>NW_027362762.1:208304868-208609868 GCF_046119375.1 Phyllobates terribilis
TAAAAAATATTCTTTATTATAATACTCGTTAAAATTTGGAAAATTTAACAACTAGTATAAACTTACAAAAACCTGAAGATATATCAAGCAGGATGACGGGTATTAAATTTTAAAGTCCCTCATAGAACCATGTGTTCACCCCTACCTATAGCGTAGGTTGGCACCCTAAACTATAAGCGATATGGCGCCCCCGCTCACTGTAGACTAACCCTATTGGTCCCTATATGACCTTATTCTTCAATTGAGCACCAACCAAATATCAAAAGACACCTTAAACACTAAAATATCCCAATAGTGCTACTACACCAGGTATGCCCATATATATGTAGGATAATACAATAAAAGATGCCTAACAAAGATATCAAACAGGGTGAGGGAGTATTAAATATATTTTCTCTCTAAAGTCCCTACTAGGACACCATTTTCACCCCTACTTAACGAGGAGGATGGCGTCCCCCGCTCTCTGTAGACTGACCCTATGACTGACCCTATTAATCCCTATATAACCCTATTCTAAAATTGAGCACCAATCAAATATCAAAAACATCTTAAACATTGAAATACCCCAGTAATGCCAAATATACACATATGTGTATGCAGATTATAAAACCATGAACAACATCTAAATATACTCCAGATACAATAATCCTAATGCATGCCCAATTTTTAAGTAAAAAACCTAGAGAATTATACTCAATCCCTCTAATAAACAATGGTCATAACAGCTCTTCATAGGATACAATATCCCCAAAATATCACTTGATGTGCAATGACATTCATAGAAAATATCTACTTATCGGAATACTGCATATGAACCAAGTCCCGATACGTTTCCCCCTTCTCTATTTTAGGGGTTCATCAGGGGATAGTGGTAAGATGCAATGGTGCCTGCAGTAGAGGACCAAATAAAACGCTAGGGATATTGTATCCTATGAAGAGCTATTATGACCATTGTTTATTAGAGGGATTGAGTCATTCCATGACCTTACAAGTGTTGGCTGTTACTGTCGGCTTCCATTGAAGTGCATTGCCCAATATACTGGAGATCAAACAATATGAATCCAACCAATGTGGGGAATATTTGAATAGTTTCACTCTATATGGAGCTAATATGTACAGTTGTGCTCAAAAGTTTACATACCCCGGCAGAAGTTTCTTGGTCTTGTTTCAAAGAATATGAATGATAACCAAAAAAATTTCTCCACTCATAGTTATTGGTTGGGTGAAGACATTTATTGTCAAACTACTGTGTTTTCACTTTTTAAATCTTAATGACAACCAAAAACATCCAAATGACCCTGATCAAAAGTTCAAATACCCCAGTTCTAAATACCGTGCATTGCCCCGTCTAACATCAATGACAGCTTGAATTCTTTTGTGGTAGTTGTGGATGAGGTTCTCTATTTTCTCAGATGGTAAAGCTGCCCCATTCTTCTTGGTAAAAAGCCTCCAGATCCTGTAAATTCCTGGGCTGTCTAGCATGAACTGCGCGCTTGAGATCTCCCCAGAGTGGCTCAATGATGTGAGGTCAGGAGACTGAGATGGCCACTCCAGAACCTTCACTTTGTTCTGCTGTAGCCAATGACAGGTCGACTTGGCCTTGAGTTTTGGATCGTTGTCATATTGGAACGTCCAACTACATCCCATGAGCAGCTTCCGGGCTGATGACTGCAAATTCGCCTCCATTTGCTGAAAATGTGCTGCATTCATATTTCCTTCAGCTTTTACCAAGTTTCCTGTGCGTTTGTAGCTCACACATTCCCAAAACATCTGCGATTCACCTCCGTGTTTTACAGAAGGAATGGTATTCCTTTCATCATAGGCCTTGTTGACCTCTCTCCAAATGTAACGTTTATGGTTGTGTCTCATCACTCCAAATTACCTTGTTCCAGAAGTTTTGAGGCTTGTCTCCGTGCTGTTTGGCGTATTTGTAGGCGAGATAATTTGTGGCATTTGCGCAGTAAATACTGGAGTCTTGACCATGCAGCCCATTTTTCTGCATAGAGCCATTGACAATTCTTTTGCTTACCCCATGACTCACAATCCAGAAATGTCAGTGGCTGGATGAAAGATGCAAGAGTCTGTATGGATCCCAGAAACTCACTCAGCTTTTATGCACACACACTGATTACAGGCAAACAGGTCACAGGTGAGAATGTTACATTTAGTAGCCATTTCAACCCATTTGTGTCAAATTCTGTGCATGTTATCAGGCCAAAATCCCAGGGTATGTGAACTTTTGATCAGGGTCATTTGTTTTTGGTTGTCATTAAGATTTAAAAAGAGAAAACACAGTAGTTTGACAATAAATGGCTTCACCCAACCAATAACCATGAGTGGAAAAAAAGTTTTTTGTTATTATTCAAATTCTCTGAAACAAGGCCAAGAAAGCGAAAATTCTGCTGGGGTATGTAAACTTTTGAGCACAACTGTATATACATTGGTGTGGTACAAGGATTTCCCAATATTGGTTGGATTTATAATTTTGATCTGGACTATATATTACTATATGGCTCAATAACACCTGACAATTACATAATTATCTCCAGATTACATGTGTTCTCTTTACAGGATATAACTTTAATCTCCCAGATTTGGATGATTCTAAAGCAATGCATGGCCCAAAAATCGAGAAGTCGTCATGTTCCAGTTATGGCTGAGGGGATTTTCTCAATTAGAACTATTCTATGGATCTGATGAGCAAGAAAGTCAGAAAATAATAAAATGTGATGGATAATCGGTAAATCATTGTCATTTCTGTACTTGGAGATAAATCTTGTCACAGCCTATATATCCCTTTACTATTGGAAGAAGTGCTGTAAAACATGGGCATCAACTAATCTGAGGAGTTCACTATTTGTTTTGGGCTTGCTTGTATTATATAGAATAAAGACTCCTTAATGAATAAAAAATAAATGAGAAATAGATGATAGAAGAGAATGAAGGACACAACAAGGTGTGACATAGAGCCGACTTACCTCTCTCCACGATCTGCAAGCCTCAAATGGAATGTTGGCTCTGCAGCTCCTACTATAATGTGTGTGATGTCATAATGATGTCATAATGCAAGGGGGTGGAGCCAGAAACCGCAACATTCCGTGACATCATCAGCAGGAGCAGCAGCTGTTATTTAAATGGATCAGACCAGGCCATGAAATCAATTCATTACCATATAGATTAAATAGACTCTAATATACACCTTGGCCTCTGAAACCTTTTACAAAATGCCACAATGTCACTATTGCCATACAATGTAATTCCGGAGTAGTTTCTACTAATTTGAATAGTGATAAATCCACAATAATAACCCATATATCCCAGTAATACAGATTAGATTATATGGATGATTGGATGGGGAGGTGCATATACTACTGTAGATTAAATGGCCAGTAAATAGGAGAGGACACTATAGACAATGTTACTATATACCAGGGATGGGCAATTAATTTTCCCGAGGGGCTACATCGTTGTGGGGGGCTGAACCAATAGGCGGAAACAAATTCTTCTCAATATTAATATTAACATATGAATTACAATTATTATTTTATATTAATAATAATTGTATCACTTAACATTAAGCAGTTTGTTGTACTGTCATCTATTACATAGGTACTGTTGTCAGGGATGCCACCAGGAATTAGTGCCGCTCTGCACAGTAACAGGATCCCCATCCTCACTGAAACCAGAATCCTCAAAAATAAAATACATAACAGCAGTAATAATATCCCTTAATTAGCCCCTACAATAATAATGTCCCACATCCTGGCCCCATGTCTCCATCCTGCCCCCATGTCTCCATTTGTCTCCATCCTGCCCCTATTGTCTCCATCCTGCCCCCATTGTCTCCATCTGTCTCCATTCTGCCCCCAATGTCTCCATTCTGCCCCATGTCTCCAACTTGACTTCAATGTCTTCATCCAGCCCCCATGCCTTTCCATCAAGCCTCCATGTCTCTCCATCCAGACCCCATGTCTCTCCGTTGATCCCTTATGTCTCTCTGTTGTGCCCCCATGCCTCTCTGTTGTGTCCCCATGTCTCTCCATTACAAAAAAAATGTTTTAAAAGAAAAAAGTTTCTCCTTACCTTGCCACGATCCAGCAGCGCCTGGCTTACCCATCATCCGAGGCACGGTCGCCGGCATGAAGGGGGGAGGCACAGGGTCGGTAACAACACACTGTAGGCCAGAACTGAGTTCTCTTCTGCCTGTGTCCCCTCTTCTATTAAGGACTGAGAGTGGGGTGTATTGTGTGATGGCTTATTTTCTTTACTTACTGTTACATTGTCCATGGGATTGGAACCGACTTCAAATAAGATAGGAGATCGTAGATCTGGATTAACAAACTCACTTTTACTGTGCAATTCTTCTACACACAGCTGCAGCATACAGATTAACACATGGTCTTTTGTTAGTGAAGTACTCTTGGTTATGTGCCTTTCCAGTGTTCGTCCCCATCCTGTCCTGAGACCCACGATCTTCCACTTCTTCTGCGACCCAGCTGAGATTCTCCCCATGAGGGATACAGAGGCCTGCTTCTCAGTACCTCTTGAAGGCTTTTAGCCCAGGACTGTGCTGGCATCCAGATCAAGCATTAAACGTGTCCTCTGTTCAGAAAACTTGCGCTGATAAAACACTTTCTCCACCGCTGTATCTGCTTGCTGGAACCTTTCTTCCTGTCTGTACAGCCTTCCTTCTGCACTCCACTCTCTTGTATAGGACCTGCACCGGTCCTGTTCTATAAGGGTTGTGGACCCAAAACTAGGGTGGCCAGCTAACTAACTGCCTGAAAATAACATATAACATAACACATTTAACCCACTTGTTGCCATGGTGTCTTCATCAGCCCGCCACTCTTTTTCACAAGAACAATATATTGACCCTAGGGATAAATCACACAACTTATAACTACACAGCACACACATTCAACATATTATTTTAACTCTGTCAACCCACTTTTTGTCATGGTGTCTTCATCAGCCCGCCACCCTCCTTCGGGCGCATGATAGTGACGTCATATGCCAATGACATGCGTGCTGATGTCAGCTGCTGGCCTGTGATTGGCTGGCCGCTGTTAACTATTGCCAAGCGGGAAGCTTCGATAGATTTCAAGCGAACTGAAACGGCAGTTACCCTGCTGGTGCCCGGGGAGAAAATGAATGGGGGCCCGACTGGGCCCCTCTGCCTGCCAGGCTCCATACGCCAGTAAGGGCAGTAATGCCCTGTTGGCGGCCCTGGAAATGTTATGATGGTCACACAATGGTTAAGAATAATTTATCATGCTACGTGGTGGGAACCAGGATATATACAGGTGCATCTAACTAAATTAGAATATCATCAAAAAGTTAATTTTTTTCAGTTCTTCAATACAAAAAGTGAAACTCATATATTATATAGAGTCATTACAAACAGAGTGATCTATTTCAAGTGTTTATTTCTGTTAATAATTGTGGAGACTACTGAAATAGACTAAGGACTTTTTTAAATGCTTAGGAAGGCTTTGCAGGTGTTTGTTAATTATTTTAAATTACTGAGATAATGACTTTTGTGTTTTCATTGGCTATAAGCCATAATCATCAACATTAACAGAAATAAACACTTGAAATAGATCACTGTTTGTAATGACTCTATATAAGTTTGACTTTTTGTATTGAAGAACTGAAATAAATTAACTTTTTGATGATATTCTAATTTATTGAGAAGCACCTGTATATGTTAATCTTTTCACTTATTCATTTATCAAATTTTTCCTGTTTTTTTAACCCTTTCTTTATTTTTTCTGTGTTTTCATTTTTTTCTTTCTCCTCCTTCTTCCCCCCTTTCTTTCTTTGGCTCCATTGTCCTTTTCTTTCCCCATGTCTCTATGTACTCCGCTTTATATTCCATGTGACCATACACCTATCATTTTATTTCTTTTGTCACACCACATCTCTTAATATGTTTGCTTTTTCCTTTGTTTTCTTTTGTCTTCAATTATACTCTTTTTTTTTTCTTTTTCTCGTTTTTTTCTTTTCTCTTTTACTTATATATGACTCCCCCTTTTTATGTCTTGTTTCATCATGGTATTACATTTGATTTGTTTTCATTACTCTCTCCTTTTTTTGTTTTTCTTTATTTTTTTATTTTTCAATAAATCATGTGTGGTACACAGAGATCACTGTGAGTCTGCAGAACGGTGACATTACTAAGAAGAGGGGAAGAACAGCGCTGGACACGGGAGAGAGCAGCGCTAGGTAGGGCCGTATTTGGAGTATCTGCTGCCCTAGGCACTGTCAGTGGTCGCCCCCCCCGTCACCCCCCCCACGTCGTGCCCCCCTCGCATCCAATATCTCCCCCCCCCCGTCTCGGTCGTTTCCCCAAGTTTCATGTAGCTTCCCCCCCCCCATTCCATGTAGCACATATAAAAGATTGGGGTGGGGGGGAGCGGCCCACACAGACCACAGGACTGCAGCATTGCATATGGGGGTGGGGAGGGATGGGAGAGGCCCACACAGACCACAGGGCTGCAGCATTGCATATGGGGGTGGGGGAATGGGAGCGGCCCACACAGACCACAGGGCTGCAGCATTGCATATGGGGGTGGGGGGGATGGGAGCGGCACACACAGACCACAGTGCTGCAGCATTGTATATGGAGGTTGGGGGGGGATGGGAGCGGTCCACACAGACCACAGGGCTGCAGCATTATATATGGAGGTGGGGGGGAAGGGAGCGGCCCACACAGACCACAGGGCTGCAGCATTGTATATGGGGGGGTGGGAGCGGCCCACACAGACCACAGGGCTGCAGCACTGTATATGGGGGTGGGGGGGATGGGAGCGGCCCACACAGAACTGGGCTGCAGCAGGCACTGCAGCATTGCATATGGCCCATCAGCAGACAGCTGTAGATGGTGATAGCACTTTGGCAAGACTTTTGGCTAGGTAATGTTAAATGGAGATACATTAGCTTAATTTTATTCAGCAGTCTGAATATGATGGCAGAGTCTGACTATTAGGTTCGATCCAATGTACCAGTTGAAGTTTTTCATTCATACATGAAATTTGTAGACAAGGACCACATTTTAGTGGAAATTGCAAAGGTTAAACAGTCATATATAAAATTCACTAACTTTGCACAAAAATCAGCTAAATTTGTCTCTATGTTCCAAAAAAGAAAGGTGAGATAAGGAGCATGATCACCCTGCAAATGTACGTTTACTCGAACATATCAAAGGCAAAAGGTTAAAAAAGGCATATATTAGTGACATAAAGGTAGGCCTGCTCTGTTCTGCTCATAGGTGGCATAAAATTAAATTCAAACAGACAATTTTAAAGAAGCTCTCCCATATAAAATATATATATATATATATATATATATATATATATTATTAAATGTGTGTATATATTCATGTAATGTAGTGTGAGTTTATTAATATTCTCACCTACTGCAGATCTCTCCTGTGTCCAGCGCTGTTCTCCTTCGTTTCTAAGTGAAGTCACCGTAATTGCAACTAGCCGGTTCTTTCTATGCTCTTTGCGTGAGCTGGAAGTATCTTTTATAACAAAAGCCTATGGAGCCTTGTTCTGACATTCCATGGACTTACATTGTAAAAGCCACTTCCAGGTCACACAGAGCTCAGTAGAAATAATCAGGGCTGTCCAGGAATTTCAGGGCCCCATACTGTCAGAATTTTTGGGCCCTTTAACACTCTGCCCGGACTCCGCCTCTACCCTTTTAACCTTCCACAGTCCCACCATCCACTCTTGGATAAACTCCACTGCACCACTTCCTCACCAATCACACATTAACAGTTCCCATCGAACACCATATCACATACATAGCCAGCAGCTTTTGTTTTGACCAAAAGATTTTTTAAGCCTGCCAACCACGACAAGGTAGACTCTTTTGGCAGGGCCCTACACTACTCTAACCTATTTAACATATCTCTTTTTAGCTATATTTTAATTTATTTTTCTTTAAGGAAATGTGTCACATACATTTTTTAAACTAATTGAATCCAGATTGTGATCATTTTTTTTTATAATCTGTATTTCTGATTGCAGATTATTGTATTCTGTTTCCTGTACATTTATGGAAGCTGCTCTCTTTCATGTTTTGAGATATTGACATTGGGCATATGCATGTATATATATCACAAGACATTAAGTGCTTTTTAATAATCTCACAAACGCATTGGTTAACAATAACCAGAGAGTAGTGAATGGCCTTAACATAAAAGCTTCGTAACACATTCCCACTATATATTTTGGTAACTAAATGTATTTTTCATAAGAGTCATTTAGTTAAATCCTTTGGTCAATTATGTAAACTGCAAAATTATCAGCTAACTACAGTGTTGTTATGCACCTGGTGTGCGGTGGCCCTAATCTGTTGCCCCTGGGGCCCGGTGAGCAGAAGCAAAAAGGGGATGGGCCTGGACTGCCAGCGTATCAGAACTCCCCCGCTTTGCTTGTGCTCACTGGGCCCCATATACTAGTAAGGGCAATAATGCCTTGATGGCGGCCCTGTTCCTGCCTATCGTGAAAGGACACTTGTTGACAGCCCATACTACATGAAGTATGCAGCTAGTCTGCATAGATCATGGGATGACAGACATCAATTGCTGGCTACCTTATAGTTGCCATTTCATGTAAGCATTCATTCAATCTTTATGAAAGCATACATACAGATATATTAATTATTGTCTATCTAATAGGATGATGACAGCTGTCCAGATATGCACTAACTAAGTTCCTGCCTATCGTGAAATGACCTCCGTTGACAGCCCATAGTTCATGAAGTATGCAGCTAGTCTGCATAGATCATGGGATGACGACAACTGTCCAGACCTGCATCCCACCACAAGAACCACCCTGGAGAATGAAATAATTTTCAGTTCTCAAACTGTTGGGGTGCAGCTGTGGGACCCTACTTTCAAAGATGATGTCCTCCACCCAAGTCTCAAAAGGCTGAAAGGGTCTTCAGGAGAAGTGGGTAGTCGAGCTAGTCTAGGCTATCAGACGGTCACCTCTGTAGCTGTACTGTCATCCTTCCTATGGTTCCAATCAGGGGCAGACGTGTTATTGGTGCAACTTGTGTGACTGCACACGGACCAAGAGGTAAGGGGGCCCATTCTACCTCCAAAGCGATGGAATTGTGCATTATGATGATCTATTGGGCTGCAAAGGGCTCATATATTGTACTTGCACAGGGGCACTCTTCTGTCTGTGTCCACCAGTGGCTCCAATGTAAAACTAATTTTCTGCAATGAGAAACACATCACATTAATAACTTCCAGGCAATCAAGATCAATACAATCAATCCTATCACTACCACTATGGGCTTTAGGAAAGTTAAGAGTATATTGTTTAACCAAACTCAGATAGACCCCATCCCTCCTTCGATATATCTCTAGCTTTTTGTTGCAGCTCCTTTATCTTATCCATGTTTCTCTCAATTGAATCATGTGCATCTTCAATCTATGAGCAGCATTCCTCACCCATAACAGCACAAGTTCCACCTTCAATTGCTAACAGGTAGTCAAGAGCCATTCTGTTCTTTAAGGCAACCTTCCACATTCGGTGACATCACAAGCTAATGGGGCCGAAACCAAGAGCCAAAACATTCGGTGACATCACAAGTAGAAGCTAATGGGGGCGAAACCAAGAACCAAAACACTCGGTGACATCACAAGTAGAAGCTAATGGGGGCGAAACCAAGAACCAAAACATTCGGTGACATCACAAGTAGTAACATATGGGGGCGGAACCAACAACCATAACATTTCGTGACATCACAAGTGGTAGCTTATGGGGCCAGAACCAACAACCATAACATTCCGTGACATCATATGAAGCATGAAAACTAGAGCAAATAGGTATAGGAGATCCTAAACAAGTAAACAAAAGCAAGAAATAAATCCTAAAAAATATTCTTTATTATAATACTCGTTAAAATTTGGAAAATTTAACAACTAGTATAAACTTACAAAAACCTGAAGATATATCAAGCAGGATGACGGGTATTAAATTCTAAAGTCCCTCATAGAACCATGTGTTCACCCCTACCTATAGCGGAGGTTGGCACCCTAAACTATAAGCGATATGGCGCCCCCGCTCACTGTAGACTAACCCTATTGGTCCCTATATGACCCTATTCTTCAATTGAGCACCAACCAAATATCAAAAGACACCTTAAACACTAAAATATCCCAATAGTGCTGCTACACCAGGTATGCCCATATATATGTAGGATAATACAATAAAAGATGCCTAACAAAGATATCAAACAGGGTGAGGGAGTATTAAATATATTTTCTCTCTAAAGTCCCTACTAGGACACCATTTTCACCCCTACTTAACGAGGAGGATGGCGTCCCCCGCTCTCTGTAGACTGACCCTATGACTGACCCTATTAGTCCCTATATAACCCTATTCTAAAATTGAGCACCAACCAAATATCAAAAACATCTTAAACATTGAAATACCCCAGTAATGCAGTAATGCCAAATATACACATATGTGTATGCAGATTATAAAACCATGAACAACATCTAAATATACTCCAGATACAATAATCCTAATGCATGCCCAATTTTTAAGTAAAAAACCTAGAGAATTAGACTCAATCCGTCTAATAAACAATGGTCATAACAGCTCTTCATAGGATACAATATCCCCAAAATATCACTTGATGTGCAATGACATTCATAGAAAATATCTACTTATCGGAATACTGCATATGAACCAAGTCCCGATACGTTTCCCCCTTCTCTATTTTAGGGGTTCATCAGGGGATAGTGGTAAGATGCAATGGTGCCTGCAGTAGAGGACCAAATAAAACGCTAGGGATATTGTATCCTATGAAGAGCTATTATGACCATTGTTTATTAGAGGGATTGAGTCATTCCATGACCTTACAAGTGTTGGCTGTTACTGTCGGCTTCCATTGAAGTGCATTGCCCAATATACTGGAGATCAAACAATATGAATCCAACCAATGTGGGGAATATTTGAATAGTTTCACTCTATATGGAGCTAATATGTACAGTTGTGCTCAAAAGTTTACATTGTTATGTTCTGCTACCAGAGCTAAGGAAAGAGAGGAGATCTGTCCCTACGATAGAACTCAGCTTGATCCCTACGATGTAACAGGGAACCTGATCCTGCGATCAGACCTGCTAAAGTCCTCAGCTAGTCTGTACGGAGACCTATAGATGTGGGGAAGGAATCCCTACAAGTACTAGGGACTGGGAGCAAAATGGACACCTCCTAACAGAAATAGTAGCAGACAGACGAACAAACAATATATATAGAACACAGAGATCCGGAGACCAAGCAAACTAACAGAGTTAGATACTGAGCACAGGCTAGCTAAAGTGTAGTAATACAATGAAGTCCAGCAAAGCCAGAAGGGCGGAGCAGGACTAAATAGGCCAAACAAGGTCATGTGACCAGCAATAGAAAAAACCTAAGAGCAAGGTTCTAACAGTACCCCCTCTTCTAAGAGGATCCTCCGGATCCCCTAGGACCAGGCTTATCAGGAAATCTCCTGTGAAACGCTCTGATAAGTCTGGACGCGGAAACATCATCCGACCTCACCCATGAGTTATCCTCGGGTCCGAAACCTTTCCAGGCCACGAGATACTGCAAACTACCTCTATACCGTCTAGAATTAAGGATGCGAGAAATTTCATATTCCCCGTCCTCCACCACCGGAGGAACAGAGGCAGAGGCGTCACCATCCGACACAACAGCTTTTTTTAACAGAGAGACATGAAACACCGGATTAATTCTCCAGGAGGTAGGAACCTCCAACCTAACAGCAGATTGATTGACAACCTGAAGCACCTTAAAGGGCCCTACAAACTTGGGACCCAATTTCTTAGAAGGAATCCTCAACCGCAGATTCCTAGAGGACAACCAAACCATGTCACCAACAGCGAACAAAACCTCCTGTCGTTTCCTATCAAAGTAATCTTTAGATTTTCTGTTAGCCTGCTGAAGATTACTACGCACATCCGTCCAAACTCTCTCCAAATTGCCGGAAAAATTCTCCTCCTCAGGCACGGCAGATACCAACTTGGAGAACGACCCAAACGACGGATGTCTCCCAGAACAACAAAAAAAAGGCGAACAACCAGCAGAAGAAGATGTATGATTGTTCAGAGCAAATTCAGCAAGTGGCAGAAACTCAGACCACCCCTCTTGATTGTCTGTCACAAAACAACGCAAGAACTGCTCAACATCCTGGTTTTTCCTTTCTGTCTGGCCATTAGATTCAGGATGATATCCGGATGAGAACGACAAATGAACTCCTAACCTGTCACAAAAGGCGCGCCAAAAACGAGCCACGAACTGAGGTCCCCTATCAGAAACAATGTCAGTAGGAACGCCATGTAGTCTGACTATTTCTTTGACAAAGGCCTTAGCGAGAGTCTTAGCGCAGGGCAGTTTGACGAAGGGAACCAAGTGACACATCTTGCTAAAACGGTCCACGACCACCCAGATGACAGTGAAACCCTCAGAGGGGGGAAGGTCAGTTATAAATAGAGATGAGCGGTGTTCGACTAGAACTGTTCGCCAATCTCAAATTCGAGCTGTTTTGGGCGGTGTTCGAGTTGTTCGACGAACCCGAACGATTTGCAAAAAATTCGGCTGTTCGAGGTTATGTTCGATAACTGTTCGTGCACCAAAAGCGTGTCCTGCATGTCTGGTGCTATTTAGAGCACCAATCATGCAGGGATTGTCTGCCACTCACTGTAATGCCACAGCCATGGTGGTTGTGGCATTACAGTGATTGCCCAAATCGATGGGAACAGTGCCAACAGTGAAACATGAAAAGCCGGCAATTCAGCAGCGGCATACACCGGTACACGACAATTTAGAACCGAAAGAATAGAGCTTCACACATAGATTAGATAGATATAAACATGTCAGCCACATATATACGAAGTACAGTGAAAGTGCTGCTTACTGTACTTGTCATTTAGCGTAAAGGATTTATCAAAAAAAATAATAGTGTTTTCATGCACCGTCTCTTTAAAAAAGCCGGCCGGCAATTCAGCATCTGTACCCAACAATTTAGAATAGAAGGAATAGAGAATCACACATAGATTAGATAGATAGAAACATGTCAGTCACATATATATGAAGTACAGTGACAGTGTTGCTTACTGTACTTGTCATTTAGTGTAAAGGATTTATTAAAAAAAATAATAGTGTTTTCATGCACCGTCTCTTTAAAAAAGCCGGCCGGCAATTCAGCATCTGTACCCAACAATTTAGAATAGAAGGAATAGAGAATCATACATAGATTAGATAGATAGAAACATGTCAGTCACATATATATGAAGTACAGTGACAGTGTTGCTTACTGTACTTGTCATTTAGTGTAAAGGATTTATTAAAAAAAATAATAGTGTTTTCATGCACCGTCTCTTTAAGAAAGCCGGCCGGCAATTCAGCATCTGTACCCGACAATTTATAACAGACAGAATAGAGCTTCACACATAGATTAGATAGATAGAAACATGTCAGTCACATATATATGAAGTACAGTGAGAGTGTTGGCTACTGTACTTGTCATTTAGTATTAAAATAAAGGATTTATTATTAAAAAAAATTGGCGTGGGGTTCCCCTTAATTTTAGGCTCTAGCGGAGGTTAAGCAGACAGCTGGGGCAGATGTTTGAAGCCTGGGAAGGGGGTAATACCCACGGAGCTTCCCAGGCTACTAATATCAGCCCCCAGCTGAATACATAGCCTTTACTAGCTATTAAAATGGGGGACCCCCCCAAAAAAATGACGTGGGGTCCCCCCTAATTTAATAGCTAGCAAAGGCTAGGCAGACAGCTGGGGGCTGATATTAATAGCCCAGGATGGGTACCATGAATATTGGCCCCCTCCCAGGCTAGAAACACCAGCCGTCAGCCGCCCCAGAAATGGCGCATTCATAGGATGCGCCAATTCTGGCACTTAGCCTCGCTCTTCCACGCTGCCCTGGTGCGGTGGCAGGGGGTAATAGGGCTGGGGTTGATGTCAGCTTATAATGCCAGCTGACATCAAGCCCAGGTTAGTAATGGAGAGGCGTCTATAAGACACCCCCATTACTAACCCCATAGTCAAAGTTAAAAAAAACACAAACACCCAGAATAAAGTCCTTTAATTGAAATAAACACACAATTCTTTATTGTTCTAAATTAAACCATACTTACCATCACGCCCATTCCAGCTGAAGCCAACGATCTCCTGTAATAAAAATAAAATAATAAAGCAACCTCATCCTTACCTTTCCATGGTTCCCACGACAGCTTCAGCTCTGCTACATCGAGATGACAGGCTGGACCGCAGCAGAACGCCGCCATCCAGCCTGTCATCCCGCAGACACTGAGAAGAGCAGGCTTGCTTGCGCTCCACATTGTCTCTCTGTGACGGCATAAAGATGAGCCGAGGTCATGTCCAATGAGCTCGGCTCACCTCATGCACGTCACTTACAGCGTGGGAGAATTCTCACGCTGAAGCGCTGAGTGCAGGAGAATTTTCCCACGCTGTCAGTGAGGTGCATGAGGTGAGCTGAGTTCATTGGACATGAGCTCACCTCATGCACGTCACTGACAGCGTGGGAGAATTCTCCTGCACTCAGCACTTCAGCGTGAGAATTTTCCCACGCTGTCAGTGACGTGCATGAGGTGAGCCGAGTTCATTGGACATGACCTCGGCTCATCTGGATGCCGTCACAGCGAGACACTGAGGAGCGCAAGCATGCCTGCTCTTCTCAGTGTCTGCGGCATGACAGGCTGGATGGCAGCGTTCTGCTGCGGTCCAGCCTGTCATCTCGATGTAGCAGAGCTGAAGCTGTCGTGGGAACCATGGAAAGGTAAGGATGAGGTTGGTTTATTATTTTTCTTTTATTGCAGGAGATCGTTGGCTTCACTGGAATGGGCGTGATGGTAAGTATAGTTTAATTTAGAACAATAAAGAATTGTGTGTTTATTTCAATTAAAGGACTTTATTCTGGGTATTGTGTTTTTTTTAAATACTATACTAGAAATTCATGGCGGTCATGTCTAATACTGGCGTGACCCCATGAATTTTGGGCTTGGGGCCAGCTGATAATACCAAGCTGGCCCTAACCCCTTTATTACCCAGTGAGCCACCGCACCAGGGCCCTGGATGAGTTGGGTACAGCGCCAGAAGATGGCGCTTCTATGAACGCGCCATTTTCCGGGGTGGCTGCGGACTGCAATTTGCAGCGGGGGGGGCCCAGAAAGCTTGGGCCTCCCTGCGCTGCAGATTCCAGCCCCCAGCTGCCTAGTTGTACCTGGCTGGACACAAAAATAGGGCGAAGCCCCACGTATTTTTTTTTTAATTATTTCATGAAATTCATGAAATAATTAAGAAAAAAAGGCCTTCCCTATATTGTTGTGTCCGGCCAGGTACAAATAGTCAGCTGGTGGTTGGGGGCAGCCCGTTCCTGCCTGCTGTACCTGGCTGGACACAAATATAGTGCGAAGCCCCACTTCAATTTTTTTTAATTATTTCATGAAATAATTAAGAAAAAAAGGCCTTCCCTATATTGTTGTGTCCGGCCAGGTACAAATAGGCAGCTGGTGGTTGGGGGCAGCCCATTCCTGCCTGCTGTACCTGGCTGGACACAAATATAGTGCGAAGCCCCACTTCAATTTTTTTAAATTATTTCAGGAAATTCATGAAATAATTAAAAAAAAATTGACGTGGGGCTTCGCACTATATTTGTGTCCAGTCAGGTGCAGCAGGCAGGAACGGGCTGCTCCCAACCACCAGCTGCCTATTTGTACCTGGCCGGACACAACAATATAGGGAAGCCCTTTTTTTCTTAATTATTTCATGAAATAATTTAAAGAAAATTGACGTGGGGCTTCGCCCTGTTTTTGTGTCCAGCCAGGTACAACTAGGCAGCTGGGGGCTGGAATCTGCAGCGCAGGGAGGCCCAAGCTTTCTGGGCCACCCCCGCTGCAAATTGCAGTCCGCAGCCACCCCGGAAAATGGCGCGTTCATAGAAGCGCCATCTTCTGGCGCTGTACCCAACTCATCCAGGGCCCTGATGCGGTGGCTCACTGGGTAATAAAGCGGTTAGGGCCAGCTTGGCATTATCAGCTGGCCCTAAGCCCAAAATTCATGGGGTCACGCCAATATTAGACATGACCACCGTGAATTTCTAGTAAAGTATTTAAAAAAAACACAACACCCAGAAAAAAGTCCTTTAATTGAAATAAACACACAATTCTTTATTGTTCTAAATTAAACCATACTTACCGTCACGCCCATTCCAGCTGAAGCCAACGATCTCCTGAAATAAAAGAAAAATAATAAAGCAACATCATCCTTACCTTTCCATGGTTCCCATGACAGCTTCAGCTCTGCTACATCGAGATGACAGGCTGGACCGCAGCAGAACGCTGCCATCCAGCCTGTCATCCCGCAGACACTGAGAAGCACAGGCTTGCTTGCGCTCCACAGTGTCTCTCTGTGAGGGCATCCAGATGAGCCGAGTTAATGTCCAATGAACTCGGCTCACCTCATGCACGTCACTGACAGCGTGGGAAAATTCTCCTGCACTCAGCGCTTCAGCGTGGGAGAATTCTCACACTGAAGCGCTGAGTGCAGGAGAATTCTCCCACGCTGTCAGTGACGTGCAGGAGGTGAGCTGAGTTCATTGGACATGAGCTCATCTTATGCACGTCACTGACAGCGTGGGAAAATTCTCCTGCACTCAGCGCTTCAGCGTGGGAGAATTCTCACGCTGAAGCGCTGAGTGCAGGAGAATTCTCCCACGCTGTCAGTGACGTGCAGGAGGTGAGCTGAGTTCATTGGACATGAGCTCACCTTATGCACGTCACTGACAGCGTGGGAGAATTCTCCTGCACTCAGCGCTTCAGCGTGAGAATTTTCCCACGCTGTCAGTGACGTGCATGAGGTGCGCCGAGTTCATTCGACATGAACTCGTCTCATCTTTATGCCGTCACAGCAAGACACTGCAGAGCGCAAGCATGCCTGCGCTTCTCAGTGTCTGCGGGATGACAGGCTGGATGGCAGCGTTCTGCTGCGGTCCAGCCTGTCATCTCGATGTAGCAGAGCTGAAGCTGTCGTGGGAACCATGGAAAGGTAAGGATGATGTTGCTTTATTATTTTTCTTTTATTGCAGGAGATCGTTGGCTTCAGCTGGAATGGGCGTGATGGTAGGTATGGTTTAATTTAGAACAATAAAGGATTGTGTCTTTATTTCAATTAAAGGACTTTATTCTGGGTGTTTGTGTTTTCTTTTAACTTTGACTATGGGGTTAGTAATGGGGGTGTCTTATAGACGCCTCTCCATTACTAACCTGGGCTTGATGTCAGCTGGCATTATAAGCTGACATCAACCCCAGCCCTATTACCCCCTGCCACCGCTACAGGGCAGCGTGGAAGAGCGAGGCTAAGTGCCAGAATTGGCGCATCCTATGAATGCGCCATTTCTGGGGCGGCTGACGGCTGGTGTTTCTAGCCTGGGAGGGGGCCAATATTCATGGCTCCCTTCCTGGGCTATTAATATCAGCCCCCAGCTGTCTGCCTAGCCTTTGCTAGCTATTAAATTAGGGGGGACCCCACATCATTTTTTTGGGGGGGTCCCCCATTTTAATAGCTAGTAAAGGCTATGTATTCAGCTGGGGGCTCATATTAGTAGCCTGGGAAGCTCCGTGGGTATTACCCCCTTCCCAGGCTTCAAACATCTGCCCCAGCTGTCTGCTTAACCTCCGCTAGAGACTAAAATTAAGGGGAACCCCACGCCAATTTTTTTTAATAATAAATCCTTTATTTTAATACTAAATGACAAGTACAGTAACCAACACTATCACTGTACTTCATATATATGTGACTGACATGTTTCTATCTATCTAATCTATGTGTGAAGCTCTATTCTGTCTGTTATAAATTGTCGGGTACAGATGCTGAATTGCCGGCCGGCTTTTTTAAAGAGACAGTGCATGAAAACACTATTATATTTTTTAATAAATCCTTTACACTAAATGACAAGTACAGTAAGCAACACTGTCACTGTACTTCATATATATGTGACTGACATGTTTCTATCTATCTAATCTATGTGTGAGGCTCTATTCTGTCTGTTATAAATTGTCGGGTACAGATGCTGAATTGCCGGCCGGCTTTTTTAACGAGACGGTGCATGAAAACACTATTATTTTTTTTAATAAATCCTTTACACTAAATGACAAGTACAGTAAGCAACATTGTCACTGTACTTCACATATATGTGACTGACATGTTTCTATCTATCTAATCTATGTGTAAAGCTCTATTCTGTCTGTTATAAATTGTCGGGTATAGATGCTGAATTACCGGCCGGCTTTTTTAAAGAGACAGTGCATGAAAACACTATTATATTTTTTAATAAATCCTTTACACTAAATGACAAGTACAGTAAGCAACACTGTCACTGTGCTTCTTATATGTGTGACTGACATGTTTCTATCTATCTAATCTATGTGTGATGCTCTATTCCTTCTTGTCTAAATTGTCGGGTACCGGTGTATGCCGCTGCTGAATTGCCGGCCGGCTTTTTTAAAGAAAGCGTCTTCTGAGCAGTTTGTCAGCTTTTGGACACCTTTGAAGGTGTTTTCTATGTGTTTCTATGTGTTTTTGTTTGCCTGCCATTGGTTTTAACGGTGTTCGACGGTGTTCTAAGGTGTTCGACGAACAGTTCGACGAACAGTTCCTCGAACATCCCGGTGTTCGACGAACCGAACCGAACCCGAACACTACGGGGGTGGCTCAACACTAGTTATAAAGCTTATAGCCAAATGTGTCCAAGGAGCACTGGGAACCTCCAGAGGGCAAAGCATCCCCGCAGCAGGAGTATGTGAGGACTTAGATCTAGCACATATAGTACATTGACGCACCCACTTAATGACTTCCTTCTGCCATCCAGGCCACCAAAAACTGCGACCCACCAGTCTCTTGGTCTCAGAGATTCCAGGATGACCTGCCAACCGAGATTCGTGACACTCAACAAACAAATCTCTCCTAAAGGTCCCAGGCACAAACAACCTCCCATGGGGAGTGTTAGATGGGGCATTCTCCTGTGCTTTAAGAATCTCATCTTCCAAAACGGAGTCCAAAGCAGCTATCACAACACCTTCTTGTAAAATGTTCTCCTCTTTCTCAGCACAGACTATGGGAGAAAAGCTGCGAGACAAGGCATCCGCCTTAACATTCTTAGTACCTGGGATGTAAGTAACGGAAAAATTAAACCGCGAGAAAAACAGTGCCCACCTAGCCTGACGGGCATTCAGGCGCTTGGCAGCATCAAGATATATCAGATTTTTATGATCCGTAAAAACCTGAACGGGAAATTCAGCACCTTCCAAGAGGTGGCGCCAGTGTTCAAATGCGAGTTTAATAGCCAATAATTCCCGATTACCAATATCGTAATTCAGTTCAGTCTCCGAAATTTTTTTTGAAAAAAAGGCACAGGGATGTACTCCATCCCCGTTATCCTGAGATAATACTGCGCCAACCCCCACAGAGGAAGCATCAACCTCAACCAAAAACGGCTTAGTCACATCAGGCTGCATAAGAATGGGAGCAGAGGTGAACCTCTCCTTGAGATACACAAAAGCTTCAATGGCCTCAGCCGTCCACTGAACCGCATCAGCACCCTTCCTGGTGAGATCGGTCAGAGGTTTGACAATAATAGAAAAATTTTTAATGAATTTTCTATCATAATTGGCGAAACCCAAAAACCTCTGTATCGATTTCAAACCAATAGGCCTAGGCCATTCCTGCACAGCTTGAACTTTCACCGGGTCCATCTCAAAACCTTCGCTGGAGATAATGTAGCCCAAAAAACTAATTCTCTGTACAGCGAACTCACATTTCTCCAGCTTAGCAAAAAGCGAATTGTCAACCAATAACTGCAATACCTCACGTACGCTCCGCCAATGAGACTCCAGATCCGGCGAATAAATCAAAATGTCATCCAAATACACAACCACATTTTTGCCGATCAAAGGTCTAAGGATGTCATTAATAAGATTCTGAAAAAATGCAGGAGCATTAGTAAGACCAAAAGGCATAACCAAATTCTCAAAATGACCCACAGGAGTGTTAAAAGCAGTCTTCCATTCGTCACCCTCCTTCATGCGCAACAGATTGTATGCCCCCCGAAGGTCAATTTTAGAGAACCACTTGGCCCCCACTAACTGGTTAAACAGATCAGGAATCAATGGCAGTGGGTAAGGATTGCGTACAGTAATTTTGTTAATCTCACGAAAATCCAGACAAGGACGTAAACCGCCGTCCTTTTTTTTTACAAAAAAAAACCCTACCGCCACAGGAGACTTAGAAGGCCTAATGTGACCGGCGGCCAAACTTGTCTGTATGTATTCCTCCAAAGCCTTTCTCTCAGGAATAGTAAGGTTAAATAAACGACTTTTAGGAAGAGTCGCTCCAGGGACAAATTCAATAGTACAATCATAGTCTCTATGGGGAGGCAAAACCTGCGATTCCTTCTCAGAAAAAACTCTCCAAAAATCCTGAATAGGTACAGGCAATTCTCCCCTATCCACAGCTGCAACACGCCCGTTACAACACTTGTCATAACATTTATGGCTCCAGGATTTAATTTCATTGGTAGACCAATCCAGTACAGGATTGTGCAATTTTAACCAGGGCAATCCCAACACCACCGGAGAAGGCAAGTTATTCAAAACTACCAAATCCAAATTCTCATGGTGAACACCATTAATAGTGAGGGGAAATTCACAGACCTTGAGAGTAACATTCTTCAAAGGGGAACCATCCACAGAAACCACAGCAATGGGGGATGACAAAGGTTCGGGTTTTAAATTGAGTTTTTTCAAGAATCCCCCATCAATTACATTCAGAGTAGACCCACAATCGACAAACACCCGAAATTCCATTAATTTTTCCTGAGCAATAGTGGAAGCAGCTAAAAATACACCCTTGGAATTTAAACAGGCAATACGGGCATGACTGACCTTTTTTTTTTCTTTCTTCATACGAAGCACACAGTTTTTAATGAAATGACCAGAATTTCCGCAATAGAAACACAAACCTTCAGAAAATCTGCGGTCCTTTTCTTGAGAGCGAGGTGCCATCGCTCCAATTTCCATCGGCTCTCCACTGTCAGTACACACATTCACATGACTACAAACTGACATAGCAGAGGATTTGCTCACATTAACCCTTGCACGCAGTCTCCTATCCACCCATATAGCTAATTGCATAGCCTGTTGCAAATCTTCAGTTGTGGGATAAGCAATTAGCAGGTCTTTAACCCTTTCACTAAGCCCTGCCAGAAACAGACTCTTCAGAGCAGAATCGTTCCACCCAATTTAAGTAGACCACCTACGGAAATGAGTACAATATTTTTCCACATTACCTGATCCCTGTCTCAAACGTCTCAACTCAGTCTCAGCAGATGAGATACGGTCAGGATCATCATATAATAGCCCCAAAGCAGAAAAAAACTATCCACTGATCTAAAGCATGTATCACTAGGTTGCAAAGAAAAGGCCCACTCCTGAGGCTCTTTGCGCAAAAGTGACATTATGAACCCTATGCGCTGGGATTCATCCCCAGAGGACCTGGGTCTCAAACGAAAATACAATAAGCAAGCATTTTTAAATGAAAAAAATTCTTGGTGTTCACCAAAAAATAAATCAGGCAAACGTACCTTAGGCTCCAAGAAATGTGCTCCAGGACAGTTACTCACGTGCTGACGGAGCTCAGTCACCTCCAGAGAGAGTCCCTGCAGGCGTTTAGCCAAATCCAGAACCGACACCATGATGGAACAGAAAAATCTTTCCTTAGAGAATTTGCAGGCTGGACTTACTGTTATGTTCTGCTACCAGAGCTAAGGAAAGAGAGGAGATCTGTCCCTACGATAGAACTCAGCTTGATCCCTATTATGTAACAGGGAACCTGATCCTGCGATCAGACCTGCTAAAGTCCTCAGCTAGTCTGTACGGAGACCTATAGATGTGGGGAAGGAATCCCTACAAGTACTAGGGACTGGGAGCAAAATGGACACCTCCTAACAGAAATAGTAGCAGACAGACGAACAAACAATATATATAGAACACAGAGATCCGGAGACCAAGCAAACTAACAGAGTTAGATACTGAGCACAGGCTAGCTAAAGTGTAGTAATACAATGAAGTCCAGCAAAGCCAGAAGGGCGGAGCAGGACTAAATAGGCCAAACAAGGTCATGTGACCAGCAATAGAAAAAACCTAAGAGCAAGGTTCTAACATACATACCCCGGCAGAAGTTTCTTGGTCTTGTTTCAGAGAATATGAATGATAACCCAAAAAATTTCTCCACTCATGGTTATTGGTTGGGTGAAGACATTTATTGTCAAACTACTGTGTTTTCACTTTTTAAATCTTAATGACAACCAAAAACATCCAAATGACCCTGATCAAAAGTTCAAATACCCCAGTTCTTAATACCGTGCATTGCCCCGTCTAACATCAATGACAGCTTGAATTCTTTTGTGGTAGTTGTGGATGAGGTTCTCTATTTTCTCAGATGGTAAAGCTGCCACATTCTTCTTGGTAAAAAGCCTCCAGATCCTGTAAATTCCTGGGCTGTCTAGCATGAACTGCGCGCTTGAGATCTCCCCAGAGTGGCTCAATGATGTGAGGTCAGGAGACTGAGATGGCCACTCCAGAACCTTCACTTTGTTCTGCTGTAGCCAATGACAGGTCGACTTGGCCTTGAGTTTTGGATCGTTGTCATATTGGAACGTCCAACTACATCCCATGCGCAGCTTCCGGGCTGATGACTGCAAATTCGCCTCCATTTGCTGAAAATGTGCTGCATTCATATTTCCTTCAGCTTTTACCAAGTTTCCTGTGCCTTTGTAGCTCACACATTCCCAAAACATCTGCGATTCACCTCCGTGTTTTACAGAAGGAATGGTATTCCTTTCATCATAGGCCTTGTTGACCTCTCTCCAAATGTAACGTTTATGGTTGTGTCTCATCACTCCAAATTACCTTGTTCCAGAAGTTTTGAGGCTTGTCTCCGTGCTGTTTGCCGTATTTGTAGGCGAGATAATTTGTGGCATTTGCGCAGTAAATACTGGCGACTTGACCATGCAGCCCATTTTTCTGCATAGAACCATTGACAATTCTTTTGCTTACCCCATGACTCACAATCCAGAAATGTCAGTGGCTGGATGAAAGATGCAAGAGTCTGTATGGATCCCAGAAACTCACTCAGCTTTTATGCACACACACTGATTACAGGCAAACAGGTCACAGGTGAGAATGTTACATTTAGTAGCCATTTCAACCCATTTGTGTCAAATTCTGTGCATGTTATCAGGCCAAAATCCCAGGGTATGTGAACTTTTGATCAGGGTCATTTGTTTTTGGTTGTCATTAAGATTTAAAAAGAGAAAACTCAGTAGTTTGACAATAAATGACTTCACCCAACCAATAACCATGAGTGGAAAAAAAGTTTTTTGTTATTATTCATATTCTCTGAAACAAGGCCAAGAAAGCAAAAATTCTGCTGGGGTATGTAAACTTTTGAGCACAACTGTATATACATTGGTGTGGTACAAGGATTTCCCAATATTGGTTGGATTTATAATTTTGATCTGGACTATATATTACTATATGGCTCAATTACACCTGACAATTACATAATTATCTCCAGATTACATGTGTTCTCTTTACAGGATATAACTTTAATCTCCCAGATTTGGATGATTCTAAAGCAATACATGGCCCAAAAATCGAGAAGTCGTCATGTTCCAGTTATGGCTGAGGGGATTTTCTCAATTAGAACTATTCTATGGATCTGATGAGCAAGAAAGTCAGAAAATAATAAAATGTGATGGATAATCGGTAAATCATTGTCATTTCTGTACTTGGAGATAAATCCTGTCACAGCCTATATATCCCTTTACTATTGGAAGAAGTGCTGTAAAACATGGGCATCACCTAATCTGAGGAGTTCACTATTTGTTTTGGGCTTGCTTGTATTATATAGAATAAAGACTCCTTAATGAATAAAAAATAAATGAGAAATAGATGATAGAAGAGAATGAAGGACACAACAAGGTGTGACATAGAGCCGACTTACCTCTCTCCACGATCTGCAAGCCTCAAATGGAATGTTGGCTCTGCAGCTCCTACTATAATGTGTGTGATGTCATAATGATGTCATAATGCAAGGGGGTGGAGCTAGAAACCGCAACAGTCCGTGACATCATCAGCAGGAGCAGCAGCTGTTATTTAAATGGATCAGACCAGGCCATGAAATCAATTCATTACCATATAGATTAAATAGACTCTAATATACACCTTGGCCTCTGAAACCTTTTACAAAATGCCACAATGTCACTATTGCCATACAATGTAATTCCGGAGTAGTTTCTACTAATTTGAATAGTGATAAATCCACAATAATAACCCATATATCCCAGTAATACAGCAGATTAGATTATATGGATGGTTGGATGGGGAGGTGGATATACTACTGTAGATTAAATGGCCAGTAAATAGGATAGGACACTATAGACAATGTTACTATATACCAGGGATGGGCAATTAATTTTCCCGAGGGGCTACATCGTTGTGGGGGGCTGAACCAATAGGCGGAAACAAATTCTTCTCAATATTAATATTAACATATGAATTACAATTATTATTTTATATTAATAATAATTGTATCACTTAACATTAAGCAGTTTGTTGTACTGTCATCTATTACATAGGTACTGTTGTCAGGGATGCCACCAGGAATTAGTGCCGCTCTGCACAGTAACAGGATCCCCATCCTCACTGAAACCAGAATCCTCAAAAATAAAATACATAACAGCAGTAATAATATCCCTTAATTAGCCCCTACAATAATAATGTCCCACATCCTGGCCCCATGTCTCCATCCTGCCCCCATGTCTCCATTTGTCTCCATCCTGCCCCTATTGTCTCCATCCTGCCCCCATTGTCTCCATCTGTCTCCATTCTGCCCCCAATGTCTCCATTCTGCCCCATGTCTCCAACTTGCCTCCAATGTCTTCATCCAGCCCCCATGCCTTTCCATCAAGCCCCCATGTCTGTCCATCCAGACCCCATGTCTCTCCGTTGATCCCTTATGTCTCTCTGTTGTGTCCCCATGTCTCTCCATTACAAAAAAAATGTTTTAAAAGAAAAAAGTTTCTCCTTACCTTGCCACGATCCAGCAGCGCCTGGCTTACCCATCATCCGAGGCACGGTCGCCGGCATGAAGGGGGGAGGCACAGGGTCGGTAACAACACACTGTAGGCCAGAACTGAGTTCTCTTCTGCCTGTGTCCCCTCTTCTATTAAGGACTGAGAGTGGGGTGTATTGTGTGATGGAGGATTTTCTTTACTTACTGTTACATTGTCCATGGGATTGGAACCGACTTCAAATAAGATAGGAGATCGTAGATCTGGATTAACAAACTCACTTTTACTGTGCAATTCTTCTACACACGGCTGCAGCATACAGATTAACACATGGTCTTTTGTTAGTGAAGTACTCTTGGTTATGTGCCTTTCCAGTGTTCGTCCCCATCCTGTCCTGAGACCCACGATCTTCCACTTCTTCTGCGACCCAGCTGAGATTCTCCCCATGAGGGATACAGAGGCCTGCTTCTCAGTACCTCTTGTAGGCTTTTAGCCCAGGACTGTGCTGGCATCCAGATCAAGCATTAAACGTGTCCTCTGTTCAGAAAACTTGCGCTGATAAAACACTTTCTCCACCGCTGTATCTGCTTGCTGGAACCTGTCTTCCTGTCTGTACAGCCTTCCTTCTGCACTCCATTCTCTTGTATAGGACCTGCACCGGTCCTGTTCTATAAGGGTTGTGGACCCAAAACTAGGGTGGCCAGCTAACTAACTGCCTGAAAATAACATATAACATAACACATTTAACCCACTTGTTGCCCGCCACTCTTTTTCACAAGAACAATATATTGACCCTAGGGATAAATCACACAACTTATAACTACACAGCACACACATTCAACATATTATTTTAACTCTGTCAACCCACTTTTTGCCATGGTGTCTTCATCAGCCCGCCACCCTCCTTCGGGCGCATGATAGTGACGTCATATGCCAATGACATGCGTGCTGATGTCAGCTGCTGGCCTGTGATTGGCTGGCCGCTGTTAACTATTGCCATGCGGGAAGCTTCGATAGATTTCAAGCGAACTGAAATGGCAGTTACCCTGCTGGTGCCCGGGGAGAAAATGAATGGGGGCCCGACTGGGCCCCTCTGCCTGCCAGGCCCCATACGCCAGTAAGGGCAGTAATGCCCTGTTGGCGGCCCTGGAAATGTTATGATGGTCACACAATGGTTAAGAATAATTTATCATGCTACGTGGTGGGAACCAGGATATATACAGGTGCATCTAATTAAATTAGAATATCATCAAAAAGTTAATTTATTTCAGTTCTTCAATACAAAAAGTGAAACTCTTATATTATATAGAGTCATTACAAACAGAGTGATCTATTTCAAGTGTTTATTTCTGTTAATAATTGTGGAGACTACTGAAACAGACTAAGGACCTTTTTAAATGCTTAGGAAGGCTTTGCAGGTGTTTGTTAATTATTTTAAATTACTGAGATAATGACTTTTGTGTTTTCATTGGCTGTAAGCCATAATCATCAACATTAACAGAAATAAACACTTGAAATAGATCACTGTTTGTAATGACTCTATATAAGTTTCACTTTTTGTATTGAAGAACTGAAATAAATTAACTTTTTGATGATATTCTAATTTATTGAGAAGCACCTGTATATGTTAATCTTTTCACTTATTCATTTATCAAATTTTTCCTGTTTTTTTAACCCTTTCTTTATTTTTTCTGTGTTTTCATTTTTTTCTTTCTCCTCCTTCTTCCCCCCTTTCTTTCTTTGGCTCCATTGTCCTTTTCTTTCCCCATGTCTCTATGTACTCCGCTTTATATTCCATGTGACCATACACCTATCATTTTATTTCTTTTGTCACACCACATCTCTTAATATGTTTGTTTTTTCCTTTGTTTTCTTTTGTCTTCAATTATACTCTTTTTTTTTTTTTCTTTTTCTCGTTTTTTTCTTTTCTCTTTTACTTATATATGACTCCCCCTTTTTATGTCTTGTTTCATCATGGTATTACATTTGATTTGTTTTCATTATTCTCTCCTTTTTTTGTTTTTCTTTATTTTTTTATTTTTCAATAAATCATGTGTGGTACACAGAGATCACTGTGAGTCTGCAGAACGGTGACGTTACTAAGAAGATGGGAAGAACAGCGCTGGACACGGGAGAGAGCAGCGCTAGGTAGGGCCGTATTTGGAGTATCTGCTGCCCTAGGCACTGTCAGTGGTCGCCCCCCCCCCCGTCACGTCCCCCCCCACGTGGTGACCCCCTCGCATCCAATATCTTCCCCCCCCGTTTCGGCCGTTTCCCCAAGTTTCATGTAGCTCCCCCCCCCATTCCATGTAGCACATATAAAAGATTGGGTTGGGGGGGGAGCAGCCCACACAGACCACAGGACTGCAGCATTGCATATGGGGGTGGGGAGGGATGGGAGAGGCCCACACAGACCACAGGGCTGCAGCATTGCATATGGGGGTGGGGGGATGGGAGCGGCCCACACAGACCACAGGGCTGCAGCATTGTATATGGAGGTTGGGGGGGGATTGGAGCGGTCCACACAGACCACAGGGCTGCAGCATTATATATGGAGGTGGGGGGGAAGGGAGTGGCCCACACAGACCACAGGGCTGCAGCATTGTATATGGAGGGGGGGTGGGAGCGGCCCACACAGACCACAGGGCTGCAGCACTGTATATGGGGGTGGGGGGGATGGGAGCGGCCCACACAGAACTGGGCTAAAGCAGGCACTGCAGCATTGCATATGGCCCATCAGCAGACAGCTGTAGATGGTGATAGCACTTTGGCAAGACTTTTGGCTAGGTAGTGATAAATGGAGATACATTAGCTTAATTTTATTCAGCAGTCTGAATATGATGGCAGCGTCTGACTATTAGGTTCGATCCAATGTACCAGTTGAAGTTTTTCATTCATACATGAAATTTGTAGACAAGGACCACATTTTAGTGGAAATTGCAAAGGTTAAACAGTCATATATAAAATTCACTAACTTTGCACAAAAATCAGCTAAATTTGTCTCTATGTTCCAAAAAAGAAAGGTGAGATAAGGAGCATGATCACCCTGCAAATGTACGTTTACTCGAACATATCAAAGGCAAAAGGTTAAAAAAGGCATATATTAGTGACATAAAGGTAGGCCTGCTCTGTTCTGCTCATAGGTGGCATAAAATTAAAATTCAAACAGACAATTTTAAAGAAGCTCTCCCATATAAAAAAAAAATATATATATATATATATATATATATATATATATATTATTAAATGTGTGTATATATTCATGTAATGTAGTGTGAGTTTATTAATATACTCACCTACTGCAGATCTCTCCTGTGTCCAGCGCTGTTCTCCTTCGTTTCTAAGTGAAGTCACCGTAATTGCAACTAGCCGGTTCTTTCTATGCTCTTTGCGTGAGCTGGAAGTATCTTTTATAACAAAAGCCTATGGAGCCTTGTTCTGACATTCCATGGACTTACATTGTAAAAGCCACTTCCAGGTCACACAGAGCTCAGTAGAAATAATCAGGGCTGTCCAGGAATTTCAGGGCCCCATACTGTCAGAATTTTTGGGCCCCTTAACACTCCGCCCGGGCTCCGCCTCTACCCTTTTAACCTTCCACAGTCCCACCATCCACTCTTGGATAAACTCCACTGCACCACGTCCTCACCAATCACACATTAACAGTTCCCATCGAACACCATATCACATACATAGCCAGCAGCTTTTGTTTTGACCAAAAGATTTTTTAAGCCTGCCAACCACGACAAGGTAGACTCTTTTGGCAGGGTCCTACACTACTCTAACCTATTTAACATATCTCTTTTTAGCTATATTTTAATTTATTTTTCTTTAAGGAAATGTGTCACATACATTTTTTAAACTAATTGAAACCAGATTGTGATCATTTTTTTTTATAATCTGTATTTCTGATTGCAGATTATTGTATTCTGTTTCCTGTACATTTATGGAAGCTGCTCTCTTTCATGTTTTGAGATATGGACATTGAACATATGCATGTATATATATCACAAGACATTAAGTGCCTTTTAATAATCTCACAAACGCATTGTTTAACAGTAACCAGAGAGTAGTGAATGCCCTTGTTATGCACACGCCCGGGCTGAGCGGCGTGTGCGTGTGATTTGTAGTGATTCCACTGGACCGTGCCGGAGAGTGAATGCCTGGAGGGGCGTAACTAGGTATTCACCCGATCCGACCAGGGTCGCACGACGGCATACGACGCCAGTGCACCAAGGAGGAACCGAGCAGAGGGACCAGGTGCTACTCCAGGACAAACCCCGGACACGGCTGTTGACCCACACAGGGGAATACAGGAACAGACTGGTAGGCTGGCACACAGACTGGTGGGTATAGGCAGGCACGACTGGTATGCAGGCAGGCGGGAAAGCAGGCAGAGGGGTACAGGCAAGCACAGCTAGAGTGCAGACAGGGAGGCACTAGCAGGTAGGAACACAGGCGGGATAGGACCCAGTACACACTGGGACTCAGGAACAGAGCCACAGATGTGGCGGACAAACACAGCAGAGTGAGGCCGCCCAGATAGGTGAGCGAGAACAGGGCAGGACAAGGCCGCCTGGAGCGGTGAGCAAGAGTAGAGCAGGACAAGGCCGCCATGAGCGGTGAACAAAGGATCAGAGCTGAGCGAGACTGCTGGAGCAGTGAGCAAGAGTAAAGCAGGACGAGGCCGCCTGGAGCGGTGAGCAAGAGTGGAGTGAGACTGCCGGAGCAGCGAGCAAAAGGGTCAGAGCGGAGCAAGGCTGCCGGAGCAGCGAGCAAAGGAGTCAGAGCAGGCTAGAACCGCCGGAGCGGTAAGCAAAGGAGTGAGAGCAGGCTAGAACCGCCGGAGCGGTGAGCAAAGGAGTGAGAGCAGGCTAGAACCGCCGGAGCAGTGAGCAAAGGAGTCAGAGCAGGCAAGGCTGAGTAGGGGGGACAGGGCTCTGTTCACACGGAACAGACAGGAAGGGAAAGGCAGAGCCAGACACCCACAGGGTACTTGCAGTGAAGTAGCGAGTGGACCACAAACTCACAATCGGGAGTACAGAGACAACAGGCAGGAGTTAGGTACGAGTTCAGACTCTGCAGAAAAAGGAAGGGAACGGACATAGAGGCAAAACAGGTAAAGGATAGGAGAGAGTTCAGACTGGAACTGAGTGTACGGAGGAGACCGACACTGCAGCGGGATACAGGAGCGGGTCTGGGAATACTGCCCCCAGAGAGGCAGGACGAACAGGCAAGGAGCGTGTTCAGACAGGACAGACAAGATACAGGAGCGGGTCTAGGTAATCGGCCCCTAGAAGGCGGGAGGAACAGGCTAGGAGCGTGTTCAGACAGGACAGACAAGATACAGGAGCGGGTCTAGGTAATCGGCCCCTAGAAGGCGGGAGGAACAGGCTAGGAGCGTGTTCAGACAGGCCTGGAAATACAGCCTCCAGGATAGGCAGACAAGAGAACACAGAACGGGACCTGGCACCTTCAGAGTGCAAGCACACACTGAATGAAACACTATGCTCAGGCAGGGATAGATGGGAGCAGCTGAGCTATATACCAGGTGACAGACAGCAATAGGCTGAGGACGCACAAGGGGTGTGACCCACAGCAGGTACAAAAAGCAGGAAGTGATCGGGCGCCGCCCTTAAGCAGCAGAAACAGACACAAACAGACAGCATGGAGGGAAGCCAGAGAGACATTCCGGACTGGAGATCAAGTGCGCGCTCTTGCACAGTGGGAGATGGACCACCATGCAAGGACGCCGCCAGGTATGTTACAGTACCCCCCCCCTTACGCCCCCTCTTCTTCAGGCCTGCCAGAATCTTCCGCAGGGAATTCGAGGACCAGTCGTTCACTTCAAGGAGATCACTTCCACTGTCCACAGGAAAAGCTGATCTCATCTGGTTAGCTAGGATGCTACCTCCTATCCAGCCATCCTCAGCAACAGACGAAACGGGTGGAGTACCAGGAACAGCACACAAGGAAGTCTCTCTCCACATATTTTCAGGTGGCACCCCAGAGGGTACAGGAGACAACTGGAAGTCCTTCACCGGGTTGGAGGGGGACAGAGACTTGGGGGTAATCTCTGCTTCGAGGTATATCTTGTCAAGCTCACAGGAAGAAATAGACGGGTTATCAGGTACATAATGAGGAAAAGTCACTGTATCTTTGTTATCTGGTGGTACCCCGGAGGATTCAGGAAACAACTGGAGGTCCTCCGCCGGGTCAGAAGAGTGCAGAGGCTCAGAGAAAACATCTGCTTCAGAGTACACTAGGTCGGACTCACTGGACGAAGCAGGCGAGGTATCGGGTACCGAGTATAGGAAAGTCTCTGTCCATTCACCACCAGGTGGCACCCCGAAGGGTTCTGGAGACAACTGGTGGTCCTCCGCCTGGTCAGAGGGGTGTAGAGACTCACGGGTAACCTCTGCTTCAGAGTACACTAGGTCGGACTCACTGGACGAAGCAAGCGAGGTATCAGATCTAGGATATAGGAAAGTCTCTGTCCATTCACCACCAGGTGGCACCCAGAAGGGTTCTGGAGACAACTGGAGGTCCTCCGCCTGGTCGGAGGGGTGTAGAGACTCGGGAGTAACCACTGCTTCGGAGTACACTAGGTTGGACTCAGTGGACGAAGCGAGCGAGGTATCAGGTACAGAGTATAGGAGAGTCTCTGTCCTTTCGCTACCAGGTAGCACCCCGAAGGGTTCTGGAGACAACTGGAGGTCCTCCGCCTGGTCGGATGGGTGTAGAGACTCGGGAGTAACCTCTGCTTCGGAGTACACTAGGTTGGACTCACTGGACGAAGCGAGCGAGGTATCAGGTACAGAGTATAGGAGAGTCTCTGTCCTTTCGCTACCAGGTAGCACCCCGAAGGGTTCAGGAGACAACTGGAGGTCCTCCGCATGGTCGGAGGGGTGTAGAGACTCGGGGGTAACTACCACTTTGGGGTACCCATTGTCAGGCTCACAGGATGAAGCGGACAAAGTATCGAGTACCGGGTGTAGAGAAGTCTCTCTCCATTTGTCATCGAGTGGTATCCCGGAGGATTCAGGAGGCAACAGGGGGTCCTCCACCAGGTAGTAGAGGTGCACAGACTCTGAGGTAACCACAGCTTTGGAGCATCCTTGGACATGCACACCGGTTAAAGTGGGTGAAGCATCTGATGCCGGGTGCAGGAAGTTCTCCTGTGTGGAGTCTGGATGGGCAGAAGTCTCTTCGGGCAGGAGAACTGGTGCACTACCCACGCACATTACCCGTTGGGGCTTCTCCGGGATACAGGGAGATGAAGCTTCAGTAGGGACTTCAAGGTTGGGGTCAGGAGGTCTCAGGGAGGACAGACCCTGGCGTGACGGCTTGCCTCTACGTCTAGCACGTCCGGACTGCCTCTTGAGGTTGGGAGAAGTATTCCGGAAAGCGTAGTCACCCTGTGAGGATTCTGGGTGGGCAGTAGTCTCATTGGGCTGGAGGACTATTGCGCTACCCACACACATTACCCGTCGGGGCTGCTCCGGGATATTGGGAAGTGAAGTTTCAGCAGGGGCTTCAGGGTTAGGGTCCTCGAAGACCATACGAAAGGCCACCAGGAAGGCCTGCAGGTCAAGGACGACAGGATCCCATGCTTCCCATAGGGGGGTGACCCATTTCAAGGCATCACCCGCTAGGTAGTCAATCATAAAGGCCACTTTAGCCAAATCGGAAGGAAAATAGAGAGGGTAGGCCTTAAAGTGTAGCATGCATTGCTCCACAAATGCACGACACTGTCTTGGATCCCCATAGTAACGTGGCGGATCCGCAGGAACGAGAGCAGATAGATCCATCTGGACGGTGCGTAATTCGCCTGGAACTCAGCTAAGGAAAAAAAAATTTATTTATTTATTTTAATGCATGTATTCGCTGGAAAACTTCTCAGAGAGCGAAGGCCGTGGGGCTCAACGGGAACCATGGCCTGAGCATGCTGTTATGCACACGCCCGGGCTGAGCGGCGTGTGCGTGTGATTTGTAGTGATTCCACTGGACCGTGCCGGAGAGTGAATGCCTGGAGGGGCGTAACTAGGTATTCACCCGATCCGACCAGGGTCGCACGACGGCATACGACGCCAGTGCACCAAGGAGGAACCGAGCAGAGGGACCAGGTGCTACTCCAGGACAAACCCCGGACACGGCTGTTGACCCACACAGGGGAATACAGGAACAGACTGGTAGGCTGGCACACAGACTGGTGGGTATAGGCAGGCACGACTGGTATGCAGGCAGGCGGGAAAGCAGGCAGGGGGGTACAGGCAAGCACAGCTAGAGTGCAGACAGGGAGGCACTAGCAGGTAGGAACACAGGCGGGATAGGACCCAGTACACACTGGGACTCAGGAACAATACAGGCAGAGGGGTACAGGCAAGCACAGCTAGAGTGCAGACAGGGAGGCACTAGCAGGTAGGGACAATGGCGGGATAGGACCCAGTACACACTGGGACTCAGGAACAGAGCCACAGATGTGGCGGACAAACACAGCAGAGTGAGGCCGCCCAGAGAGGTGAGCGAGAACAGGGCAGGACAAGGCCTCCTGGAGCGGTGAGCAAGAGTAGAGCAGGACAAGCCCGCCAGGAGCGGTGAACAAAGGATCAGAGCTGAGCGAGACTGCTGGAGCAGTGAGCAAGAGTAAAGCAGGACGAGGCCGCCTGGAGCGGTGAGCAAGAGTGGAGCGAGACTGACGGAGCAGCGAGCAAAAGGGTCAGAGCGGAGCAAGGCTGCCGGAGCAGCGAGCAAAGGAGTCAGAGCAGGCTAGAACCGCCGGAGCGGTAAGCAAAGGAGTGAGAGCAGGCTAGAACCGCCGGAGCGGTGAGCAAAGGAGTGAGAGCAGGCTAGAACCGCCGGAGCAGTGAGCAAAGGAGTCAGAGCAGGCAAGGCTGAGTAGGGGGGACAGGGCTCTGTTCACACGGAACAGACAGGAAGGGAAAGGCAGAGCCAGACACCCACAGGGTACTTGCAGTGAAGTAGCGAGTGGACCACAAACTCACAAACGGGAGTACAGAGACAACAGGCAGGAGTTAGGTACGAGTTCAGACTCTGCAGAAAAAGGAAGGGAACGGACATAGAGGCAAAACAGGTAAAGGATAGGAGAGAGTTCAGACTGGAACTGAGTGTACGGAGGAGACCGACACTGCAGCGGGATACAGGAGCGGGTCTTGGAATACTGCCCCCAGAGAGGCAGGACGAACAGGCAAGGAGCGTGTTCAGACAGGACAGACAAGATACAGGAGCGGGTCTAGGTAATCGGCCCCTAGAAGGCGGGAGGAACAGGCTAGGAGCGTGTTCAGACAGGACAGACAAGATACAGGAGCGGGTCTAGGTAATCGGCCCCTAGAAGGCGGGAGGAACAGGCTAGGAGAGTGTTCAGACAGGCCTGGAAATACAGCCTCCAGGATAGGCAGACAAGAGAACACAGAACGGGACCTGGCACCTTCAGAGTGCAAGCACACACTGAATGAAACACTATGCTCAGGCAGGGATAGATGGGAGCAGCTGAGCTATATACCAGGTGACAGACAGCAATAGGCTGAGGACGCACAAGGGGTGTGACCCACAGCAGGTACAAAAAGCAGGAAGTGATCGGGCGCCGCCCTTAAGCAGCAGAAACAGACACAAACAGACAGCATGGAGGGAAGCCAAAGAGACATTCCGGACTGGAGATCAAGTGCGCGATCTTGCACAGTGGGAGATGGACCACCATGCAAGGACGCCGCCAGGTATGTTACAGCCCTTAACATAAAAGCTTCGTAACACATTCCCACTATATATTTTGGTAACTAAATCTATTTTTCATAAGAGTCATTTAGTTAAATCCTTTGGTCAATTATGTAAACTGCAAAATTATCAGCTAACTACAGTGTTGTTATGCACCTGGTGTGCGGTGACCCTAATCTGTTGCCCCTGGGGCCCGGTGAGCAGAAGCAAAAAGGGGATGGGCCTGGACTGCCAGCGTATCAGAACTCCCCCGCTTTGCTTGTGCTCACTGGGCCCCATATACTAGTAAGGGCAATAATGCCTTCATGGCGGCCCTGTTCCTGCCTATCATGAAATGACACTTGTTGACAGCCCATACTACATGAAGTATGCAGCTAGTCTGCATAGATCATGGGATGACAGACATCCATTGCTGGCTACCTTATAGTTGCCATTTCATGTAAGCATTCATTCAATCTTTATGAAAGCATACATACAGATATATTAATTATTGTCTATCTAATAGGATGATGACAGCTGTCCAGATATGCACTAAGTTCCTGCCTATCGTGAAATGACCTCCGTTGACAGCCCATAGTTCATGAAGTATGCAGCTAGTCTGCATAGATCATGGGATGACGACAACTGTCCAGACCTGCATCCCACCACAAGAACCACCCTGGAGAATGAAATAATTTTCAGTTCTCAAACTGTTGGGGTGCAGCTGTGGGACCCTACTTTCAAAGATGATGTCCTCCACCCAAGTCTCAAAAGGCTGAAAGGGTCTTCAGGAGAAGTGGGTAGTCGAGCTAGTCTAGGCTATCAGACGGTCACCTCTGTAGCTGTACTGTCATCCTTCCTATGGTTCCAATCAGGGGCAGACGTGTTATTGGTGCAACTTGTGTGACTGCACACGGACCAAGAGGTAAGGGGGCCCATTCTACCTCCAAAGCGATGGAATTGTGCATTATGATGATCTATTGGGCTGCAAAGGGCTCATATATTGTACTTGCACAGGGGCACTCTTCTGTCTGTGTCCACCAGTGGCTCCAATGTAAAACTAATTTTCTGCAATGAGAAACACATCACATTAATAATTTCCAGGCAATCAAGATCAATACAATCAATCTTATCACTACCACTATGGGCTTTAGCAAAGTTGAGAGTATATTGTTTAACCAAACTCAGATAGACCCCATCCCTCCTTGGATATATCTCTAGCTTTTTGTTGCAGCTCCTTTATCTTATCCATGTTTCTCTCAATTGAATCATGTGCATCTTCAATCTATGAGCAGCATTCCTCACCCATAACAGCACAAGTTCCACCTTCAATTGCTAACAGGTAGTCAAGAGCCATTCTGTTCTTTAGGGCAACCTTCCACATTCGGTGACATCACAAGCTAATGGGGCCGAAACCAAGAGCCAAAACATTCGGTGACATCACAAGTAGAAGCTAATGGGGGCGAAACCAAGAACCAAAACACTCGGTGACATCACAAGTAGAAGCTAATGGGGGCGAAACCAAGAACCAAAACACTCGGTGACATCACAAGTAGAAGCTAATGGGGGCGAAACCAAGAACCAAAACATTCGGTGACATCACAAGTAGTAGCATATAGGGGCGGAACCAACAACCATAACATTCCGTGACATCACAAGTGGTAGCTTATGGGGCCAGAACCAACAACCATAACATTCCGTGACATCATATGAAGCATGAAAACCAGAGCAAATAGGTATAGGAGGTCCTAAACAAGTAAACAAAAGCAGGAAATAAATCCTAAAAAATATTCTTTATTATAATACTCGTTAAAATTTGGAAAATTTAACAACTAGTATAAACTTACAAAAACCTGAAGATATATCAAGCAGGATGACGGGTATTAAATTCTAAAGTCCCTCATAGAACCATGTGTTCACCTCTACCTATAGCGGAGGTTGGCACCCTAAACTATAAGCGATATGGCGTCCCCGCTCACTGTAGACTAACCCTATTGGTCCCTATATGACCCTATTCTTCAATTGAGCACCAACCAAATATCAAAGGACACCTTAAACACTAAAATATCCCAATAGTGCTACTACACCAGGTATGCCCATATATATGTAGGATAATACAATAAAAGATGCCTAACAAAGATATCAAACAGGGTGAGGGAGTATTAAATATATTTTCTCTCTAAAGTCCCTACTAGGACACCATTTTGACCCCTACTTAATGAGGAGGATGGCGTCCCCCGCTCTCTGTAGACTGACCCTATGACTGACCCTATTAGTCCCTATATAACCCTATTCTAAAATTGAGCACCAACCAAATATCAAAAACATCTTAAACATTGAAATACCCCAGTAATGCAGTAATGCCAAATATACACATATGTGTATGCAGATTATAAAACCATGAACAACATCTAAATATACTCCAGATACAATAATCCTAATGCATGCCCAATTTTTAAGTAAAAAACCTAGAGAATTAGACTCAATCCCTCTAATAAACAATGGTCATAACAGCTCTTCATAGGATACAATATCCCCAAAATATCACTTGATGTGCAATGACATTCATAGAAAATATCTACTTATCGGAATACTGCATATGAACCAAGTCCCGATACGTTTTCCCCTTCTCTATTTTAGGGGTTCATCAGGGGATAGTGGTAAGATGCAATGGTGCCTGCAGTAGAGGACCAAATAAAACGCTAGGGATATTGTATCCTATGAAGAGCTATTATGACCATTGTTTATTAGAGGGATTGAGTCATTCCATGACCTTACAAGTGTTGGCTGTTACTGTCGGCTTCCATTGAAGTGCATTGCCCAATATACTGGAGATCAAACAATATGAATCCAACCAATGTGGGGAATATTTGAATAGTTTCACTCTATATGGAGCTAATATGTACAGTTGTGCTCAAAAGTTTACATACCCCGGCAGAAGTTTCTTGGTCTTGTTTCAGAGAATATGAATGATAACCAAAAAAATTTCTCCACTCATGGTTATTGGTTGGGTGAAGACATTTATTGTCAAACTACTGTGTTTTCACTTTTTAAATCTTAATGACAACCAAAAACATCCAAATGACCCTGATCAAAAGTTCAAATACCCCAGTTCTTAATACCGTGCATTGCCCCGTCTAACATCAATGACAGCTTGAATTCTTTTGTGGTAGTTGTGGATGAGGTTCTCTATTTTCTCAGATGGTAAAGCTGCCCCATTCTTCTTGGTAAAAAGCCTCCAGATCCTGTAAATTCCTGGGCTGTCTAGCATGAACTGCGCGCTTGAGATCTCCCCAGAGTGGCTCAATGATGTGAGGTCAGGAGACTGAGATGGCCACTCCAGAACCTTCACTTTGTTCTGCTGTAGCCAATGACAGGTCGACTTGGCCTTGAGTTTTGGATCGTTGTCATATTGGAACATCCAACTACATCCCATGCGCAGCTTCCGGGCTGATGACTGCAAATTCGCCTCCATTTGCTGAAAATGTGCTGCATTCATATTTCCTTCAGCTTTTACCAAGTTTCCTGTGCCTTTGTAGCTCACACATTCCCAAAACATCTGCGATTCACCTCCGTGTTTTACAGAAGGAATGGTATTCCTTTCATCATAGGCCTTGTTGACCTCTCTCCAAATGTAACGTTTATGGTTGTGTCTCATCACTCCAAATGACCTTGTTCCAGAAGTTTTGAGGCTTGTCTCCGTGCTGTTTGGCGTATTTGTAGGCGAGATAATTTGTGGCATTTGCGCAGTAAATACTGGCGACTTGACCATCCAGCCCATTTTTCTGCATAGAGCCATTGACAATTCTTTTGCTTACTCCATGACTCACAATCCAGAAATGTCAGTGGCTGGATGAAAGATGCAAGAGTCTGTATGGATCCCAGAAACTCACTCAGCTTTTATGCACACACACTGATTACAGGCAAACAGGTCACAGGTGAGAATGTTACATTTAGTAGCCATTTCAACCCATTTGTGTCAAATTCTGTGCATGTTATCAGGCCAAAATCCCAGGGTATGTGAACTTTTGATCAGGGTCATTTGTTTTTGGTTGTCATTAAGATTTAAAAAGAGAAAACACAGTAGTTTGACAATAAATGGCTTCACCCAACCAATAACCATGAGTGGAAAAAAAGTTTTTTGTTATTATTCATATTCTCTGAAACAAGGCCAAGAAAGCGAAAATTCTGCTGGGGTATGTAAACTTTTGAGCACAACTGTATATACATTGGTGTGGTACAAGGATTTCCCAATATTGGTTGGATTTATAATTTTGATCTGGACTATATATTACTATATGGCTCAATAACACCTGACAATTACATAATTATCTCCAGATTACATGTGTTCTCTTTACAGGATATAACTTTAATCTCCCAGATTTGGATGATTCTAAAGCAATACATGGCCCAAAAATCGAGAAGTCGTCATGTTCCAGTTATGGCTGAGGGGATTTTCTCAATTAGAACTATTCTATGGATCTGATGAGCAAGAAAGTCAGAAAATAATAAAATGTGATGGATAATCGGTAAATCATTGTCATTTCTGTACTTGGAGATAAATCCTGTCACAGCCTATATATCCCTTTACTATTGGAAGAAGTGCTGTAAAACATGGGCATCACCTAATCTGAGGAGTTCACTATTTGTTTTGGGCTTGCTTGTATTATATAGAATAAAGACTCCTTAATGAATAAAAAATAAATGAGAAATAGATGATAGAAGAGAATGAAGGACACAACAAGGTGTGACATAGAGCCGACTTACCTCTCTCCACGATCTGCAAGCCTCAAATGGAATGTTGGCTCTGCAGCTCCTACTATAATGTGTGTGATGTCATAATGATGTCATAATGCAAGGGGGTGGAGCCAGAAACCGCAACATTCCGTGACATCATCAGCAGGAGCAGCAGCTGTTATTTAAATGGATCAGACCAGGCCATGAAATCAATTCATTACCATATAGATTAAATAGACTCTAATATACACCTTGGCCTCTGAAACCTTTTACAAAATGCCACAATGTCACTATTGCCATACAATGTAATTCCGGAGTAGTTTCTACTAATTTGAATAGTGATAAATCCACAATAATAACCCATATATCCCAGATTAGATTATATGGATGATTGGATGGGGAGGTGGATATACTACTGTAGATTAAATGGCCAGTAAATAGGAGAGGACACTATAGACAATGTTACTATATACCAGGGATGGGCAATTAATTTTCCCGAGGAGCTACATCGTTGTGGGGGGCTGAACCAATAGGCGGAAACAAATTCTTCTCAATATTAATATTAACATATGAATTACAATTATTATTTTATATTAATAATAATTGTATCACTTAACATTAAGCAGTTTGTTGTACTGTCATCTATTACATAGGTACTGTTGTCAGGGATGCCACCAGGAATTAGTGCCGCTCTGCACAGTAACAGGATCCCCATCCTCACTGAAACCAGAATCCTCAAAAATAAAATACATAACAGCAGTAATAATATCCCTTAATTAGACCCTACAATAATAATGTCCCACATCCTGGCCCCATGTCTCCATCCTGCCCCCATGTCTCCATTTGTCTCCATCCTGCCCCTATTGTCTCCATCCTGCCCCCATTGTCTCCATCTGTCTCCATTCTGCCCCCAATGTCTCCATTCTGCCCCATGTCTCCAACTTGCCTCCAATGTCTTCATCCAGCCCCCATGCCTTTCCATCAAGCCCCCATGTCTCTCCATCCAGACCCCATGTCTCTCCGTTGATCCCTTATGTCTCTCTGTTGTGCCCCCATGCCTCTCTGTTGTGTCCCCATGTCTCTCCATTACAAAAAAAATGTTTTAAAAGAAAAAAGTTTCTCCTTACCTTGCCACGATCCAGCAGCGCCTGGCTTACCCATCATCCGAGGCACGGTCGCCGGCATGAAGGGGGGAGGCACAGGGTCGGTAACAACACACTGTAGGCCAGAACTGAGTTCTCTTCTGCCTGTGTCCCCTCTTCTATTAAGGACTGAGAGTGGGGTGTATTGTGTGATGGAGGATTTTCTTTACTTACTGTTACATTGTCCATGGGATTGGAACCGACTTCAAATAAGATAGGAGATCGTAGATCTGGATTAACAAACTCACTTTTACTGTGCAATTCTTCTACACACGGCTGCAGCATACAGATTAACACATGGTCTTTTGTTAGTGAAGTACTCTTGGTTATGTGCCTTTCCAGTGTTCGTCCCCATCCTGTCCTGAGACCCACGATCTTCCACTTCTTCTGCGACCCAGCTGAGATTCTCCCCATGAGGGATACAGAGGCCTGCTTCTCAGTACCTCTTGTAGGCTTTTAGCCCAGGACTGTGCTGGCATCCAGATCAAGCATTAAACGTGTCCTCTGTTCAGAAAACTTACGCAGATAAAACACTTTCTCCACCGCTGTATCTGCTTGCTGGAACCTGTCTTCCTGTCTGTACAGCCTTCCTTCTGCACTCCACTCTCTTGTATAGGACCTGCACCGGTCCTGTTCTATAAGGGTTGTGGATCCAAAACTAGGGTGGCCAGCTAACTAACTGCCTGAAAATAACATATAACATAACACATTTAACCCACTTGTTGCCATGGTGTCTTCATCAGCCCGCCACTCTTTTTCACAAGAACAATATATTGACCCTAGGGATAAATCACACAACTTATAACTACACAGCACATACATTCAACATATTATTTTAACTCTGTCAACCCACTTTTTGCCATGGTGTCTTCATCAGCCCGCCACCCTCCTTCGGGCGCATGATAGTGACGTCATATGCCAATGACATGCGTGCTGATGTCAGCTGCTGGCCTGTGATTGGCTGGCCGCTGTTAACTATTGCCATGCGGGAAGCTTCGATAGATTTCAAGCGAACTGAAACGGCAGTTACCCTGCTGGTGCCCGGGGAGAAAATGAATGGGGGCCCGACTGGGCCCCTCTGCCTGCCAGGCCCCATACGCCAGTAAGGGCAGTAATGCCCTGTTGGCGGCCCAGGAAATGTTATGATGGTCACACAATGGTTAAGAATAATTTATCATGCTACGTGGTGGGAACCAGCATATATACAGGTGCATCTAACTAAATTAGAATATCATCAAAAAGTTAATTTATTTCAGTTCTTCAATACAAAAAGTGAAACTCATATATTATATAGAGTCATTACAAACAGAGTGATCTATTTCAAGTGTTTATTTCTGTTAATAATTGTGGAGACTACTGAAATAGACTAAGGACCTTTTTAAATGCTTAGGAAGGCTTTGTAGGTGTTTGTTAATTATTTTAAATTACTGAGATAATGACTTTTGTGTTTTCATTGGCTGTAAGCCATAATCATCAACATTAACAGAAATAAACACTTGAAATAGATCACTGTTTGTAATGACTCTATATAAGTTTCACTTTTTCTATTGAAGAACTGAAATAAATTAACTTTTTGATGATATTCTAATTTATTGAGAAGGACCTGTATATGTTAATCTTTTCACTTATTCATTTATCAAATTTTTCCTGTTTTTTTAACCCTTTCTTTATTTTTTCTGTGTTTTCATTTTTTTCTTTCTCCTCCTTCTTCCCCCCTTTCTTTCTTTGGCTCCATTGTCGTTTTCTTTCCCCATGTCTCTATGTACTCCGCTTTATATTCCATGTGACCATACACCTATCATTTTATTTCTTTTGTCACACCACATCTCTTAATATGTTTGTTTTTTCCTTTGTTTTCTTTTGTCTTCAATTATACTCTTTTTTTTTTTTTCTTTTTCTCGTTTTTCACTAACTTTGCACAAAAATCAGCTAAATTTGTCTCTATGTTACAAAAAAGAAAGGTGAGATAAGGAGCATGATCACCCTGCAAATGTACGTTTACTCGAACATATCAAAGGCAAAAGGTTAAAAAAGGCATATATTAGTGACATAAAGGTAGGCCTGCTCTGTTCTGCTCATAGGTGGCATAAAATTAAAATTCAAACAGACAATTTTAAAGAAGCTCTCCCATATAAAAAAAATATATATATATATATATATATATATATATATATATTATTAAATGTGTGTATATATTCATGTAATGTACTGTAAGTTTATTAATATACTCACCTACTGCAGATCTCTCCTGTGTCCAGCGCTGTTCTCCTTCGTTTCTAAGTGAAGTCACCGTAATTGCAACTAGCCGGTTCTTTCTATGCTCTTTGCGTGAGCTGGAAGTATCTTTTATAACAAAAGCCTATGGAGCCTTGTTCTGACATTCCATGGACTTACATTGTAAAAGCCACTTCCAGGTCACACAGAGCTCAGTAGAAATAATCAGGGCTGTCCAGGAATTTCAGGGCCCCATACTGTCAGAATTTTTGGGCCCCTTAACACTCCGCCTGGGCTCCGCCTCTACCCTTTTAACCTTCCACAGTCCCACCATCCACTCTTGGATAAACTCCACTGCACCACGTCCTCACCAATCACACATTAACAGTTCCCATCGAACACCATATCACATACATAGCCAGCAGCTTTTGTTTTGACCAAAAGATTTTTTAAGCCTGCCAACCACGACAAGGTAGACTCTTTTGGCAGGGCCCTACACTACTCTAACCTATTTAACATATCTCTTTTTAGCTATATTTTAATTTATTTTTCTTTAAGGAAATGTGTCACATACATTTTTTAAACTAATTGAAACCAGATTGTGATCATTTTTTTTTATAATCTGTATTTCTGATTGCAGATTATTGTATTCTGTTTCCTGTACATTTATGGAAGCTGCTCTCTTTCATGTTTTGAGATATGGACATTGAACATATGCATGTATATATATCACAAGACATTAAGTGCCTTTTAATAATCTCACAAACGCATTGTTTAACAATAACCAGAGAGTAGTGAATGCCCTTAACATAAAAGCTTCGTAACACATTCCCACTATATATTTTGGTAACTAAATCTATTTTTCATAAGAGTCATTTAGTTAAATCCTTTGGTCAATTATGTAAACTGCAAAATTATCAGCTAACTACAGTGTTGTTATGCACCTGGTGTGCGGTGGCCCTAATCTGTTGCCCCTGGGGCCCGGTGAGCAGAAGCAAAAAGGGGATGGGCCTGGACTGCCAGCGTATCAGAACTCCCCCGCTTTGCTTGTGCTCACTGGGCCCCATATACTAGTAAGGGCAATAATGCCTTGATGGCGGCCCTGTTCCTACCTATCGTGAAATGACACTTGTTGACAGCCCATACTACATGAAGTATGCAGCTAGTCTGCATAGATCATGGGATGACAGACATCCATTGCTGGCTACCTTATAGTTGCCATTTCATGTAAGCATTCATTCAATCTTTATGAAAGCATACATACAGATATATTAATTATTGTCTATCTAATAGGATGATGACAGCTGTCCACATATGCACTAACTAAGTTCCTGCCTATCGTGAAATGACCTCCGTTGACAGCCCATAGTTCATGAAGTATGCAGCTAGTCTGCATAGATCATGGGATGACGACAACTGTCCAGACCTGCATCCCACCACAAGAACCACCCTGGAGAATGAAATAATTTTCAGTTCTCAAACTGTTGGGGTGCAGCTGTGGGACCCTACTTTCAAAGATGATGTCCTCCACCCAAGTCTCAAAAGGCTGAAAGGGTCTTCAGGAGAAGTGGGTAGTCGAGCTAGTCTAGGCTATCAGACGGTCACCTCTGTAGCTGTACTGTCATCCTTCCTATGGTTCCAATCAGGGGCAGACGTGTTATTGGTGCAACTTGTGTGACTGCACACGGACCAAGAGGTAAGGGGGCCCATTCTACCTCCAAAGCGATGGAATTGTGCATTATGATGATCTATTGGGCTGCAAAGGGCTCATATATTGTACTTGCACAGGGGCACTCTTCTGTCTGTGTCCACCAGTGGCTCCAATGTAAAACTAATTTTCTGCAATGAGAAACATCCAGGCAATCAAGATCAATACAATCAATCCTATTACTACCACTATGGGCTTTAGCAAAGTTGAGAGTATATTGTTTAACCAAACTCAGATAGACCCCATCCCTCCTTGGATATATCTCTAGCTTTTTGTTGCAGCTCCTTTATCTTATCCATGTTTCTCTCAATTGAATCATGTGCATCTTCAATCTATGAGCAGCATTCCTCACCCATAACAGCACAAGTTCCACCTTCAATTGCTAACAGGTAGTCAAGAGCCATTCTGTTCTTTAGGGCAACCTTCCACATTCGGTGACATCACAAGCTAATGGGGCCGAAACCAAGAGCCAAAACATTCGGTGACATCACAAGTAGAAGCTAATGGGGGCGAAACCAAGAACCAAAACACTCGGTGACATCACAAGTAGAAGCTAATGGGGGCGAAACCAAGAACCAAAACATTCGGTGACATCACAAGTAGTAGCATATGGGGGCGGAACCAACAACCATAACATTCCGTGACATCACAAGTGGTAGCTTATGGGGCCAGAACCAACAACCATAACATTCCGTGACATCATATGAAGCATGAAAACCAGAGCAAATAGGTATAGGAGGTCCTAAACAAGTAAACAAAAGCAAGAAATAAATCCTAAAAAATATTCTTTATTATAATTTGGAAAATTTAACAACTAGTATAAACTTACAAAAACCTGAAGATATATCAAGCAGGATGACGGGTATTAAATTCTAAAGTCCCTCATAGAACCATGTGTTCACCCCTACCTATAGCGGAGGTTGGCAACCTAAACTATAAGCGATATGGCGCCCCCGCTCACTGTAGACTAACCCTATTGGTCCCTATATGACCCTATTCTTCAATTGAGCACCAACCAAATATCAAAAGACACCTTAAACACTAAAATATCCCAATAGTGCTGCTACACCAGGTATGCCCATATATATGTAGGATAATACAATAAAAGATGCCTAACAAAGATATCAAACAGGGTGAGGGAGTATTAAATATATTTTCTCTCTAAAGTCCCTACTAGTACACCATTTTCACCCCTACTTAACGAGGAGGATGGCGTCCCCCGCTCTCTGTAGACTGACCCTATGACTGACCCTATTAGTCCCTATATAACCCTATTCTAAAATTGAGCACCAACCAAATATCAAAAACATCTTAAACATTGAAATACCCCAGTAATGCAGTAATGCCAAATGTACACATATGTGTATGCAGATTATAAAACCATGAACAACATCTAAATATACTCCAGATACAATAATCCTAATGCATGCCCAATTTTTAAGTAAAAAACCTAGAGAATTAGACTCAATCCCTCTAATAAACAATGGTCATAACAGTTCTTCATAGGATACAATATCCCCAAAATATCACTTGATGTGCAATGACATTCATAGAAAATATCTACTTATCGGAATACTGCATATGAACCAAGTCCCGATACGTTTCCCCCTTCTCTATTTTAGGGGTTCATCAGGGGATAGTGGTAAGATGCAATGGTGCCTGCAGTAGAGGACCAAATAAAATGCTAGGGATATTGTATCCTATGAAGAGCTATTATGACCATTGTTTATTAGAGGGATTGAGTCATTCCATGACCTTACAAGTGTTGGCTGTTACTGTCGGCTTCCATTGAAGTGCATTACCCAATATACTGGAGATCAAACAATATGAATCCAACCAATGTGGGGAATATTTGAATAGTTTCACTCTATATGGAGCTAATATGTACAGTTGTGCTCAAAAGTTTACATACCCCGGCAGAAGTTTCTTGGTCTTGTTTCAGAGAATATGAATGATAACCAAAAAAATTTCTCCACTCATGGTTATTGGTTGGGTGCAGACATTTATTGTCAAACTACTGTGTTTTCACTTTTTAAATCTTAATGACAACCAAAAACATCCAAATGACCCTGATCAAAAGTTCAAATACCCCAGTTCTTAATACCGTGCATTGCCCCGTCTAACATCAATGACAGCTTGAATTCTTTTGTGGTAGTTGTGGATGAGGTTCTCTATTTTCTCAGATGGTAAAGCTGCCCCATTCTTCTTGGTAAAAAGCCTCCAGATCCTGTAAATTCCTGGGCTGTCTAGCATGAACTGCGCGCTTGAGATCTCCCCAGAGTGGCTCAATGATGTGAGGTCAGGAGACTGAGATGGCCACTCCAGAACCTTCACTTTGTTCTGCTGTAGCCAATGACAGGTCGACTTGGCCTTGAGTTTTGGATCGTTGTCATATTGGAACGTCCAACTACATCCCATGCGCAGCTTCCGGGCTGATGACTGCAAATTCGCCTCCATTTGCTGAAAATGTGCTGCATTCATATTTCCTTCAGCTTTTACCAAGTTTCCTGTGCCTTTGTAGCTCACACATTCCCAAAACATCTGCTATTCACCTCCGTGTTTTACAGAAGGAATGGTATTCCTTTCATCATAGGCCTTGTTGACCTCTCTCCAAATGTAACGTTTATGGTTGTGTCTCATCTCTCCAAATTACCTTGTTCCAGAAGTTTTGAGGCTTGTCTCCGTGCTGTTTGGCGTATTTGTAGGCGAGATAATTTGTGGCATTTGCGCAGTAAATACTGGCGACTTGACCATGCAGCCCATTTTTCTGCATAGAGCCATTGATAATTCTTTTGCTTACCCCATGACTCACAATCCAGAAATGTCAGTGGCTGGATGAAAGATGCAAGAGTCTGTATGGATCCCAGAAACTCACTCAGCTTTTATGCACACACACTGATTACAGGCAAACAGGTCACAGGTGAGAATGTTACATTTAGTAGCCATTTCAACCCATTTGTGTCAAATTCTGTGCATGTTATCAGGCCAAAATCCCAGGGTATGTGAACTTTTGATCAGGGTCATTTGTTTTTGGTTGTCATTAAGATTTAAAAAGAGAAAACACAGTAGTTTGACAATAAATGGCTTCACCCAACCAATAACCATGAGTGGAAAAAAGTTTTTTGTTATTATTCATATTCTCTGAAACAAGGCCAAGAAAGCGAAAATTCTGCTGGGGTATGTAAACTTTTGAGCACAACTGTATATACATTGGTGTGGTACAAGGATTTCCCAATATTGGTTGGATTTATAATTTTGATCTGGACTATATATTACTATATGGCTCAATAACACCTGACAATTACATAATTATCTCCAGATTACATGTGTTTTCTTTACAGGATATAACTTTTAATCTCCCAGATTTGGATGATTCTAAAGCAATACATGGCCCAAAAATCGAGAAGTCGTCATGTTCCAGTTATGGCTGAGGGGATTTTCTCAATTAGAACTATTCTATGGATCTGATGAGCAAGAAAGTCAGAAAATAATAAAATGTGATGGATAATCGGTAAATCATTGTCATTTCTGTACTTGGAGATAAATCCTGTCACAGCCTATATATCCCTTTACTATTGGAAGAAGTGCTGTAAAACATGGGCATCACCTAATCTGAGGAGTTCACTATTTGTTTTGGGCTTGCTTGTATTATATAGAATAAAGACTCCTTAATGAATAAAAAATAAATGAGAAATAGATGATAGAAGAGAATGAAGGACACAACAAGGTGTGACATAGAGCCGACTTACCTCTCTCCACGATCTGCAAGCCTCAAATGGAATGTTGGCTCTGCAGCTCCTACTATAATGTGTGTGATGTCATAATGATGTCATAATGCAAGGGGGTGGAGCCAGAAACCGCAACATTCCGTGACATCATCAGCAGGAGCAGCAGCTGTTATTTAAATGGATCAGACCAGGCCATGAAATCAATTCATTACCATATAGATTAAATAGACTCTAATATACACCTTGGCCTCTGAAACCTTTTACAAAATGCCCAATGTCACCATTGCCATACAATGTAATTCCGGAGTAGTTTCTACTAATTTGAATAGTGATAAATCCACAATAATAACCCATATATCCCAGTAATACAGATTAGATTATATGGATGGTTGGATGGGGAGGTGGATATACTACTGTAGATTAAATGGCCAGTAAATAGGAGAGGACACTATAGACAATGTTACTATATACCAGGGATGGGCAATTAATTTTCCCGAGGGGCTACATCGTTGTGGGGGGCTGAACCAATAGGCGGAAACAAATTCTTCTCAATATTAATATTAACATATGAATTACAATTATTATTTTATATTAATAATAATTGTATCACTTAACATTAAGCAGTTTGTTGTACTGTCATCTATTACATAGGTACTGTTGTCAGGGATGCCACCAGGAATTAGTGCCGCTCTGCACAGTAACAGGATCCCCATCCTCACTGAAACCAGAATCCTCAAAAATAAAATACATAACAGCAGTAATAATATCCCTTAATTAGCCCCTACAATAATAATGTCCCACATCCTGGCCCCATGTCTCCATCCTGCCCCCATGTCTCTGACGCGCCCCTGGGCCTGTGTCGCGCTGCGTTGCGCACGCGGGAGCTTACCCGGAGCCGGATCTCTTGAGGGTTGTAGTCTCGTGGCGGTGACCCGGTCCGTGCCCAGGGAGTCAAACTGAGCGGCGATGTAACAGCGTTAGATGTAGGACGACTACGCCACCCGTTGAATGCAGCTATGGAGCTGCCGCTGCAGGACAGTCCGCTGAGTCCGGTGGATGGATGGTGCAGCGTAGATGGTATAACCCCCAACGGGATTGGTATGGCCTCAGGGCAGCAGATGTGGATGATGGGGGTAGCAGGAACCACTCAGAGACGGTGCGGTGTAATTCAGTTTCTTTACTGGTAACAACGATAGACCCTCCCGGAGTACTTGCTAGTGAACGGGGCCTGGTCAGTCCTTGAGCAGATGGGATCTCCCCTGGCCAGGCGGAGTTGTAGGCCTCCCAAACTGACTGTACTCTTCTGGCTACCTTGCCAGAAGCGGATATAAGTAGCCCACGTCCCTGAGTGTACCGTGTGGTGCTCACCCGTATGGCCGGTGACTCGGGGCCTTCTAATGGCTTCCGCTCCACGATGGCGGTGCTGGTCCCACGCGTGTGACCGTGCCTTCGGGTTTCTGGGCCTGAGGACCTGAAATCCCCTGCCGGTCGGCTTCTGCTGCTGGGTAAGAGTTAGTCCCCACAGCCTCGGACGCCGGGTCCGGTAAGAAAGCTTCTCAGTCAGGGCGAGCTCTGCAGCTGCCAGCCCCTGACTCGTAGTAGTATTGCTTCTGCTGTTTCTTGTCTCTACTCTCCTTGACTGCTAACCCTGCTTCAGCCCCGGGTTTATATAGGGGAAGTTCTTCCCCTCCCAAGACTGGGCAGGAGGTGTGGCATGCACAGGATCCCTGACCAAAGGACCTCCCACCTGCTCTCAGACATAACATTACATTACTGTGGAAACCAGACCCCTGGGGTGCCACATTCCCCCCTAGTAAAATTTAGTACTCCGGGACTAAACACATTTTAGAAAAACATAACAAGATATAACAATAACAATACAATAAGAAACACATAAAGGTGGTCACGGCATGTCCGTAACCGGGTGCAGTCTTTGAAGAAAGCAAGGTGTCCATTTCACCAAAACAGGGAGACGTAACCAGGTAGGGGTCTGTCCTACCCCGAGTCCTTAACAGTCTCTAGTCCATCCTGGGTTACGCTCCAACTATGTACAAGGATTCCTGGTAAATCCACCAAGGATTCCTAAAAATAACTGGAAACACAAAATTATACACAAGCAATAATACACAGATAAACATAAATAAAACAATTTATACACTTCAAATCCTCCAGCGTGCGGGTAACTGGCCTCTAGTGGCCCTAGTGGACCTACGGAGCTGACTGTCTGGCCCTGAACTACAGGGTGTAGGAGCTGTCAAGGGTAAACTGGGCAGCTGTCTACCGGCTCTTTGTCTCACTAGGGGTACGGCAGGCTCACTATAAGCAGAGGGTTGATCCTCCTGTTCTGCTTGTGTGGAGTCTTCTGCCTCCTGGACCGGCTGTTCTTCCAGCTCTACCTGTTGCTCCGTAGGTGCTTGGGATGCTGGTTGGAGGAAGGTGAGTATGGGTACCACAACTGCACCATTGACTTGAGTCCAAGACCGAGGGAAGTCCCCGAGCACAGTACTAACCATATCTTCCCTTTCCTCTACGGGTCGATGGTCTTCTTGTTCCTCTTCAGGGTTCCTCAGTTGTTCGGGACACTTCTTCAGGTGGTCCCGGGATACAATAGCTGTGGTTTCCCCTCCGTCTTTACTGATGGTACAAACCTTCGGGTTCTCGTGGCTTGAGGGCAGTACGGTGTACGGGTCCTTCTCCCACTGGTCGTCCAACTTGTGGAGCCGTCTCTTCCTCTTCAAGACCTGCTCTCCGGGTACCAGGGGAACAGCGGGAGCATACTGGTTGTAAGTTTTCTCTTGTCTTTCCCTAGCCTGACAGAGACTTCGCTCCACGCTCTCCTGTACTCTCCGGTACTGCTGCTGCCTCTCTGTGTCCCAGTCTGTTTCTGGTGAAGTGTCCTCGGGTGTCAGGACTCCCATTTCCAGGTCAACAGGTAACTTACCAGGTCTTGCCCTCATTAGGTAAGCCGGGGTACAGTTGGTGGAACCTACCGGGATGTGGTTGTATAGGTCCACCAGATCGGGCAACTTCTCAGGCCACAGACTGCGTTCTTCCAGGGGCAACGTTTTTAGAAGATCCATTACCACCTGGTTCATTTTCTCACAAAGTCCATTAGTTTGCGGATGGTAGGGTGTCGTCCTTATCTTCCGGCAGCCATACAGATTGCAGAATTCCTGGAAGACCTCCGCTTCAAAGGCAGGTCCCTGGTCTGTCAGCACTTGGTCCGGGTACCCGTGTGGACGGCAAAAGTGCTGCTGGAAGGCTCTAGCTGCTGTTTGAGCCGTTAAGTCCTTGACGGGGACGACAACCAGAAACCGGGAGTAATGATCCACGATGGTTAACGCGTAGACGTAGCCACTTCTGCTTGGGGTCAGTTTTACATGATCCAAGGCTACCAGTTCCAACGGTTGCCGGGTGACGATGGACTGCAGGGGAGTCTTCTGGCTGGCACGGTCCTTCCTTCTCAGGTTGCACGGGCCACAGTCTCTGCACCACTTCTCGATGGTTCCCCTCATGCCTACCCAGTGGAACCGCTCGCGCAGCAGGAACTCCAGCTTCTTCCACCCGAAGTGTCCAGCTCCGTCGTGGTATGCCTCCATCACCATGGCTGCGTCTCTTCGTGGCACCACTACTTGCCAGAGTAATTCATGCGTCCGGGAGTTAACCATTCTGCGGCACAACTTCCCTTTGTAAAGGAACAGTCGACTCTTCTCTGCCCATAGTTGTTTGGCTTCCTCCGGAGCGTCTGGTTCAAGGCGAGCCTCCGGCCGAGTCAGCATCTCCTTCACCAGTCGGACGGCAGGGTCGCTGTCTTGCGTTTCCGCCCAGTTGTAGTGGGGTAAGGGGTTCAACGTAGCAGCCTGCTTACTCCTTACCCGGTGGGAATACTGGATAGTCCCATGACGGTGGAACGCAGGGAGTTCAACTTCTTCCAGTCCCTCCGGATCTTCTCCTCCGTCCGGCAGGTTGGGCATCCTGGACAGGGCGTCCGCGTTGGTATTGGAGCGTCCTGCCCGGTATTTGATTGTGAACTCGTAGTTGGACAGACGGGCCATCCACCTCTGCTCCAGGGCACCGAGTCTTGCACCGAGTCTTGCCGTGTCCAGGTGTGTCAACGGGTTGTTATCCGTGTACACGGTGAACCGGGAAGAAGCGAGGTAATGCTTAAAGCGCTCGGTGACTGTCCATACTACGGCCAGGAACTCTAGCTTAAATGAGCTGTAATTCTCGGGGTTCCTTTCGGTGGGTCGCAGTTTTCGGCTGGCGTAGGCGATTACTCGTTCCTTCCCCTGCTGGATCTGGGACAGTACGGCTCCTAGCCCGATGTTACTGGCGTCGGTGTAGAGGATAAAGGGCTGGCTATAATCCGGGTACGCCAGGATTTCGTCCCCCGTGAGGGCCATCTTCAGCTGGCGGAAGGACTCTTCTTCCAGCTCCTCCCATTTGAAGGGCGGCTTCTGGTTCTTGGCCTTCCGGGACTGGCCTATCAGGAGGTCCTGCATAGGTGCTGCCTTTTTGGTGAAACCGGGAATAAACCTTCGGTAGTAGCCTACCAACCCGAGGAACTGCCGCACTTCTTTTACGCTGGAGGGGCTTGGCCATTCCTTAATTGCGGTGATCTTATCAGGGTCGGGAGCCACTCCGTCAGCGCTCACCACGTGTCCCAGGTACTGCACCTTTGGTTTCAGGAGGTGACACTTGGAGGGTTTCACCTTTAGGCCGTAACTTGCCAGAGCTTCGAACACTTCCGCCAGGTGTTTCAGGTGGTCCTCATACGTCTTGGAATATAGGTACAACAGGACCATCTCGAAGTTTCTGTGGCCCAGACAACACTCCATTAGTCGTTGGAAGGTTCCCGGTGCGTTGCAGAGTCCGAACGGCATGCAGGTGAACTCGCTAAGTCCCATCGGGGTGGTGAATTCGGTCTTCTCCCGGTCCGCCTCTGCTACAGGAACCTGCCAGTACCCGCTAGTGAGATCCAAGGTAGAGAAGAAGTTAGCAGATCTTAAAGCAGCCAATGACTCCTCTATCCTTGGTAAGGGGTACGCATCCTTGTGTGTGATACGATTGATTTTCCGGTAATCTACACACATCCTCATGGTGTTGTCTTTCTTTCGGACTAAGACTAGTGGAGCTGCCCAGGGGCTACAGCTATCCCTGATCACCCCAGCCTCCTTCATGTCTCTAAGCATCCCCTTGGCGTGTTGGTAGTGGGCAGGGGGTACGGGTCGATACCTCTCTTTTATAGGAGGATGGTCTCCCATGGGGATGTGGTGTTCTACCCCCTTGACTCGCCCGAAGTCTAACGGGTGTTTACTGAACACTCTCTCGTACTCCTGAACCACCCGATAGACTCCTTGTTTCTGGTGTGCGGGAGTGGAGTCAGTACCCCGATGTAGTTGCTGACACCAGTCCTCCATGTTTTTCTTAGAGCTGTTACCTTCCTCCGGGTGAGATGGAGGCAAGGGTTCCACAGATTGTATAGAATTTTGGTTAATGGTATATAATTTGGCTAGCGTGGCATACCGGGGCAGGTACACTTCCCTCTCCCCGATATTTATTATGCGAACGGGCACCCTCCCATGGCGTACATCAACCACCCCCCGTGCTGTCAAAATGGTGGGCCTACTGTCCGAGTAAACTGGTTCTACCATTGCCTGGTAATCTCTACCTTTCAGACCAATAGCTGCCCGGCACCAAATCATCATTTCACTTTTTGGGGGCATGGCAATAGGAAAAGGGTCACACATTCTTACGCTACCAATCTCACCGCCGGAGAGTTCCACCTGTTGCCGTCGCATCAGTGCCCGGATCTCTTTCTGGAGCACCCGCTGCTCGCCGGAGCTGGCGTTCTTGGCAACCTGCTGTAAAAGGAAAATCACCTCTGCAAGACAATTTTCAATTACATTAGTTCCTAGAGTTATTTTTGGGTGACTCTCATGTTTGTCAATATCTACAATGATCAGTCCCTGTGCTGCCAGTTCGACTCTACCGATTTTGATGGTCACCTCTTTAAATCCGATCTGTGGCACGGGCTGGCCATTGCTGGCGATGATACTCAAGTCGTCGTCAGGGTAGCGGGTAATATCCGAGTCATTCCAGTACTGCTTAAAGAGCACGTACGGGATGGTGGTGACCTGTGACCCGGTGTCCAGTAGGGCACTCATGGGAATGCCATCCAGTACCACAGGCAAGACTGGACGTCCTCCCACATATCTGTCGCGCCAGTTCGATGGGCCTGGTGATCTTTTTCCTGGGGGTTGGCCCTCTACCCCAGGTTGTGCCCGTTTAAAGAACAGTACCTTGCCATATGTCCAGGTTGATTGCAGCGACGGCAGATGGGTCGTCCGTCCTCGCTGTATCGGTCACTGGGTCTTCCTCTGGCCGGTGGGGTCCTCCTTGGTCGACGCCACGGGATGTCCTCCGGTCCGGATGCCAGCTGGATCTTCCCTGGGGTGGAAGCCTGTAAAGACTGCACAGTTCGGGTTAGCGCAGCAACGCTCTTAGCTAGCTCTTGGACCTGATGGTGTAGGTCTGGAGCCGGGTCATTGTCCAAAGCCTGCGCATCAGCTCCCACAGGCCCTGCCGACAAGGGCGCCGCCTCCTGGTGGTAAGTGATAGCAGGGCGCTTGTGGGTCACAACGCCACCCGGTGCCGGTTCTCGGAGCACCCGGATGGCTCTGTCCTTGAACTGTGCAAAGCCCAGATGGGGATCCTGTAAGGCCATTGCCCGCAACTGGGTTCGGTGGGTATTACAATACAGTCCCTCTATAAACTGTTCGGTCAACAGCCTGTCCTCGTTTCCCACTCCATCAGGGTCGGTCTGCTTAATGGCCCTCAGGGCCTCTTGTAGGTTTAGTGCATAGTCCCTTATACTCTCATGCGCTCGCTGCTTGCACCCGTAGAATCTAAGCTTAATCTCGGCTGAGGTGCGGGTATCAAAGGTGTCCTTCAGCCGGGTTAGTATCCCTGCGACAGTCTTCCTCCCAGGTGGCCAGGATTTTACTTCCCTTTTGGCTGCCCCGGTTAGTTGGGCCACCAGGATGCTCACTTTTTGCTCTTCTGTGAGGGGGTACACCTGGAAGAGGCTATCCAGCTTTTCTCTAAAGTCATGCAGGGTATGTGACTCCCCTGAGTACTGGGGTAGCCAAGCTGCTCCCGGGATATAGGGCATGGTGAAGGGCATAACTGCAGCAGCGGTAGCGCTGGCGGGGGTTGAGGCAGTGAAGCTCTCCTCCGTATCCGACATCTTCCTCCCCCCTAGTGGACCGTGGCCTACCTTGCGATGATCCTCTTCCGTAGGCCGCGGCTCCGCAGTGGATCGTCAGGGTTGAGGACCTTCCGTCGCGCTCCTGTGACGTCGGCGTCTGCTGGGCTCCTTCCAGGACCTTACGCAACGTCCGGACGTGAGGCGGGGCTTCAGTTCTCGCGCGCTTTCGGAGTCCACGCCCCTCTTCTTCCCGCGCGGCGTCCTCAAGATGGCGTCCAATGGCGGGAAAACTCCACGGATGGCGGGAAAAAGGCAGAAGATGGCGCCGGATGGCGGGAAACTTCACCGATGGCGGGAAGAAGGCTGAAGATGGTGCCGGATGGCGGGAATCTTCACCACAGGTAAGCTTGAAAAGTCTCTTTTTCAGGCACGCAGTACCCGGTGGTTGCAGGCACGAAATCCTGCCGACTACGCCAAAGTTGACGCGCCCCTGGGCCTGTGTCGCGCTGCGTTGCGCACGCGGGAGCTTACCCGGAGCCGGATCTCTTGAGGGTTGTAGTCTCGTGGCGGTGACCCGGTCCGTGCCCAGGGAGTCAAACTGAGCGGCGATGTAACAGCGGTAGATGTAGGACGACTACGCCACCCGTTGAATGCAGCTATGGAGCTGCCGCTGCAGGACAGTCCGCTGAGGCCGGTGGATGGATGGTGCAGCGTAGATGGTATAACCCCCAACGGGAGGGGTATGGCCTCAGGGCAGCAGATGTGGATGATGGGGGTAGCAGGAACCACTCAGAGACGGTGCGGTGTAATTCAGGGTCTTTACTGGTAACAACGATAGACCCTCCCGGAGTACTTGCTAGTGAACGGGGCCTGGTCAGTCCTTGAGCAGATGGGATCTCTCCTGGCCAGGCGGAGTTGTAGGCCTCCCAAACTGACTGTACTCTTCTGGCTACCTTGCTAGAAGCGGATATAAGTAGCCCACGTCCCTGAGTGTACCGTGTGGTGCTCACCCGTATGGCCGGTGACTCGGGGCCTTCTAATGGCTTCCGCTCCACGATGGCGGTGCCGGTCCCACGCGTGTGACCGTGCCTTCGGGTTTCTGGGCCTGAGGACCTGAAATCCCCTGCCGGTCGGCTTCTGCTGCTGGGTAAGAGTTAGTCCCCACAGCCTCGGACGCCGGGTCCGGTAAGAAAGCTTCTCAGTCAGGGCGAGCTCTGCAGCTGCCAGCCCCTGACTCGTAGTAGTATTGCTTCTGCTGTTTCTTGTCTCTACTCTCCTTGACTGCTAACCCTGCTTCAGCCCCGGGTTTATATAGGGGAAGTTCTTCCCCTCCCAAGACTGGGCAGGAGGTGTGGCATGCACAGGATCCCTGACCAAAGGACCTCCCACCTGCTCTCAGACATAACATTACATTACTGTGGAAACCAGACCCCTGGGGTGCCACATCTCCATTTGTCTCCATCCTGCCCCTATTGTCTCCATCCTGCCCCCATTGTCTCCATCTGTCTCCATTCTGCCCCCAATGTCTCCATTCTGCCCCATGTCTCCAACTTGCCTCCAATGTCTTCATCCAGCCCCCATGCCTTTCCATCAAGCCCCCATGTCTCTCCATCCAGACCCCATGTCTCTCCGTTGATCCCTTATGTCTCTCTGTTGTGCCCCCATGCCTCTCTGTTGTGTCCCCATGTCTCTCCATTACAAAAAAAATGTTTTAAAAGAAAAAAGTTTCTCCTTACCTTGCCACGATCCAGCAGCGCCTGGCTTACCCATCATCCGAGGCACGGTCGCCGGCATGAAAGGGGGGAGGCACAGGGTCGGTAACAACACACTGTAGGCCAGAACTGAGTTCTCTTCTGCCTGTATCCCCTCTTCTATTAAGGACTGAGAGTGGGGTGTATTGTGTGATGGAGGATTTTCTTTACTTACTGTTACATTGTCCATGGGATTGGAACCGACTTCAAATAAGATAGGAGAACGTAGATCTGGATTAACAAACTCACTTTTACTGTGCAATTCTTCTACACACGGCTGCAGCATACAGATTAACACATGGTCTTTTGTTAGTGAAGTACTCTTGGTTATGTGCCTTTCCAGTGTTCGTCCCCATCCTGTCCTGAGACCCACGATCTTCCACTTCTTCTGCGACCCAGCTGAGATTCTCCCCATGAGGGATACAGAGGCCTGCTTCTCAGTACCTCTTGTAGGCTTTTAGCCCAGGACTGTGCTGGCATCCAGATCAAGCATTAAACGTGTCCTCTGTTCAGAAAACTTGCGCTGATAAAACACTTTCTCCACCGCTGTATTTGCTTGCTGGAACCTGTCTTCCTGTCTGTACAGCCTTCCTTCTGCACTCCACTCTCTTGTATAGGACCTGCACCGGTCCTGTTCTATAAGGGTTGTGGACCCAAAACTAGGGTGGCCAGCTAACTAACTGCCTGAAAATAACATATAACATAACACATTTAACCCACTTGTTGCCATGGTGTCTTCATCAGCCCGCCACTCTTTTTCACAAGAACAATATATTGACCCTAGGGATAAATCACACAACTTATAACTACACAGCACATACATTCAACATATTATTTTAACTCTGTCAACCCACTTTTTGCCTTGGTGTCTTCATCAGCCCGCCACCCTCCTTCGGGCGCATGATAGTGACGTCATATGCCAATGACATGCGTGCTGATGTCAGCTGCTGGCCTGTGATTGGCTGGCCGCTGTTAACTATTGCCATGCGGGAAGCTTCGATAGATTTCAAGCGAACTGAAACGGCAGTTACCCTGCTGGTGCCCGGGGAGAAAATGAATGGGGGCCCGACTGGGCCCCTCTGCCTGCCAGGCCCCATACGCCAGTAAGGGCAGTAATGCCCTGTTGGCGGCCCTGGAAATGTTATGATGGTCACACAATGGTTAAGAATAATTTATCATGCTACGTGGTGGGAACCAGGATATATACAGGTGCATCTAACTAAATTAGAATATCATCAAAAAGTTAATTTATTTCAGTTCTTCAATACAAAAAGTGAAACTCATATATTATATAGAGTCATTACAAACAGAGTGATCTATTTCAAGTGTTTATTTCTGTTAATAATTGTGGAGACTACTGAAACAGACTAAGGACCTTTTTAAATGCTTAGGAAGGCTTTGCAGGTGTTTGTTAATTATTTTAAATTACTGAGATAATGACTTTTGTGTTTTCATTGGCTGTAAGCCATAATCATCAACAATAACAGAAATAAACACTTGAAATAGATCACTGTTTGTAATGAGTCTATATAAGTTTCACTTTTTGTATTGAAGAACTGAAATAAATTAACTTTTTGATGATATTCTAATTTATTGAGAAGCACCTGTATATGTTAATCTTTTCACTTATTCCTTTATCAAATTTTTCCTGTTTTTTTAACCCTTTCTTTATTTTTTCTGTGTTTCATTTTTTTCTTTCTCCTCCTTCTTCCCCACTTTCTTTCTTTGGCTCCATTGTCCTTTTCTTTCCCCATGTCTCTATGTACTCCGCTTTATATTCCATGTGACCATACACCTATCATTTTATTTCTTTTGTCACACCACATCTCTTAATATGTTTGTTTTTTCCTTTGTTTTCTTTTGTCTTCAATTATACTCTTTTTTTTTTTCTTTTTCTCGTTTTTTCTTTTCTCTTTTACTTATATATGACTCCCCCTTTTTATGTCTTGTTTCATCATGGTATTACATTTGATTTGTTTTTATTATTCTCTCCTTTTTTTGTTTTTCTTTATTTTTTTATTTTTCAATAAATCATGTGTGGTACACAGAGATCACTGTGAGTCTGCAGAACGGTGACATTACTAAGAAGAGGGGAAGAACAGCGCTGGACACGGGAGAGAGCAGCGCTAGGTAGGGCTGCATTTGGAGTATCTGCTGCCCTAGGCACTGTCAGTGGTCGCCCCCCCCCCGTCACGTCCCCCCCCACGTCGTGCCCCCCTCGCATCCAATATCTTCCCCCCCGTCTCGGCCGTTTCCCCAAGTTTCATGTAGCTTCCCCCCCCCCCATTCCATGTAGCACATATAAAAGATTGGGGTGGGGGGGAGCGGCCCACACAGACCACAGGACTGCAGCATTGCATATGGGGGTGGGGAGGGATGGGAGAGGCCCACACAGACCACAGGGCTGCAGCATTGCATATGGGGGTGGGGGAATGGGAGCGGCCCACACAGACCACAGGGCTGCAGCATTGCATATGGGGGTGGGGGGGATGGGAGCGGCCCACACAGACCACAGGGCTGCAGCATTGTATATGGAGGTTGGGGGGGGATGGGAGCTGTCCACACAGACCACAGGGCTGCAGCATTATATATGGAGGTGGGGGGGAAGGGAGCGGCCCACACAGACCACAGGGCTGCAGCATTGTATATGGGGGGGGTGGGAGCGGCCCACACAGACCACAGGGCTGCAGCACTGTATATGGGGGTGGGGGGGATGGGAGCGGCCCACACAGAACTGGGCCCATACAGAATGGGAGGAATAGAGCTAAGCAACAGTACATGTGAAAAAGACTTAGGTATACTAATAGATCATAGACTGAACATGAGTCAACAGTGTGATGCAGCAGCAAAAAAGGCAAATACAATTCTGGGATGTATTAACAGAAGCATACAGTCTAGATCACGTTAAGTCATTATCGGTCTTTACTCCTCTTTGGTCAGACCTCATCTGGAATACTGTGTACAGTTTTGGGCACCACATTTTAAAAAAGACATAGACAAACTGGAGCAAGTTCAGAGAAGAGCGACCAGAATGGTGACTGGTCTGCAAACCATGTCCTATGAGGAACGGTTGCAGGATTTGGGAATGTTTAGCTTGCAAAAAAGAAGACTGAGAGGAGACTTAATAGCTGTCTACAAATATGTCAAGGGCTGTCACATTGTAGAAGGATCATCTTTATTCTCATTTGCACAAGGAAAGACTAGAAGCAATGGGATGAAACTAAATGGGAGGAGACACAGATTAGATATTAGAAAAAACTTTTTGACAGTTAGGGTGATTAACCCCTTAATAACATCTGACGTACTAATACGTGTCTGTGCCCTGGGACTTAAGAGCCAGACCCGTATTAGTACGTCACCGCGATCGCGCGCGCACACAGGCTGTGCGGGCGCGATCGCCGCCGGGTGTCAGCTGATTGTCACAGCTGACACCCGGTACTATGTGCAGGGAGCGGTCACGCACCGCTCCCAGCACATTAACCCCCGCGATGCTGCGATCGAAGTCGATCGCGGCATTGCGGGGGCAAGGGGAGGTGATCGGCGATACTCACCTCCTCTTCCGGCTTCCAGCGCAGTCTGCAAAGGCTTCCCGGGTGTTGCCATGACGACCCGATGTCGTCATGACAACATCCGGGTCACCAGAGAGCAGGAAGATTGCTTGGACATGCGCAGTGCATCTCCAAGCAATCTTCACACTGTGCACTTCTGACAGCCTTCATGGCATAGGGATGGTGCTCCATTCCTGTGCCATGCAGGCGATCAGAAAAAAAAAGTGAAAGTCCCAGAGTGGGACAAAGTAATAAAGTGGATAAACTGTGTGAAAGTGGAAAAAAAAAAAAGAAAATGTGCAAAAATATTATAAAAAAATAAAAAAAATAATACACCAAAAATAAAAATATAATGTACCCATCAATAAATATTATTATAAAAAAAATTAAAAAAAAACAATAAAAGTACACATATTTGGTATCGCCGCGTCCGGAACAACCTGACCTATAAAACTGTCCCACTAGTTAACCCCTTCAGTGAACACGGTAAAAAAAAAAAAAAAAAAACAAGCAAAAAACAATGCTTTATCACCATACCGCCAAACAAAAAGTGGAATAACACGCGATCAAAAAGACGCATATAAATAAAAATGAAACCGCTGAAAACGTCATCTCGTCCCGCAAAAAACAAGCCGCCATATAGCTCCATCAGCCGAAAAATAAAAAAGTTATAGCTCTCAGAATAAAGCGATACTAAAAAATATTTTTTTCTATAAAATAGCTTTTATTGTGTATAAGCGCCAAAACATAGAAAAATGATACAAATGTGGTACCGCTGTAAACATACTGACCCGAAGAGTAAAGCTGCCTCATCAATTTTACCACACGCGGAACAGAATTAAAAAAAAAAAAAAAAACAATTCCTGAATTGTTGGTTTTTGTTTATTCTGCCTCCCAAAAATCGGAATAGAAAGCGATCAAAAAATGTCACGTGCCTGAAAATGGCACCAATAACAACGTCAAGTCATCCCGCAAAAAACGAGCCGTCACATGACTGTCTGCCAAAATCTGGAAAAATTATAGCTCTCAAAATATGGCGATGCAAAAACTAGATTTTACAAAAAATGCGTCTTTTAGTGTGTGACAGCTGTCAGTCATAAAAACCCCATATGATTCTGGCATTGCTGTAATCACACCGACCCGAAGAATAAAGTCGTCTAATCACTTATACCGCACAAGGAACGGCGTCAAAAATAAACTCTTGGGTTAGGATTGGGCTAGGGTTAGGGCTGGGTTTGGGGCTAGGGTTGTGCTAGGGCTAGGGTTGTGCTGGGGCTAGGGTTGTGCTGGGGCTAGGGTTGTGCTAGGGTTAGGGCTGGGGTTGGGATTTTTTTCAAAAGTAAGAAAAAAAGATGACGATATGGCGACTAGTGTTGAGAGCAAGTGCTCGCTACTTGAGTTTGCATCGGGTGCTCTGGTATGCATTGAGTATCGTGGGTATTTGAGTGACATGCTCGAGTCTCTGCCCCATATGCTTCGCGGCCAAAAAACTTTACGGGGATTGCCTGCCATGCACGAGCGATCCCCGCATGTTTTTTTTTGGGTGTCTAATAACCGTGAAACATGCGGAGCAGGGACTCGAGCATGTCACTCGAGCACACGCTGTACATGGTGCATACCTGAGTACCCAATGCAAGCTCAAGTAGCGAGCACTTGCGCTCAAGAATAATGACAACTTATTCAATATGATGACCTAATGTAAACAAATAATGTGCCGTACCTCTGGGTTCAAAATGTTCACTATACACCTTAATAAAATCCTTGAGGGGTATAGTTTCCAAAATGGGGACACTTGTGGGGGAGCTCCACTGTTTAGGCACATCACGGGCTCTCCAAACGCGACATGGTGTCCGCTAACAAATTGAATGGAAAATCGGCTCAAATTGTTAGCGGACGCCATGTTGCGTTTGGAGAGCCCCTGTGTGCCCAAACATTGGAGCTCCCCCACAAGTGACCCCATTTTGGAAACTAGACCCCCCAAGGCACCTATCTAGATGCATAGTGAGCACTTGGAACCCCTAGGTGCTTCACAAATTGATTCGTAAAAATGAAAAAGTGTTTTTTTTTTCACTTTTTCATTATTACGAATCAATTTGTGAAGCATCTGGGGGTTCCAAGTGCTCACTATGCATCTAGAAAGGTGCCTTGCGGGGTCTAGTTTCCAAAATGGGGTCACTTGTGGGGGAGCTCCAAAGTTTGGGCACAGAGGGGCTCTCCAAACGCAATGTGGTGTCCGCTAACAATTTGAGCTGATTTTCCATTCAATTTGTTAGCGGATACCATGTTGCATTTAGAGAGTCCCTGTGTGCCCAAACATTGGAGCTCCCCCACAAGTGACCCCATTTTGGAAACTAGACCCCGCAAGGCACCTATCTAGATGCATAGTGAGCAGTTGGAACCCCCAGGTGCTTCACAAATTGATTCATAAAAATTAAAAAGTGTTTTTTTTTTCACTTTTTCATTGTTACGAATCAATTTGTGAAGCACCTGGGGGTTCCAAGTGCTCACTATGCATCTAGATAGGTGCCTTGGGGGGTCTAGTTTCCAAAATGGGGTCACTTGTGGGGGAGCTCCAATGTTTGGGCACACAGCAGCTCTCCAAACGCAACATGGTGTCGCTAACAATTTGAGACAATTTTGCGTTAAATTTGTTAGCGGACACCATGTTGCATTTAGAGAGCCGCTGTGTGCCCAAATATTGGAGCTCCCCCACAAGTGACCCCATTTTGGAAACTAGACCACGCAAGGCACCTATCTAGATGCATAGTGAGCACTTGGAACCCTCAGGTGCTTCACAAATTGATTCATACAAATGAAAAAGTGTTTTTTTTTTCACTTTTTCATTGTTACGAATCAATTTGTGAAGCACCTGGGGGTTCCAAGTGCTCACTATGCATCTAGATAGGTGCCTTGGGGGGTCTAGTTTCCAAAATGGGGTCACTTGTGGGGGAGCTCCAATGTTTGGGCACACAGGGACTCTCTAAATGCAACATGGTGTCCTCTAACAAATTTAACGGAAAATCGGCTCAAATTGTTAGCGACACCATGTTGCGTTTGGAGAGCCGCTGTGTGCCCAAACATTGGAGCTCCCCCACAAGTGACCCCATTATGGAAACTAGACCCCCCAAGGCACCTATCTAGATGCATTGTGAGCACTTGGAACCCTCAGGTGCTTCACAAATTGATTCATAAAAATGAAAAAGTGTTTTTTTTTTTCACTTTTTCATTGTTACGAATCAATTTGTGAAGCACCTGGGGGTTCCAAGTGCTCACTATGCATCTAGAAAGGTGCCTTGGGGGGTCTAGTTTCCAAAATGGGGTCACTTGTGGGGGAGCTCCAAAGTTTGGGCACACATGGGCTCTCCAAACACAACATGGCGTCCTCTAATTATTCAAGCAAATTTTACAATCAAAAAGTCAAATGGCGCTCCTTCCCTTCCGAGCCCTGCCGTGCGCCCAAACAGTATTTTTTCCCAAAATATTGGGTATCTGCGTGCCCAGGGGAAATTGCACAACAAATTTTGGGGTCCATTTTTTCTTGTTACCCCTGTGAAAATAAAAAAAATTGGGTCTAAAGTAACATTTTTGTGAAAAAAGTTAAATGTTCATTTTTTTCTTCCACATTCAAAAAATTCCTGTGAAGCACCTGAAGGGTTAATAAAGTTCTTGAATGTGGTTTTGAGCACCATGAGGGGTGCAGTTTTTAGAATGATGTCACTTTTGGGTATTTTCTGTCATAAAGACCTCTCAAAGTGACTTCAAATGTGATGTGGTCCCTAAAAAAATGGTTTTGTAAATTTTGTTGGAAAAATGAGAAATCGCTGGTCAACTTTTAACCCTTATAGCTCCCTAACAAAAAAAAATTTTGGTTCCAAAATTGTGCTGATGTAAAGTAGACATGTGGGAAATGTTATTTATTAACTCTTTTGTGTGACATATCGCTCTGATTTCAGGGCTTAAAAATTCAAATTTTGAAAATTGCAAAATTTTCAAATTTTTCGCCAAATTTCCATTTTTTTCACAAATAAACGCAAGTGATATCGAAGAAATGTTTCCACAATCATGAAGTACAATATGTCACGAAAAAACAGTCTCAGAATCAGGGGGATCCCTTGAAGCGTTCCAGAGTAATTACCTCATAAAGTGACAGTGGTCAGAATTGTAAAAATTGGCCCGGTCATTAACGTGCAAACCACCCGCGGGGCTTAAGGGGTTAATGAGTGGAACAGGCTGCCACGAGAGGTGGTGAGTTCCCCTTCAATGGACGTCTTCAAACAGAGGCTGGACAGAAATCTGTCTGAGATGATTTAGTGAATCCTGCTTTGAGCAGGGGGTTGGACCAGATGACCCAGGAGGTCCCCTCCAACTCTACCATTCTATGATTCTATATAAAAAAAAATATATATATATATATATATATATATATTATTAAATGTGTGTCTATATTCATGTAATGTAGTGTGAGTTTACTAATATACTCACCTACTGTAGATCTCTCCTGTGTCCAGCGCTGTTCTCCTTCGTTTCTAAGTGAAGTCACCGTAATTGCAACTAGCCGGTTCTTTCTATGCTCTTTGCGTGAGCTGGAAGTATCTTTTATAACAAAAGCCTATGGAGCCTTGTTCTGACATTCCATGGACTTACATTGTAAAAGCCACTTCCAGGTCACACAGAGCTCAGTAGAAATAATCCGGCTGTCCAGGAATTTCAGGGCCCCATACTGTCAGAATTTTTGGGCCCCTTAACACTCCGCCCGGGCTCCGCCTCTACCCTTTTAACCTTCCACAGTCCCACCATCCACTCTTGGATAAACTCCACTGCACCACGTCTTCACCAATCACACATTAACAGTTCCCATCGAACACCATATCACATACATAGCCAGCAGCTTTTGTTTTGACCAAAAGATTTTTTAAGCCTGCCAACCACGACAAGGTAGACTCTTTTGGCAGGGCCCTACACTACTCTAACCTATTTAACATATCTCTTTTTAGCTATATTTTAATTTATTTTTCTTTAAGGAAATGTGTCACATACATTTTTTAAACTAATTGAAACCAGATTGTGATCATTTTTTTTTATAATCTGTATTTCTGATTGCAGATTATTGTATTCTGTTTCCTGTACATTTATGGAAGCTGCTCTCTTTCATGTTTTGAGATATGGACATTGAACATATGCATGTATATATATCACAAGACATTAAGTGCCTTTTAATAATCTCACAAACGCATTGTTTAACAATAACCAGAGAGTAGTGAAAGCCCTTAACATAAAAGCTTCGTAACACATTCCCACTATATATTTTGGTAACTAAATCTATTTTTCATAAGAGTCATTTAGTTAAATCCTTTGGTCAATTATGTAAACTGCAAAATTATCAGCTAACTACAGTGTTGTTATGCACCTGGTGTGCGGTGGCCCTAATCTGTTGCCCCTGGGGCCCGGTGAGCAGAAGCAAAAAGGGGATGGGCCTGGACTGCCAGCGTATCAGAACTTCCCCGCTTTGCTTGTGCTCACTGGGCCCCATATACTAGTAAGGGCAATAATGCCTTGATGGCGGCCCTGTTCCTGCCTATCGTGAAATGACACTTGTTGACAGCCCATACTACATGAAGTATGCAGCTAGTCTGCATAGATTATGTTATGACAGATATCCATTGCTGGCTACCTTATAGTTGCCATTTCATGTAAGCATTCATTCAATCTTTATGAAAGCATACATACAGATATATTAATTATTGTCTATCTAATAGGATGATGACAGCTGTCCAGATATGCACTAACTAAGTTCCTGCCTATCGTGAAATGACCTCCGTTGACAGCCCATAGTTCATGAAGTATGCAGCTAGTTTGCATAGATCATGGGATGACGACAACTGTCCAGACCTGCATCCCACCACAAGAACCACCCTGGAGAATGAAATAATTTTCAGTTCTCAAACTGTTGGGGTGCAGCTGTGGGACCCTACTTTCAAAGATGATGTCCTCCACCCAAGTCTCAAAAGGCTGAAAGGGTCTTCAGGAGAAGTGGGTAGTCAAGCTAGTCTAGGCTATCAGACGGTCACCTCTGTAGCTGTACTGTCATCCTTCCTATGGTTCCAATGAGGGGCAGACGTGTTATTGGTGCAACTTGTGTGACTGCACACGGACCAAGAGGTAAGGGGGCCCATTCTACCTCCAAAGCGATGGAATTGTGCATTATGATGATCTATTGGGCTGCAAAGGGCTCATATATTGTACTTGCACAGGGGCACTCTTCTGTCTGTGTCCACCAGTGGCTCCAATGTAAAACTAATTTTCTGCAATGAGAATCACATCACATTAATAATTTCCAGGCAATCAAGATCAATACAATCAATCCTATCACTACGACTATGGGCTTTAGCAAAGTTGAGAGTATATTGTTTAACCAACCTCAGATAGACCCCATCCCTCCTTGGATATATCTCTAGCTTTTTGTTGCAGCTCCTTTATCTTATCCATGTTTCTCTCAATTGAATCATGTGCATCTTCAATCTACGAGCAGCATTCCTCACCCATAACAGCACAAGTTCCACCTTCAATTGCTAACAGGTAGTCAAGAGCCATTCTGTTCTTTAGGGCAACCTTCCACATTCGGTGACATCACAAGCTAATGGGGCCGAAACCAAGAGCCAAAACATTCGGTGACATCACAAGTAGAAGCTAATGGGGGCGAAACCAAGAACCAAAACACTCGGTGACATCACAAGTAGAAGCTAATGGGGGCGAAACCAAGAACCAAAACATTCTGTGACATCACAAGTAGTAGCATATGGGGGCGGAACCAACAACCATAACATTCCGTGACATCACAAGTGGTAGCTTATGGGGACAGAACCAACAACCATAACATTCCGTGACATCATATGAAGCATGAAAACGAGAGCAAATAGGTATAGGATGTCCTAAACAAGTAAACAAAAGCAAGAAATAAATCCTAAAAAATATTCTTTATTATAATACTCGTTAAAATTTGGAAAATTTAACAACTAGTATAAACTTACAAAAACCTGAAGATATATCAAGCAGGATGACGGGTATTAAATTCTAAAGTCCCTCATAGAACCATGTGTTCACCCCTACCTATAGCAGAGGTTGGCACCCTAAACTATAAGCGATATGGCGCCCCCGTTCACTGTAGACTAACCCTATTGGTCCCTATATGACCCTATTCTTCAATTGAGCACCAACCAAATATCAAAAGACACCTTAAACACTAAAATATCCCAATAGTGCTACTACACCAGGTATGCCCATATATATGTAGGATAATACAATAAAACAGAGGTCCCCAACCGCTGGTCCGCGGACCAGGACCGGGCCGTTGGGGTTTTTCAGCCGGTCCGCGGCACCGCCACAGACAATCACTAAACATTGACAGTGTGCTCTGGTCTGCGGTGGCTCAGAGCACACTGTGTGGGTCTCAGAAAACTGTCCCAGAATGTTGACAGTGTTCCCCTGCCTCTGCTGGATTGGAGTTGCGTCTCTCTCGTCTGTACGCCTTGGTTGGGCAACGAACTGTGACCTCTGCCGCTAGTGTGTTCAGATGGGAATTTTTTTAACAGCTCTGCAGCAAGGGCCTTTTGGTACTGCCCCATTTTTGTAGACCTCTCCACCTCAGGAATAAGAGTGAAAGTTCTCCTTGTAGCAGGAGTCTAAAAGTGTCACCAACCAGTAATGACTGTCACCCAACATTTTGACAACGCGAGGGTCACGGTTAAGGCAGCGTAACATAAAGTCAGCCATGCGTGCCAGACTGGTAATGGGCAAGACTTCCGTGTCCTCACCAAGATGACGACTGCCCATGCTCTCTCCCTCCTCTTCCTCCTCCCCCCTGTCCTCAGGCCACCCACGCTGAACCGACGGTATGACAGTTGTACAGGTAGTACCGTCTACAGCGCATGATACCAGCTCCTGTTCTTCCTCCTCCTCCTCTCCCTCATTGTCCCCCAATGCAGGTTGGGATGAGATGAGGCTGGGCTGTGTGTAATCGCCTGCTACAGCTTCTTGATCCATCTCATCATACTCTGGCTGCAATGCCTCCTCTTTAATTCTCTGCAGAGAGCGTTGCAAAAGACAGACAAGTGGGATGCTAATGCTAATGATGGCGTCATCGCTACTCACCATCTTGGTGGACTCCTCAAAGTTTGTCAGGATGGTTCATATGTCAGACATCCAGGTCCACTCCTGAGGTCTTATGTGTGGAGTCTGACCTGAATATCAACGGCCTTGTTGCAGCTGGTACTCCACAACTGCTCTCTTCTGCTCACAAATCCTTTGCAACATGTGGAGGGTAGAGTTTCAATGTGTGGGGACATCACACACCACTTGGTGTGCCAGAAGCTGCAAAAGCTGCTGCAAGAACAGCAAGGGCGGCGGAACCTGTAGCCGACTTCCGAAAATGATCTGACAGACGGCGTACTTTGACGAGCAGATCTGGTAACTCGGGGTACGATTTAAGAAACCGCTGAACCACGAGGTTAAGCACATGAGCTAGGCATGGTACGTGTGTGATCTCGCCTCAGAGCCGCCACCAGGTTACGGCCATTGTCACACACGAGCATGCCTGGATGTAGGTTCAGCTGTCTCAGCCACAGATCTGCCTGCTCTTTCACAGCTGTCCACAACTCACAATCAGTGTGAGGTTTATCACCTAAGCTTATGAGTTTCAGCACAGCCTGTTGCCGTTTGGCTGAGGCAGTGCTTCCAGCTTGTAACTGATGTGGTGATATCTGAGATGGAGGCTGAACATGAGGAGTAGGAGGAGGAGGATGATGCGCAGGAGCTGTACACTGGGGGCAATTCTGACTGACATAGGGCCCGCAATCCTCGGTGTGGGGAGGATGTGTTCCGTCCCAAGGTCCGACTGGGTCCCGGCTTCCACTATGTTTACCCAGTGTGCCGTCAGGGAGATGTACCGTCCCTGGCCACAAGCACTTGTCCACGTGTCCGTTGTCAGGTGGACTCTCCCAGTAACTGCGTTGTTGAGGGCACGGCAGATGTTTTGGGACACGTGCTTGTGTAGTGCGGGAATGGCACACCGGGCAAAATAGTGTCGGCTGGGGACCGAGCACCGAGGGACGGCCACCGCCATAAGGTTGCAGAAGGATTCCATCTCTACCTGCCTAAAAGGCAGCATTTCCAACGCAAGCAGTCGTGAAATGTGCGAATTTAGGACTGTGGCCTGTGGGGCGTTGGCTGCGAAATTGCTCTTTCGTTCAAAGGTGTGGGTTATGGACAATTGAACGCTGCGGTGGGACGTGGATGTGGACGTTGATGCTGTTTCTTGAGAAATTGCCATAACAAGTGAAGACTGAGAGGAGGGAGCATCTTTCCATGCAGTATGGACAGGGGATTGCCTTGCACGCACAACAGGGGGTTCTCTTACACGCACAACAGCAGAAGAAGCAGTGGTGACACCCGCTGACACTGGTCGTGGACCCTGGGGATCGCCCCACAAAGTCAGGTGCTTTGCTGCCATGTGCCTGATCATGTGATGGTGGTCAGGCTGGTAGTTTTGTCACCCCTGCTGATGCTGGCCTGGCAGGTGGTACAAATGGCCTTTTTGGGGTTATCAGCAGTCTTTAAAAAGAATCCAGACTCTGGAAGATGTACCGGTTGTACTGGCAACGTCCTCGTGTTGGTGTGTACGGGGAACGGTTGCCCGCATTCTGTTTGCGGCCACCACACTGCTTCTTCCTGCCTGTTGGGGTACTCTGCCTCCCTCCCCCTGTGTGCTGCTGGCCTCGCTCTGCGTGTTCTCCTGCCACGTTGGGTCAGTTACTAGATCATCCACTACCTCCTCCTCTTCCGCACCACGGTCCTCCTCCTCACTTCGTGGCAATTGTGTCTCGTCATCGTCCACCTCTTGTGACAAATTGCCAGCATCGCTTTCCTGTAGCCGTGGCTGTTCAAATATTTGGCCATCGCTACATGGGATCTCCTCTTCCACTACTTCAAGCGGAGCAGGCGAGGGGCCCAAATATGGAAATGGACCAGTGAACAGCTCTTCACAGTGTCCAACTGTGGGATCAGTTGCTGTCTGACGACACTCGGCATGGTGGGAGGAAGGAGCATCAGGGTGAGGAGGAGTATGCGGTCGAGACTCACGGCTACTAAGACTTGACCGTGTGGAAGACAGACCGGAGGTGGTGGTGCCCAGGTGACTGGAAGTATTATCTGCTATCAAATTAATAACCTGTTCACACTGATCAGTTCGCAATAGTGGTGTTGCTGTGTGCTTCCCTAGTAATTCGGTCAAGAACTGGGAGCGAGAAGATGTGGCTGTTGGTTGTGGCACATTTTCACCTTGGCCACAGCCCCGTCCTCAGCACGCACCATCACCAGAACGTCCAGTTCCACGTCCCTTGCCACGCGCCTTGCCCATTGTAAATGAAGTAAAATAGCTTACACTCGCACTATCAATGGCAAAAGGGTAATAAAAAGGAGATTAGAACAGTGGAAGAGGAAAACCACAGTTCTAGTTCTCTGGCCTACACCAGAATCTTTTAAACAGATATATTTGTGTCTGAACAGTCAGCGAGACACTCAAACAGTTTTTTTTCTTATGGAAAAAAGGCAAAAAAGTGGATAATACAAAGATTTGTAACCGTGGAACTGCAAAACCACAGTTCTAGTAATATTGCCGAAACCAAACTCTTTTAACCCCTTTACGCCCCAGGGTGGTTTGCACGTTAATGACCAGGCCAATTTTTACAATTCTGACCACTGTCACTTTATGAGGTAATTACTCTGAAATGCTTCAACGGATCACGCTGATTCTGAGACTGTTTTTTCGTGACATATTGTACTTCATGATAGTGGTAAAATTTCTTCGATATCACTTGCGTTTATTTGTGAAAAAATTGGAAATTTGGCGAAAATTTTGAAAATTTCACAATTTTCAAAATTTGAATTTTTATTCCGTTAAATCAGAGAGATATGTTACACAAAATAGTTAATGAATAACATTTCCCACATGTCTGCTTTACATCAGCACAATTTTGGAACCAAAATTTTTTTTTATTAGTGCGCTATAAGGGTTAAAAGTTGATCAGCGATTTCTCATTTTTCCAACAAAATTTACAAAACCATTTTTTTAGGGACCACATCACATTTGAAGTGACTTTGAGAGGCCTTTATGACAGAAAATACCCCGAAATGACACCATTCTAAAAACTGCACCCCACAAGGTGCTCAAGACCACATTCAAGAAATTTATTAACCCTTCACGTGTTTCCCAGGAATTTTTGGAATGGGGGGAGAAAGAAAATGAACATTTAACTTTTTTCACAAAAATGTTACTTTAGACCCCAATTTTTTTTTTATTTTTGCAGGGGTAACAGGAAAAAATGGACCCCAAAATTTGTTGTGCAATTTACCCTGAGTACGCAGATACCCCATACGTGGGGAAAAAACACTGTTTGGGCGCACAGCAAGGCTCAGAAAGGAAGGAGCGCCATTTAACTTTTTGAATGTAAAATATGCTTGAATAATTAGCGGACGCCATGTTGCGTTTGGAGAGCCCCTGATGTGCCTAAGCAGTGGAAACCCCCCACAAGTGACACCATTTTGGAAACTAGATCCCTGAGGGAACTTATCTAGATGTGTGGTGAGCACCCTTAACCCCCAGGTGCTTCACAGAAGTTTAGAACATGAAGCCATGAAAATAAAAAAATCTAACTTTTTCCACAAAAATGATCTTTTTGCCCCATATTTTTTAGTTTCACAAAGGTTAGAGGAGAAAATGGAACCTAAAAACTGTTGTGCAATTTCTCCTGAGTACGCCATTACCCCATATGTGGGGAAAATACACTGTTTGGGCGCACGTCAGGGTTCAGCAAGGAAGGAGCACTGTGTGACTTTTTGAACGCAAAATTGCCTGGAATCAAGAGCGGACACCATGTCGCATTTCGGGAGCCCCTGATGTGCCGAAATAGTGGAAACCCCCCACAAGTGACCCCATTTTGGAAACTAGACCCCTCAAGAATTTTATCAAGGGGTATAGTGTACATTTTGAACCCAAAGGTACGACAGAATTTGATAACATTAGGTCAACATATTGAATAAGTTGTCATTAGTCTTGAGCGCAAGTGTTCGCGACTTGAGTTTGCATCGGGTACTCGGGTATGCACCAAGTATCGTGGGTGCTCGAATGACATGCTCGAGTCCCCGCCCCCCATGTTTCACGGTTGTTAGACACCCAAAAAAAAACATGCGGGGATCGCTCGTGCATGGCAGGCGATCCCAGCAACGTTTTTTTTGGCCGTGAAGCATATGGGGCAGAGACTCGAGCATATCACTCGAGCACCCGTGATTCTCAGTGCATACCCGAGTTCTCGATGCAAACTCAAATAGCGAGCACTTGCACTCAACACTGGTCGCCATATTGTCATCATTTTTTTTTCTTTACTTTTGAAAAAAAAAACAACCCTAGCCCCAACCCTAATACAACCCCAACCCTAACCCTAGCACAACCGTAACCCTAGAGTTTATTTTTTTACACCATTCCTCGTGTGGTATAAGTGATTAGACTACTTTATTCTTCGGGTCGTTGTGATTACAGCAGTATCAGATTCATATCGGGTTTTTATGACTGACAGCTGTCACACACTAAAAGACTCTTTTTTTGCAAAGACTAGTGTTTGCATTACCATATTTTTAGAGCTATAATTTTTATATATTTTGGCTAAAAGGCATGTGATGGCTTGTTTTTTGCGGGACAAGTTGACGTTTTTATTGGTACCATTTTCGGGAATGTGACATTTTTTGATTGCTTTCTATTCTGATTTTTGGAGGGCAGAATAAACAAAAACCAACAATTCAGGAACTGTTTTTTTGCGTTTTTTTTTTTTATGCCGTTCTGCGTGTGGTAAAATTGATAATGCAGCGTTATTCTTCGGGTCTGTGCATTTACAGTGGTACCGCATTTCTATAGTTTTTTTATGTGTTGCCGCTTTTACACAATAAAAACGATTTTCTAGAAAAAATAACTTTTTGTATCGCTTTATTCCGAGAGCTATAACTTTTTTTTTTTTTGGACAATGGAGCTGTTTCGTGGCTTGTTTTTTGCGGGACAAGATGACGTTTTTAGCGGTAACATTTTTATTTACATTCGTCTTTTTGATCGCGTGTTATTCCATTTTTTGTTTGGAGGTATGATGATGAAGCATTGTTTTTTGCTTCGTTTTTTATTTATTTATTTTACCTTGTTCACTAAAGGGGTTAACTAGTGGGACAGTTTTATAGGTCAGGTCGTTCCGGAAGCGGCGATACGAAATATGTGTACTTTTATTGGTTTATTTCTTTTTTTCATAATAAATAAATATTATGGGTTCAATATATTTTTATTTTTTGGGGATTATTTTTTTCTTTTTATATTTTTACAATTTTTTTTTTTTATTTTTTCTTCACTTTTCTACTTTTTTTTTTTTTTTTACTTTTACACATTGTCCCACTATGGGACTTTCAGTTTTTGCAGCCTAATCGGCTGCATGGCATATAGAGCAGCAGCTCTTTGTCATGCAGCCTCTCAGCACTGCACACAGGGGAGACATTACTTTGGTCGCGCACTGCGCATGACCAAAGGAACGTCCTGCCTCCTGGTGACATCGGGTCTTCATGGCAACATCTGGAAGCCGCCGCAGACATCGCTGGACGCGGGCAGGAGAGGTGAGTATACCGATCACCTCCCCCCTTGCCACCGCAACGTTGTGATCGACTTCGATCGCAGCATTGCGGGCGTTAATGTGCCGGGAGCGGTGCCGGACCACTCCCAGCTCATAGCATCTGGTGTCAGCTGTGACAATCAGTGCGGGCGGGCGCGATCGCATCGCGCATAATAATACGTAGCTGGTCCATAAGTCCTAGGGCACAGCTACGTACTATTACTGACAAGGTCGGAAAGGGGTTAAGCAGATATATTTGTGTCTGAACACTCACAGATACACTCAATTTTTTTTTTGTGGGGGGGGGAAATACCAAAAGGTTAATAAGACTGGTATTTGTTCAGTCTGACTGAGGGAAAAAAAAAGAGGATTTAGATGAAAAAAAAAAGATTTTTCTGGCCCCTGAGACCTGGGGCTAAGTCTAGCAATTTGAGCAGCAGCAGCACACAGGACTGTAATGCAGTGTTTGTTGGTATAACCACTACGTCTCCTATACAGCCTGCCTGTCTGATATCTGGGATAGATATTAGTCCTGAGAAGGACTGTTTGTTTGATTTTGCAGGCTTTAGAGACCCTACACTACCTATTTCGCAGTATAAATCTCTCCCTAGCTCAGCAGCACTCTCCTTACACCGTATGATCCGGAGCGACTGTGTCCAAGATGGCGGCATCCGCTTTTAAATACTCGAGGTGACGCTGTGCGGCCAGCCAATCACTGTAATGCCCACAACCAACATGGCTGTGGCATTACAGTGACTGGCTGGCAATCCCTGCATATTCATTGGCTCTGTAAAGAGCGCCAAACATACAGGGCGGAGACCCGAGCTCCCGCCCGAGTAACCCGGAAATGCTCGGTGCTCGCCGAACATCCAGAGTAGTGAGATGCTCGGCCGAGTACCGAGCAGTTTCGATCATGCTCGCTCAACACTATTTAGGCGTAATCATCACAAAGCCCAGATCTCAATCTTATTGAAAATTTATAGGCAAAGCTGAAAAGGCAGGTGCCAGCAAGGCGACCTACAAACCTGGATCAGTTACACCTGTTTTGTCAGGAGGAATAGGCCCAAATTCTGACCAACTATTGTGAGAAGCTTGTGGAAGGATATCTCAAACGTTTGACCCAAATCATTCAGTTTAAGGGCGATGGTATCAAATACTAATGAAATGTATGTAAACTTTTGACTTTGCAGTAAGTAATAAAAATGCTTTAAAACATTCTCTCTCTCTCATTATTCTGGCATTTGGCAAATATTAAAAATGATGGTAATCCTAACTGACCTAAAACTGGAAAGGTTTATTCTGATTTCATGTCAGATATTGAGAAAAACATGCATATGTGTCTTTTTATATAGTGTATGTAAACTTCTGGTTTCAACTGCATGTGTGTGTGTGTGTCCCTATAGTTATAGTTTTGGATGATTACTATTGTCTCTTCATATCTGCGCCGTTGCATCCAAATAGCCTGTTCACAAAATCAAAGCATGTCATTGGGTTGGAAGGGGATAAACAGGCAGTTCTGATGACATCACAAAGCACTTAAACATCATAGACATCATATGACATCACAATTGGTATAGAATGTACAAAGTGTAACTCCTGAGTCATCTTGTTTCATTAGAGGCTGACAGCTTGCAGGTGACATGTCCAGGTAGGGAACTCTTCACGTATGACCTCACTCATACATTGTATAGATGGGGGGTTAGTAGTAGGATTCAGAACTGCATCATTAACCTGAAAATCTCAGCAAATGGCGCTGGATCATGTGTACCGTGCTGTGATTGTTATAATGATTCTATGATTTACAAAAAAATGTTATTGACCAGATTCCATGGAAAATCTGGCCATTTGGGTGCGTTAGTAAAGCAGTATGAGCCCAGCCTAACAGGGGTTACCAATCTGGACAAACCCTTCCCTAAATGAGGACTTGCTGATGATCAACTGATCATGTGTCACTGGTCTTGAAGACCCTCAGCAATCAGCTGGTTTTGGCCTCTATGACACCCATGTGCTCTAATAAAAGCATATACAAAGGGGAGGGCCAGCTGACACCACTACATTTGGCTCCATTTTTGGGTAGCTTTGCCACTAATGTCAAAACATAGCGTTTTCAGAACATACATTTAATAGCAGACTGGTAGAGTTCTCCATTATCCACTCTGATGGTCTTATTAGATCAGGAGTGACCAGGAACTGGCGGTTTATCGTGATCAGGAATTGCAGTATGGCGCCTGTGTTTTCCTTTAGGTCATAGAGCAGTAGGTGATGCGGATTAGAATAAAAGGATGGAAATGTTTAGGTTATTACATGCGTCATGACTCAATTAAAAATGAGGCTGGTGTTTATTTGAAACCTGTGATTTGGTTTATTAATTCAACTCTTCCTTGATGTTGGAAACTCAATACATAACACAGCAGTGACAGTTATTATGACATCACAGGTGACATGACATCACAGGGCACATGACATCACAATTGGTAGAGAATGTGTAAAGTTCTAATCCTGAACCATCTTGTGTCCCAGAGGCAGCATCTTGAGGAAGCCAAGTCTATGTAGGTAGCTCTTCAATTAACACTAAGGCCCTATTCACACATTGTGTAACTGTGGGGAGTTTGTGGTGAAGTTTAGAACTTCACCATTTACCCCTAAAAAATCTCAGCAAACATCTCTGAGCGACGTGTTCTCTCCTGTGCATCAGGATGATTCCTTAAATAGGACCTATCATTTAATCCTCTTTTTGTAATGATAGGTGTTATGTCTCATCTAGTTCAGATGAGCAGCAGTAATGAAGCATGGACAGATGACGGTGGCGCAGCAGGATGGCCGAGCAGAAACAACGGAGAACGTAGTGGCTTGATGGCAGCAGGAAGACCAGAACTGGAACCACAGGATATAATGAGCAAAATTGAGGCAACTGGTGTAATAGAGTTACAGACTCTGATCAGACTTTGATCAGAGTGGTATCAGTTTTTCTCGGACATGGAGAGGAGAAACAAAAGGTTTCTCACCTTCTCCCTTCTGTCAGTCGGTGAAAATCGAACAACACTCAGATGTCAAAGTGCGGTCCAATTTTTCCACAGACGCATAGACTTGCATTGCAATTACCATATTTTGCAGACTATAAGACGCACCGGACCATAAGATACACCCCAAATTTGGGGTGGAAAATAATTATTTAAATAAAATGGTGGTGCCTCTTATAGTCTATTTAACGGTAGGTTACCAGGGGGCGGCGGCAGCGGAGCGGGGTCACCAGAGGCAGGACCGCTGCTTCAGTGACCGGCGGCGGCAGGAGATATCAGCACTGGTGAGCAGAGTCTCCTTTCCTATAGATTGCCCTGCAGTAGGCTTTGAGAAAATGGCTGCTGGAGGTGACGCATGCGCAGATTGAGATCTCGGGAGATGCATGCGCCGCCTCCAGCGTCCATTTTCCCAAAGGCCACTGCAGTGTAATCAATGGGAAAAGCTACTCTGCTTACCGGCGCCGAGATCTTATGAGATCCCAGGGCCCGCCGACACCGGCCTCCTGTGATCCCGCTCCACCGTAGCCACCCCTCGGTAAGCTACATTCGGATATTGTATATTAGATTTTAAGCTCCTAGGACAGGGTGTACATTATTCTGCATGCCCTCAGGAGCAGCCTGTATATTGTATATTAGATTGTAAGATCCTAGGACAGGGTGTGCATTTTTCTGCATGCCCTCAGGAGCAGCCTGTATGTTATATATTAGATTGTAAGCTCCTAGGACAGGGTGTGCATTATTCTGCATGCCCTCAGGAGCAGCCTGTATGTTATATATTAGATTGTAAGCTCCTAGGACAGGGTGTGCATTATTCTGCATGCCCTAAGGAGCAGCCTGTATATTGTATATTAGATTGTAAGCTCCTAGGACAGGGTGTGCATTATTCTGCATGCCCTCAGGAGCAGTCTGTATATTGTATATATTAGATTGTAAGCTCCTAGGACAGGGTGTACATTATTCTGCATGCCCTCAGGAGCAGTCTGTATATTGTATATTAGATTGTAAGCTCCTAGGACAGGGTGCACATTATTCTGCATGCCCTCAGGAGCGGTCTGTATATTGTATATTAGATTGTAAGCTCCTAGGACAGGGTGTACATTGTTCTGCATGCCCTCAGGAGCAGTCTGTATATTGTATATTAGATTGTAAGCTCCTAGGACAGGGTGTACATTATTCTGCTTGCCCTCAGGAGCAGTCTGTATATTGTATATTAGATTGTAAGCTCCTATGACGGGGTGTGCATTATTCTGCATGCCCTCAGGAGCAGTCTGTATATTGTATATTAGATTGTAAGCTCCTAGTACAAGGTGTGCATTATTCTGCATGCCCTCAGGAGCAGTCTGCATATTATATATTAGATTGTAAGCTCCTAGGACAGAGTGTACATTATTCTGCTTGCCCTCAGGAGCAGTCTGTATATTGTATATTAGATTCTAAGCTCCTAGGACAGGGTGTACATTATTCTGCATGCCGTCAGCAGCAGTCTGTATATTGTATATTAGATTGTAAGCTCCTAGGACAGGGTTTACATTATTCTGCATGCCCTCAGGAGCGGTCTGTATATTGTATATTAGATTGTAAGCTCCTAGGACAGGGTGTACATTGTTCTGCATGCCCTCAGGAGCAGTCTGTATATTGTATATTAGATTGTAAGCTCCTTGGACAGGGTGTACATTATTCTGCATGCCCTCAGGAGCAGTCTGTATATTGTATATTAGATTGTAAGCTCCTAGGACAGGGTGTGCATTATTCTGCATGCCCTCAGGAGCAGTCTGTATATTATATATTAGATTATAAGCTCCTAGGACAGGGTGTACATTATTCTGCATGCCCTCAGGAGCAGTCTGTATATTGTATATTAGATTGTAAGCTCCTAGGTCAGGGTGTGCATTATTCTGCATGCCCTCAGGAGCAGTCTGTATATTGTATATTAGATTGGAAGCTCCTTGGACAAGGTGTGCATTATTCTGCATGCCCTCAGGAGCAGTCTGTATATTATATATTAGATTGTAAGCTCCTAGGACAGGGTGCGCATTATTCTGCATGCCCTCAGGAGCAGTCTGTATATTGTATATTAGATTGTAAGCTCCTAGGACAGGGTGTGCATTATTCTGTATGCCCTCAGGAGCAGTCTGTATATTGTATATTAGATTGTAAGCCCCTAGGACAGGGTGTACATTATTCTGCATGCCCTCAGGAGCAGTCTGTATATTGTATATTAGATTGTAAGCTCCTAGGACAGGGTGTGCATTATTCTGCATGCCCTCAGGAGCAGTCTGTATATTGTATATTAGATTGGAAGCTCCTTGGACAAGGTGTGCATTATTCTGCATGCCCTCAGGAGCAGTCTGTATATTATATATTAGATTGTAAGCTCCTAGGACAGGGTGCGCATTATTCTGCATGCCCTCAGGAGCAGTCTGTATATTGTATATTAGATTGTAAGCTCCTAGGACAGGGTGTGCATTATTCTGTATGCCCTCAGGAGCAGTCTGTATATTGTATATTAGATTGTAAGCCCCTAGGACAGGGTGTACATTATTCTGCATGCCCTCAGGAGCAGTCTGTATATTGTATATTAGATTGTAAGCTCCTAGGACAGGGTGTGCATTATTCTGCATGCCCTCAGGAGCAGTCTGTATATTGTATATTAGATTGTAAGCTCCTAGGACAGGGTGTGCATTATTCTGTATGCCCTCAGGAGCAGCCTGTATATTATATATTAGATTGTAAGCTCCTAGGACAGGGTGTGCACTATTCTGCATGCCCTCAGGAGCAGTCTGTATATTAGATTGTAAGCTCCTAGGACAGGGTGTGCATTATTCTGTATGCCCTCAGGAGCAGCCTGTATATTATATATTAGATTGTAAGCTCCTAGGACAGGGTGTGCATTATTCTGCATGCCCTCAGGAGCAGCCTGTATATTATATATTAGATTGTAAGCTCCTATGACAGGGTGTACATTATTCTGCATGCCCTCAGGAGCAGTCTGTATATTGTACATTAGATTGTAATTTGTGGGTGTATTTGTCTTTTCCTTTCCAGGGTCGGCTCTCCTGAGCTTATAATACATGTAGATATACAGCAATATGCAGCAGGACAGACGTGATCCAGGGAAATATCCGATCGCCACCACTGGGGTCAGGAAGGAATTTTTTTCCCCCCTGAGGCAGAACTCTCCGGGGGGTTTCTTCACCTTCCTCTGGATCTTTGGGTCCAGTGGCTCTCAGCCGGTCCTCAATGACCACAGCCAGTTCAGTGGTCTCTATGGGGCCTGACCTGAGAGTCATTGTGATCAGGGTTTAATTTCTTAAAGGGCCAGTAATATTTTTATTACAATGTTGCTTATTGCTATTTCAATAAAAGATAAAAAGAAAGATAGTAAAAGTGTCATGTGAAGTTTTTTGTCTTGACTTTTTTTTACACAGTTACAATGATGGGAGTGACTATTACTACCCTCAATATTCCTCAAGTAGAACCAGGAATTATGGGGGCACCATTTACAGACGGCAGACAACATATATCTCCACCCATTGTGGTATCATAATATCAGCTCCTGTCCCAAGTTATATTACAAATGTTATGGAGGTCAATCTCTGTGATGGGGGCAGGGCACTAAAATAGTGTATGTCCTGCACAACAAACTACCTGACAGAAGACTGAAGACCGGACACAGAGCTGCCGAATACAAGAGACACAAGCAGTGACGGACTGGGGTTCCAAGGGCCCACCAGTAACCAACTCTAGGGCCCCACTTTTCAGCTTCATGAAATGTGACATTATCCTCAATCACAAATATATATAACAATGAACGGGGTAGATTGGTAAATGAATAAGATTCTGCCTTTGTCTGTACATAGTGATTCAAGTATATTGTGCCAAGTCCTGCTCATATAAGAGGATGGTGGACACTCTGCACAGGGGCCCCCCGGAGGATTCTCCTGTGCTCTTGTGGGCCAGTCCAAGCCTGAGTACAATGTATTGAATGCGGTGAATCCGCATGCTTCAGTGAACACATGCGGATTCACCTGCGTTCAATAAACGCAGTGCTTTGAACACAGCATAAAGTATACTGTGTCCAAAGCGCTGCTTGTCTTATATTATATTGCCCTTAAATTGTCTATGTTAGCCCTGTTGGTAACCTGTGCATATTCTCTTCTGGGGAAGGCCCAGTCCATTTCATTGCAATAAGAAGAGAGTTACTTGCTGTATGTTCCTTGGTTGGATATTAAAGTGTCATTTTGATGAAGTTGGAAATGACTTCTTCTGCTGCTTCCTTTAATGTTACTGATCCTGATTATGTGTTTAGTGCATCAATCTAGTTTGTTCACTCTCACATTGGAACAATACAGCTATGCTATATAATATGTACTCCATCCAGAAGTTTTGCCTGCTGTGTGAGTCGACTCTTCTGTTTGCTGACTTCCTAATATTCGTTGGCCAATAAGGAGACTCCGCCTCTGTGGGGTAATTAGTAGGGCTTATCTTTTGTAGTGGATGGGGAAACGAACAGAAATTTGCTAGCAGCTGAAAATGAATTTGTGTGACAGGTAAAAATGCCCAGACGACTCCTGCACACTGTCAGGATTCTCTGGTGCTGCAATGAGAGTGGACAATTACATGATCGCAAGTATGCGATTTGGATACTTCCGGCCACATTCCCACTAGACTTGCACAGCCTCGTTAAATGCAAGAGAATTGAGCGATGACTGAGTACGTCTAGTCGGCACGTGACCACATGTCTGCAAATCTCATGCTTGCGGTTACATTGGCACCAGAGAATACTGATAGCATACTGTACAGATTCAGAAGTTTGCAGTCACATAGAGTAACTGCAGACTTTCATCCCAAACCTGGACCACCCTTGAAATAATTTTGTTATATTTCTTTAATTTGAAATTAAAGCTATATAAGAGAATTGTTTCAAGTTCACAAATTATAAATAGTACAGTAACAGAATTGTGCTAAAGTTTGAGGGTTTTTTCTCTTGCAATCTTGTTCATTGGTACAAGCATCAACATGCTACACTACCAATCATTTCTGATTGTCTTTGGAGTGGAGCATTATAAACACACAGTAACATTAGGAAAGCCTAAGTGAACATGTCAGAAAACCACGAATATAATGCATTTATTTCTTTAGCTTCTCTCTCATCTCAACTGGTAGGTGAATTTTTCGGTAGTGTAATCTTGTAAACTTTAAACAATATAATTACAGCTAATGCCCACTAGGTGGCACATGTGCATAATAACTAGTGTTGAGCATTCCGATTCCGATACTGAAAGTTCCGATACTGAGTTCCGATACTTTTAGAATATCGAATACCGGAATCGGAAGTTCCCATAATGCCTGCGCTCTGCAGTGTCTCTGAAGGATGAAAAGCTGGATGGCAGCGCTCAGCTTACTGTACTTGTCATTTAGTGTTAAAGGATTTATTTAAAAAAATAATAGTGTTTTCATGCACCGTCTCTTTAAAAAAGTCGGGCGGCAATTCAGCAGCGGCATACACCGCTACCCGACAATTTACAGCAGAAAGAATAGAGCATCACACATAGATTAGATAGATAGAAACATGTCAGTCACATATATAAGAAGTACAATGACAGTGTTGCTTACTGTACTTGTCATTTAGTGTTAAAGGATTTATTTAAAAAAATAATAGTGTTTTCATGCACCGTCTCTTAAAAAAGCCGGCCGGCAATTCAGCATCGGTACCCGACAATTTAGAATAGAAAGAATAGAGCATCACACATAGATTAGATACATAGAAACATGTCTGTCACATATATAATAAGTACAGTGATAGTGTTGATTACTGTACTTGTCATTTAGTGTTAAAATAAAGGACTTATTTAAAAAAAAATTGGCGTTGGGTTCCCCGTAATTTTAGTCTCTAGCGGAGGTTAAGCAGGCGGCTGGGGCAGATGTTTGAAGCCTGGGAAGGGGGTAATACCCACGGAGCTTCCCAGGCTACTAATATCAGCCCCCAGCTGAATACCTAGCCTTTACTAGCTATTAAAATGGGGGATCCCCAAAAAAATGACGTGGGGTCCCCCCTATTTTAATAGCTAGCAAAGGCTAGGCAGACAGCTGGGGGCTGATATGAATAGCCCAGGAAGGGTGCCATGAATATTGGCCCCCTCCCAGGCTAGAAACACCAGCCGTAAGCCGCCCCAGAAATGGCGCATCCATAGGATGCGCCAATTCTGGCACTTAGCCTCGCTCTTCCCACTGCCCTGTAGTGGTGACAGTGGGGTAATAGGGCTGGGGTTGATGTCAGCTTATAATGCCAGCTGACATCAAGTCCAGGTTAGTAATGGAGAGGCGTCTATAAGACACCCCCATTACTAACCCCATAGTCAAAGTTAAAAAAAACCCCACAAACACCCAGAATGAAGTCCTTTAATTGAAATAAACACACAATTCTTTAATGTTCTAAATTAAACCATACTTACCATCACGCCCATTCCAGCTGTAGCCAATGTCTTCTGCAATAAAAGTAAAATAATAAACCAACATCATCCTTACCTTTGCATGGTTCCCAGGACAGTTTTAGCTCTGCTACATTGACATGACAGGCTAGATCACATCCGAAAGCTGCCATCCAGCTTGCCATGCCGCACACACTGAGAAGCGCAGGCATGCTTGCGCTCCTCAGTGTCTCGCTGTGATGGCATAAAGATGAGCCAAGGTCATGTCCAATGAACTCAGCTCACCTCATGCTCGCCACTGACAGCGTGGGAAAATTCTCCTGCGCTTGCAGTGAGCGTGAGAGAATTCTCCTGCTGAAGCGCTGAGCGCAGGAGAATTTTCCCATGCTGTCAGTGACGTGCATGAGGTGAGCTCATGTCCAATGAACTCAGCTCACCTCATGCACGTCACTGACAGCGTGGGAGAATTCTACGGCGCTCAGCGCTTGAGCAGGAGAATTCTCCCACGCTGGGATGGCATTGAGATGACAGGCTGGATCACAGCTGAGCGCTGCGATCCAGCATGCCATCCTTCATAGACACTGCAGAGCGCAAGCATGCCTGCGCTTCTCAGTCTCTGCGGCATGGCAAGCTGGATGGCAGCTTTCGGCTGCGATCCAGCCTGTCATGTGAATGTAGCAGAGCTGGAGCCGTCGTGGGAACCATGGAAAGGTAAGGATGAGGTTGCTTTATTATTTTACTTTTATTGCAGGAGATCGTTGGCTTCAGCTGGAATGGGCGTGATGGTAAGTATGGTTTAATTTAGAACAATAAAGAATTGTGTCTTTATTTCAATTAAAGGACTTTATTCTGGGTGTTTGTGTTTTTTTTTTAACTTTGACTATGCGGTTAGTAATGGGGGTGTCTTATAGACGCCTCTCCATTACTAACCCAGGCTTGATGTCAGCTGGCATTATAAGCTGACATCAACCCCAACCCTATTACCCCACTGCCACCGCTACAGGGCAGTGGGAAGAGCGAGGCTAAGTGCCAGAATTGGCGCATCCTATGGATGCGCCATTTCTGGGGCGGCTGACGGCTGGTGTTTCTAGCCTGGGAGGGGGCCAATATTCATGTCACCCTTCCTGGGCTATTAATATCAGCCCCCAGCTGTCTGCCTAGCCTTTGCTAGCTATTAAAATAGGGGGGACCCCACGTCATTTTTTTTGGCGTCCCCCATTTTAATAGCTAGTAAAGGCTAGGTATTCAGCTGGGGGCTGATATTAGTAGCCTGGGAAGCTCCGTGGGTATTACCCCCTTCCCAGGCTTCAAACATCTGCCCCAGCCGTCTGCTTAACCTCCGCTAGAGACTAAAATTACGGGGAACCCCACGCCAATTTTTTTTTTAATAAATCATTTATTTTAACACTAAATGACAAGTACAGTAATCAACACTATAACTGTACTTCTTATATATGTGACTGACATGTTTCTATCTATCTAATCTATGTGTGATTCTCTATTCTTTCTATTCTAAATTGTCGGGTACCGCTGCTGAATTGCCGGCCGGCTTTTTTAAAGAGACGGTGCATGATAACACTGTTATTTTTTTAAATAAATCCTTTACACTAAATGACAAGTACAGTAAGTAACACTGTCACTGTACTTCTTATATATGTGACTGACATGTTTCTATCTATCTAATCTATGTGTGATGTTCTATTCTTTCTGTTCTAAATTGTCAGGTACCGGTGTATGCCGCTGCTGAATTGCCGGCTTTTCATGTAATACATTCTACATTATTTTTAGTTGTTTTTCTTCATGTAGAATTAACCTACAAGGAAAGAAAGGGTTTATTTTTATTCCGATATTTGTGTCCCATTGACTTGCATTGGTTTCCGGTATCGGAATTGGCGATATCCAATATTTTTTGGGTATCGGTCCGATCCAATCCGATCCGATATTTCCCAATATCGGAAGGTATCGCTCAACACTAATAATAACTCAAAATAACTGTCAATGCTAATTGGTGTACTAATCAGGTCCAAGTGTTAAAAGGAATCAGTAGCCAGGTTTTTTGCTACTGACACGCCCCCTGGGCCGTGGGGATACCCGGATCCGGGCCTTGTAAATGCTGGGGGCTGTAGTCACCGTGGCGGCGACCCGGTCCGTGACCCAGGGCGGTCAAACCAGTGGCAGTCTATGTGTATAGGTTTATATAGTCCGACTACGCCACCTGTGGATTGCGGGTATGGAGAACCGCCACTGCGGAGCAGTCCACTGAAGCTGGTGATATGCGCAGCAAGTGTAGTATAACTCCCCACAGGAAGAGTGTAGCTTCAGGGCAGCGCAAGTGAATGATGGTGGTTGTGCGGGGCGTCCCAGTGCAGTGAGTGCTGGCGCGGTAAGAAACACGGAGACAAGGTGATGCAGTCCCAGGGTCTTTACTCACAGTTATCAGTTTCCAAGTTACACTGCAGATCATAACTTCCCGCGTTGTGCTGTGCTTACTCAGTGAGGGGCTCAGTCCACCCTCAGGTATCTCCAGAGCACTTTTCAGGACCCCGTTCTATGTACCTTTCTCTGGCCTCTCTCCTTGTACCTCACACCTAGCGGCACCTCTGTCCAGTGTCCTCGGGCCTTGGTGGGCGACGTGTGTTCCGTCCCCTGGCCCTATGTGGCTACCTTCCTGGTGGCTGGTGTGGGCGGCTTGCCGTACTTGAAGTGCTGCAGCCTCCGGTTCCCAGTTGAGCCTTGTAGTCTCTGCTGGTTGAGGGATCCGGTTCCCTTTCTTCTGGCCTGACCCCCCTACCTCCTGACAGCGGCGGGCGTACGGGTGGCAGCTGCACGGCCCGTACCCCTGGGGTCCCTTCCGTTCCTTTCCTGGAGCCTTCCTGCTCCCTCTTTCCTTCTCAGGCTCAGGCCTCCTGACTAGGCCTGCCTGTGGAGCAGAGCTCGTACAGAGCCCCTGCTCCTTCACTCTCCTCCTCTACCCACACTCTACTCTACTCTCTGAACCAAGATGGTTCCTTCCTTTTATATGCTCCTACTCCAGTGCTCCCAGGACCTACGTCCTCCACCCATCCACTACCTAGCTCCCCCTCTCTAGTGGTTCCTCCCCACTCCAGCCAGGGATCAGGGACAGTTGTGCTTCCCCACAGGAGCATTGTCGCCCTGTCCCCCGGAAATGTGGTGTAGTGAATGCAGTGTTAGGGTCCTGAGCCATACTCCTTCCTTACCTGAGAGTGAGATACAACACCTCTGGGTGAGATGCAATACCTCTGTGGCGACCGATCCCTCAGGGGCGCCACACCCCCCCCGGTAAAACACAGCACGTCCGCGGGCTGGAACAGAGTAAAAGACAGGGTAAATTAGGACATGCAAAACTTTTAGGATGCATCCGCATATAAGACCATAAAACAATACTTCTTCCCTTTATGGGAGGCTCTTTTTCTTTTAACTTTACTGGTTATCAAAACATTGTAAATGCACTTTTAATAACATTTTTCTTTCACACATAAGGCATTCTGGAGCTCTTTTTCTCTGGTATCTTATAAAATATTTTCTGTATATAAAACTTTTCATATAAAACATTTTCAAGTAAACTCTACTTCACTGGCGGCGGTGCAACTTGCGACCAGGTGTCCATTTTTCAATAAAGTGCCAACTTGCAACTGGTACTGATGAACATGAGGGACCCGTCCCAAACCCTCAACGGAAGCCCTGGGGTGGCTGCAGGGCTTGGATGATCCAGATGCTGGACCTCGTCTTCGGCCACCTCCAACGGGTTTTTGTTCTGAGGTAGGTCCTTATAAAACCAATATGGGGCACCTCAAGAGGTGCAACTATTTACAATAAGTGGCTGCTCCCAGTCCTCAGCCGGTTAGTCCTTGGACCCTTTTACGGGTAACTTCTAACAATATATTTCAATAAACGGGTGATGAACTACCGGGTATAAATTTGCAGTGTCCTGCGTACCCTAACGGGTAACATATTTACAGTTTGATTGTATTCTCTTCTTACCGGGCTGAGTAAGAGTGCTCCCTCCGGGGAGACTCTGGTCTAGGGTTAGCTGATTCGGCCTGGTCCTCTGTGCGGTGGTACTCTGGCTCCACCCGGTGGACATTGAGGGCATACCAGCCCCTTACTCCGCGGTGCCTGGTATATGACACTGTGTCCCCGGGATAGAGGTCCCGGCCTGGATGTCCTTCCGGGAGACGGGACTCCACATCCCTCCTGTTGACGAAGAGGTCGGTGTCCGTCGGCGGGTCCCAGATGAACCCCCATCCCGCGTCCAAGTTGAACCTCACGACAGTCCCGGTGATGCGGGGACAACTAGCCGTTCGTGGACTCCTGCGGACCCAGTTCTTCTCCTCCATATTCCGTGCTGCTCGCTGTTTCCACCGCACGCGCCGCAGCGCTCTCTCCCGCTCTAGCTGGGTTATCTGCTGTCGGCAGAACTCTCTGCGGCGGGCTGCGGCTGCCCTGGTCTCCTGGGAGAACCCCATCAGGTCCTCCCCCGCCGGGCCCCATTCAAATTTGGCCTCATCCTCCGGTACCTGGGAAGCGGCGGCGGCTGCGGGGCGGGCAGGAGTGAAGGCCGCTGGTCCTCCACCTCCGCGGACCAGTCCCAGGGGAAGTGCCCATACACCAATTCGGGTGTCGGAGGGAGCGGCTCCTGCAGAGGACCTAGGAGCGGGCCGGTGTCGGGGGTGACTGGAGCTGGTTCCGGGGTCTGGAAGGCACTGGGAGCTTGCACGTCCTGGTACGCGCATGGTAGGCACGTGGCAGTCTCACCCTGATTTAAAGGGCATGGCTGTGGCGTCGGGAGGGGAACGGCTTCAGTGACGCCTGGGATCTGCGATTCCACCAGGGGCACCAGGGGCAGGTCGACGCTTACAGGGCCCGGTGCAGGAAAACTTCACCTACCTGCTCCTGTGTCTCGCACGATCTCCTGCCATTCGTCTCGACCCTCGGAGGCTGGGGCGCTGCCAGGGATGGGCAACACTTCCGGCTGTCGTCTCGCGCTGAGCTTCTCCAGTACTTCCTTTTTTCAGCTTGCAATGTCGGTTCTCTCAGCCTCTCCTATTCGCCGGCTGAGCTCACGCATCTCAGCCTGGAGGAACTCCATATCTTCCAGGGTTAGTTTGTGAATCACCTCCGCCAGGGTTGGAGATGCCTCTTCCTGCCGCAGGCCGCTGGCTGGGATCTCAGGCGCTCCTTCCTCCAGGGTGCAAGGCCCCTCGGCCTGTGGCATATGGCTGCCAGGGTCTCCGGAGCTGCCACGGTCCATCTCCTTTCCCGGGTGCGGCCTGTCTGGACTGCTACAGACCACACCCTGTCTCTCTGTTTTCTTGCCTCCCCTCCCCTTTCGGGGGCGGTTCCAGAGCAGCCTGCTGTCGGTCACCTCCAAAGGCAGCCCCCCCCACGTCGATGGACACATCCACATACATGATCACTGCTGGTTGGGGCGGGCTCCGCTTTTGGCGCCATTCTGGGACCTGGCCCACGATGGGAGGTGACCTTTGGTTGTTGTTTGGCTGGCACATAATGGCGCCCGTTCTTCAGGGGCGGACGCCACATTCAGTAAAAAACACAGTCTCTTAGGCACACAATTCCCGATGGTAATGGGTGGGTTACGTATCCTGCCGACTACGCCAAAGTTGACACGCCCCCTGGGCCGTGGGGATACCCGGATCCGGGCCTTGTAAATGCTGGGGGTTGTAGTCACCGTGGCGGCGACCCGGTCCGTGACCCAGGGCGGTCAAACCAGTGGCAGTCTATGTGTATAGGTTTATATAGTCCGACTACGCCACCTGTGGATTGCGGTTATGGAGAACCGCCGCTGCGGAGCTGTCCACTGATGCTGGTGATATGCGCAGCAAGTGTAGTATAACTCCCCACAGGAAGAGTGTAGCTTCAGGGCAGCGCAAGTGAATGATGGTGGTTGTGCGGGGCGTCCCAGTGCAGTGAGTGCTGGCGCGGTAAGAAACATGGAAACAAGGTGATGCAGTCCCAGGGTCTTTACTCATGGTTATCAGTTTCCAAGTTACACTGCAGATCATAACTTCCCGCGTCGTGCTGTGCTTATGTGGCACCCCAGGGGTCTGGTTGCCACAGTGGTAGAAACACCATGTCTGAGAGCAAGCATGGGTTTTCCTGGTCAGGAGCAAATAGCAGGCCACACCTCCTGCCCCAGTCCAGGGAGGGGAGGAACCTGCCCTTTATAAACTGGATCTGGGGCGGGGTTAGAGAGTCTGAGTCCAGAGAGAAGGGACAGAGCAGCAGCAAGGAGCTCTGTAGGAGCCAGGAGCTGAAGACCAGGGACTGGAGAGGAGCTCGTCCTGGCAGAAAGACGCAGAGAACCGGACAACGGAGTCCGAGGCTGTGGGGATTATACACCCCGCAGCAGAAACCACACGGCAGGGGATTTCAGGTCCTCTGGCCACAGAAAGCCCGGAGGCTCAGTCACAAGCAAGGGACCGGCACCGCCATCGAGGAGCGGAAGGCACCAAAGGCCCCAAGTTGCCAGCCATACGGGTGAGCACCACACGGTACACTCAGGGACGTGGGCTACTAAACGACTACAGCAGGGTAGCCAGGAAGAGTGCAGTCAGATGGGAAGGCCTATACCTCCACCTGACCAGGGGGACTCTTGTTCGCTCACAGACTGACCAGGCCTCTAATGTTAGCCAGTACTCCAGGCAGGGCCTTCTTCATTACCAACAGTAAAGACCCTGAACTGCACTGCACGGACTCTGAGTCATTTCTGCTGCGCCCACGTACCACGATCCTCACCATCTGCACTCACTGCCCTGAGGCTATACTCCTCCCGTGGGGAGTTATACTACCCCGTGCTGCACACCCAACATCAGCCTCAGCGGTCTGCCCTGCAGCAGCGGTTCTCAGCGACCGCAATCCACGGGTGGCGTAGTCGGACATTTAATCGTAAAAACCACATAAATAGACTGCCACTGGTTTGACCACCCTGAGCCACGGGACCGGGTCGCCGCCACGGAGACTACAACCCCCAGTATTATACAGAGACTCGGTTCCGGGTATTCCCCTTGTCACACACGGCCCAGGGGGCGCGTCAACTTTGGCGTAGTCGGCAGGATTTCGTTCCCGCAACTACCGGGTACTGCGTGCCCCAAAGAAAGACTGTGAAATTTACCGTGGTGAAGTTTTCCGCCATTCGTAGCCGTTTTCCCGCCATCCACCGCCATTTTCCCGCCATTGGGCGCCATTTCTGGGATGCCGCGCGGGAATAAGAGGGGCGTGGACGCCAAAAGCGCGCGAGAGCTGAAGCCCCGCCTTACGCACAGACGCTGCGCAAGGTCCTGGAAGGAACCGAGCGGACGTCGACGTCACCAGCACGCGACGCAAGGTCCTCGACCCTGACGATCGCCTGCCTAGCCGCGGCCTACGGAGAAGAAGCAACGAAAGGTAGGCCACGGTTAACTAGGGGGGAGGAAGACACCAGGAATGGAGAGAGCTCCCACCGCCAGCGCGGCTGCTGCCGCAGTGATGCCGTTCACGATGCCGTATATCCCCGGAGTGGCATGGTTACCCAGTACTCAGGGGAGTCGCATACCCTGAGCGACTTTAAGGAAAGACTATATAGTTTATTCAAAGTATACCCCCTGTCTGAGGAACAAAAAGTGAGCATCCTGACAGGCCAGTTAATCGGAGCGGCCCAAAGAGAAGTGAAGTCCTGGTCAGCCAGGGAAAAGGGGACCGTAAAGGAAATACTGGCCCGTCTAAAGGACACTTTTGATACCCGCACCTCAGCAGAGATCAAGCTAAAATTCTATGGATGTAAACAGCGGGCACAAGACAGTATACGGGACTATGCTTTGAATTTGCAGGAGGCCCTGAGAGCCATTAAGCAGGCAGACCCTGACAGCGTGCGGAATGAGGATAAGCTATTGACTGAACAGTTCATTGAGGGTCTACAGTCCAGCGCCCACCGAACCCAATTGCATGTAATGGCCCTGCAGAACCCTGATTTGGACTTTGCGCAGTTCAAAGACAGGGCCATCCGGGTGCTCCGAGAACCGGCACCAGGTGGCACTGTAACCCATAGGCGCCCTGCTATCACCTATCACCAGGAGGCGGCGCCCTTGTCTGCAGAGCCTGTGGGAGCTGATGCACAGGCTTTGGACAAAGACCCGGCTGCAGACCTGCACCATCAGGTCCAAGAACTGACCAAAAGCGTTGCTGCGCTAACCAGAACTGTGCAGTCTTTACAGGTGTCTTCCCCTGGAAAGATCCAGCTGGCTTCCAGTCCGGAGGACGTCCCTTGGAGTCGACAGAAGAGGATCCCATCGTACAGAGGAAGGCCCAGCGACCGCTACAACCAGGACGGACAACCCTTCTGCCGACGCTGAAATCAACCGGGACACATGGCAAGGTACTGTCATTTAAACGGGCCCAACCTGGGGCAGAGGGCCGACCCCCAGGTATAAGATCATCAGGCCCATCGAACTGGCGTGATAAGTACGTAGGGGGACGACCAGTCTTGCCTGTGGTGCTGGATGGCATTCCTATGAGTGCACTATTGGACACCGGGTCACAGGTAACCACCATTCCCTATGTGCTCTTTAAGCGGTACTGGAATGACTCAGATATCACCCGCTACCCAGATGACGATCTGAGCATCATCGCCAGCAATGGTCAGCCCGTACCGCAGGTGGGATTTAAGAAGGTGACCATAAAAATTGGTAAAGTTGAACTGCAAGCGCAAGGACTGATTATTGTGGACATTGACCGTCGTGAAAGCCACCCTAAAATAACCTTGGGTACTAATGTTATTGAAAATTGCCTTGCAGAGATAATTCTCATATTACAGCAGGTTGCGGTGAACGCCAGCTCCAGCCAGCAGCGGGTCCTACAAAAAGAGATCAGAGTCCTGATGAAAAGGCAACAGGTAGAACTGTCTGGTGTTGAGATTGGTAGCGTGAGGATGAGTGACCCATTCCCTATCGCCATGCCCCCAAAAAGTGAGATGATGATCTGGTGCCGGACTGCAATCGGGTTAAGAGGGAGGGACTACCAAGCCATGGTAGAACCCGTCTACTCAGACAGTAGGCCCACCATTTTGACAGCACGGGGGGTGGTCGATGTACGCCATGGGAGGGTGCCCGTCTGCATCCTAAACATTGGGGAAAGAGAAGTATGCCTGCCCCGGTATGCCACACTAGCCTAGTTGTTCACCGTTAACCAAAACTCTGTAAAAGCTGTGGAACCCTTGCCTCCATCTCAACCAGAGGAGGGTAACGGCTCCAAGAAACAAATGGAGGACTGGTGTCAGAAGCTGCATGTGGGCACCGACTCCACTCCCTCACACCAAAAACAGGGAGTCTACCGGGTGGTGCAGGAGTACGAAAGAGTCTTTAGCAAACACCCGCTAGACTTTGGGCAAGTAAAGGGGGTAGAACACCACATCCCCACAGGAGATCATCCACCCATAAAGGAAAGATACCGACCTGTTCCCCCTGCACACTATCAGAATGCCAAGGGAATGTTACGAGAAATGAAGGAGGCTGGGGTAATCAGGGACAGCTGTAGCCCCTGGGCAGCTCCACTAGTTCTTGTGAAAAAGAAAGATGGCACCATGAGAATGTGTGTAGACTATAGGAAGGTCAACCGTATCACACACAAAGATGCGTACCCGTTACCTAGAATAGAGTCCTTAGCTGCATTAAAAACTGCTTCTTTTCTACTTTGGATCTTACTAGCGGGTACTGGCAGGTTCCTGTAGCAGAGGCCGACAAGGAGAAGACCGCGTTCACCACCCCGATGGGTCTCAGGGAATTCAATTGTATGCTGTTCGGGCTCTGCAACGCGCCAGGAACCTTCCAGCGGTTGATGGAGTGCTGCCTGGGGCACAGGAATTTCGAGACGGTCCTGCTATACCTGGACGATGTCATCGTGTATTTCAAAACATACGAGGACCATCTGAAACACCTGGCAGAGGTGTTTGACGCCCTGGCAGGCTACGGCCTAAAGGTGAAACCCTCCAAGTGTCATCTACTGAAACCAAAGGTACAGTACCTGGGACACGTGGTGAGTGCTGACGGAGTAGCTCCAGACCCTGATAAGGTCACAGTGATTAAGGACTGGCCAAGACCTTCCAGCATAAAGGAAGTGCGGCAGTTCCTCGGGCTGGTAGGCTACGACCAAAGATTCATCCCAGGTTTCAACAAAATGGCAGCTTCTATGCAGGACCTCCTGATAGGCCAGTCCAGGAAGGCCAAAAACCAGAAGCCGCCCTTCAAATGGGACAAGCTGGAGGATGAGTCTTTCCGCAAGCAGAAGATGGCCCTCACGGGGGATGAAATCCTGGCGTACCCTGATTACGGCCAGCCTTTTATTCTCCACACAGACGCGAGCAACATCGGCCTAGGGGCGGTGCTGTCCCAGATCCAACAGGGCAGAGAACGGGTAATCGCTTATGCCGGCAGGAAGCTCCGGCCCACAGAAAGGAATCCTGAAAATTACTGCTCCTTCAAGCTAGAGTTCCTCGCGGTGGTATGGGCGGTGGCAGAGCATTTTAAACATTACCTTGCCTCTTCCAAGTTCACCGTGTACACGGACAACAACCCGTTGACACAGCTGGACACTGCAAAACTTGGTGCTCTGGAGCAGAGATGGATGGCCCGCCTATCCAACTATGAGTTCACCATCAAATACAGGGCGGGACGCACAAATGCCAACGCAGAAGCCCTGTCCAGGATGCCGAACTTGCCAGACGGAGGGGAAGATCCAGAAGAACTGGAAGAGATCGAACTCTCTGCGTTCCACCATCGTGGGATTACCCAGTATTCCCACCGTGTAAGGGACAGGCACTCTGCCACGTTCAATCCCTTACCCCACCACAGCTGGGCGGAGACGCAAGACAGTGACCCAGCCGTCCACCTGGTGAAAGAGATGTTGACACAGGCTGATGCCCGCCTTGACCCAGACGCTCCGGAAGAAACTAAACAGCTGTGGAAGGAGAAGAGTAAACTGTTCCTCTACAAGGGGAAGCTGTGCCGGAGAATTGTCAACCCCCGGACACATGAGCTGACCTGGCAGGTAGTGGTCCCAAGATGAGACGCAGCTATGGTCCTGGAGGCATACCACGACGGAGCAGGGCACTTTGGATGGAAGAAGTTGGAGTTTTGTCCCGGAGCTTTCCTGGTGGTGGTGACCATGAGAACCCTGCCCCGATATTACATAAAGGGGTTGTTATTTTGGCTATTTTTCCTGAACTGGAGGGTGTTGTCTTTTTCTTTCCTGAACTGGAGGGTGCTGTATTTTCAGCACTGTATGCATGTATCACACAGCACATGGCCAGATAAGATTGTAAAATGTTAAAATGACATTTCCCGGTGAATGCATTTGTCACGGTTGAAAGCAATACAAAAGTGCAAAAATGCATAAAAAATGCTACTTGTGAACATAGACTAAGGTGTGGAGGAGTATTTTTGTTTTTGGTTATTTATTTTACCTTATACACAAGTCTTTACCCTGGAAAGGAAGTTCCTTAACATATTTCACAGGAAAACCGTTTCAGTTTCGTTTTTGAACGTTTTATTGTGAGCCCGTAAAAGTGGCTTAATACCTCTGACCACTTTGTTGACAGCAGTGACCTGGGGGTCAGAAATGCTTCCTTGGGCGATGCCCATACTGTCCCCATGTCGTTTTGGGCACTTTTTAGGCTTTCTACAGACTGCTGGGGGTGCCTCCGCAAAAATGCTAGGGTCTCCCATAGACTAACATTGGGCTTGTTGCTCAGGTCAAACACCCGAGTATCATGGTGAGCTCGGCCTGAGCTTCGAGCACCCGAGCATTTTAGTGCTCGCTCAACACTTATCACTGGTGACATTATACACAGGAGCTCTGTATATAGTGTTAGTGTACAGGTAACACACTGACTCACTGGTGACATCTCTTGTTAAAGTCCTTCATCTTTGCTTTTCTTCTTCATCCAGCGCAAACCGCCATCATTTCTTCCAGCCAGGTCTCATCTCTGCAGAAAATAACTAAAATCTAGAGCACCGCTTCCAGAGCATGTTCCCCACTTTTTCCCCCAACTTCTACACTATGCCAGATGAAGAAAAAAGCAACATGGTGCTTCCCTGCACAGTAATAGGACCCCCCTCAATTCATCATTTCTCTCCCCCACCCTCAATTCATCATCATTTGCTCTCCTACACATCCCACCTTCAAGTCATCATCATTTGCTGTACCTCACCCCCCAGTTTCAATTCATAATCATTTACTCTCCTCCACCTACCAGTCTCAATTCATCATTTGCTGTTCCCCACCCCCAGTCTCGATTCATAATCATTTGCTCTCTTCTCCCCACCTTCAATACATAATCCTTTACTTCCCCCCACCCTCAATTCATCATTCTTTGCGCTCCCCCACTGCACCCTTAATACAGCATAATTTACTGGCCCACGTCCCCCACCCTCAATACATCATCATTTGATGTACTCCATCCCCCAGTCACAATTCATCATCATTTACTCTACCCCACCCCCCAGTCTCAATTCATCATTATTTGCTGTTCCCCACCCTTCAGTCACAATTTATAATCATTTGCTCTCTCTCACTTCCCTCACCTTCAATACATAATCCTTTAAGCTCCCCCACCCTCAATTCATCATTTGCTCTCCCCACCCCAATTCATCATTATTTGCACTCTCCCACCACACCCTCAATACAGCATAATTTGTCCCCCGTCCCCCACCCTCAATATATCATCATTTGATGTACCCCATCCCACAGTCACAATTAATCATCGTTTACTCTCCCCCACCCCCAGTCTCAGTACAGCATCATTTGCTCCCCCACACCCATTTAATTTACTTTATTAAAAAACAAAAAACATGCGATCCTCAGCAGCTCCACTTCTGGTGTCCAGCACGCGAATGTGCCGACGCGATAACGTTATCGCGTAAGGCGCCATCACTAGCACGTCACAGAAGAGGTGGAGGGAGCTCCGAGTTGTGCGCGCTGCTATGAAGCTCCAGGAAAAATGCCTTTGCCGATGAGATGTGCGCTGCAACCCACCACTGACCCTGGAGCCCGGTGAGTAGAAGCAAACGAAGGGTGGCCCGGGCCCCATACACCAGTAAGGCCAGTAATGCCCTGATGGCGGCCCTGATCCATAGTCTTTTAAATATGCAATTCGGGGTTATACAGAGCTCAGCATTCAGAGAACTGAGAGAACTAGTAGATCTGCAGCAAAGTGGTTTTATCAAAACTGCTGCCATCAGACCAGTAAGTGACACATGGCAGGCATACCTCTCAACAAAGCAAATTTTCGCCACACCCAAATCCACATCCATTTACCATTTCTTTCTCCCCTGGCAGGAGGAGTTGCCAGAGGGGCGCAGGTAATGAGGGGCATTCAGCAGACGCCCGAGACTGCAGGGCGTAGACTCAAATCCAGGACTGTCCGCTGTATCCGGGACAGCTGGGACTAGAGATGAGCGGATGGATTCCTGGGTCTCTGGTCCAGCATCCAGGTCAGTGGAACCTGGCGGATGCACAGGAGACCGTGAATCTCTAACCATCCGGTGTCCCCGGCGGCTTTTAATCATCCAGGGCAGCGCAACGTCATCTGTGCTGCCTGCACATCTCTAGTTGTGGATTATTTTTTGTTCCCTCATTCAGTCGGACCCGCCAGAACTTTCTCATCTTTATGTAGCTTCACTATACGACATCCGGCTTTTTGTGCCTGTAAGGCCGTGTTCACACGTTGCAGAAATACTGTGTTTTTTGTTTTCTGCAGGATCCGCACCAAACGCCACAATAAGAATCAAAGCTTTCCTGTACTGTTAAAAGCGTTAAAAACTCTGCTTCATATCTGCCCCAAAATAGCATCAAATAAGCGGGAAAACGCATAAAAGAAACGCAGTAAAGATGCCTTAATCAGAGAAGATTGTTACTGCGTTGTCTGGTGCGGACATCTGCAGAAAAAAAGCAACGGAAAGAACGCAGCATTTATGCTACGTGTGAACACGGCCTCAGCATTACCGTTTTATTACATTTTTATCGATTGAATAAAGAAACATATAAATTATGCTATTTTTTACGTCCTTTACCGATCCCCATAAATAATCTGATCGCTGTGTTGTGCAGGTCGTTACGATTACAGGAACACCAAATATGTCCATGCTATTTGCTGATTTATGATGTTTATTATTTAAAATAAATGCATTAAAAATAACTTTTTTTTCATTATCTGGTGTTTTTCATTATTATTTTTTTAGTAATTTTATAAGATGAAAAAATCTCTTAGGGTGTATGCACACGATCAGGAGCCGCTGTGGGTTTGATGCTGTGTGTTTATGCAGTGTCAAACCCGCAGCGCCCGGATGTTACAGTATAGTGGATGGACTTGTAGAAATTCCATGTCCACTACACTGTGGTCCAAATTATTATGCAAATAATATTTTCTCAGATTTTCCCAAATTACCTATATGAATTGCAGTCATTGTAATTTTCCTGTCAAATAACTATTAGAGTACAATTGAAAGGTTTTTGTACAAACTGCCTATAACAGTATATTTTTTAAAAAATAAAAAACTCAAACTGCACTCAAAATGCATGTTCCAAATTATTATGCACAGCAGAGTTTTCAACCTTTTCATTTTAACAAAGAACAAAAAAATGGTCATTTTTGAAATTATAAGCTTTAGCAGGTTATTACAAACTGAAATCAAACAGTTTTCAACTCAAAACTTTATTCTAGGTGATGTTACATTTGCACATAGGACCCCTTGTTCGAAAGGAGCTTCTGAACTCTCTCGTCCATTGAATTTGTCAGGTTTTGGATGGTTTCTGCTTCCAATTGTTTAGCATGAGGACAGAATACCCTCCCAGAGCTGTTGCTTAGATGTGAACTGCCTCCCGCCATCATAGACACTCGTTTTGATGATGCTCCAGAGGTTCTCAATGGGGTTGAGGTCAGGGGAGCATGGGTGCCACACCATAAGTTTGTCCCCTTTTATGCCCATAGCAGCCAGAGATGCAGATGTGTTATGTGCAGCATGAGACGGGGCATTATCATGCATGAAATGATCTCGATGGTCCAGATGGATGGAGTGGAGGATGGCTGGTTGATGGACACCCCATGCAAACACGGCTACGGCGCTAACAAGGAGGAGGTGGAGTAATGTTTTGGGCTGGAATCATGGGGAGAGAGATTGTCGGCCCTTTTAGGATCCCTGAAGGGGTAAAGATGAACTCCATAATGTATGTTGAGTTTCTCAAACAGCACTTCCTTCCATGGTTCAAGAAGAAGAACCATGCATTCCGCAGCAAGATCATTTTCATGCATGATAATGCCCCGTCTCATGCTGCACATAACACATCTGCATCTCTGGCTGCTATGGGCATAAAAGGGGACAAACTTATGGTGTGACCCCCATGCTCCCCTGACCTCAAACCCATTGAGAACCTCTGGAGCATCATCAAAAGGAGTGTCTATGATGGCGGGAGGCAGTTCACATCTAAGCAACAGCTCTGGGAGGGTATTCTGTCCTCATGCAAAACAATTGAAGCAGAAACCATCCAAAACCTGACAAATTCAATGGACGAGAGAGTTCAGAAGCTCCTTTCGAACAAGGGGTCCTATGTGCAAATGTAACATCACCTAGAATAAAGTTTTGAGTTGAAAACTGTTTGATTTCAGTTTGTAATAACCTGCTAATGCTTATAATTTCAAAAATGAACATTTTTTTGTTCTTTATTAAAATGAAAAGGTTGAAAACTCTGCTGTGCATAATAATTTGGAACATGCATTTTGAGTGCAGTTTGAGTTTTTTATTTTTTAAAAAATATACTATTATCATAGGCAGTTTGTACAAAAACCTTTCAATTGTACTCTAATAGTTATTTGACTGGAAAATTACAATGACTGCAATTCATATAGGTAATTTGGGAAAATCTGAGAAAATATTATTTGCATAATAATTTGGAACACAGTGTATGCGTCTCCATACACCCGCGGAAATTGACATGTGGCGCGTCTTACCAGACCGCAGCATGTCAGTGTCTCTTGCGGATCTGCATGCGGGCTTTCTCCATAGACCTAACATCTATGACGAAAGTCCGCAGGTGAAAAAAAAAATGGCGCCACTCATTTGCATATTGAGCGGAAGCCGCCGACGGCTATTCTGCAGTGTTGGGGCCGCAGGCTGGTACGCATTGTGGGCACATACCTGGATTCTCCCTGTAGAATAGAAATCCATACATTGCACACAGCAGTGTATCCCTATCAGTTCTATCAGCCTATAGTCAGATTCTGCAGTACAGATCAAGTACATGGTATCCTCCTCATTATACCACTGGAGCTTGTGGTTCAACACACTAAAGCTCCCATCTATTTGTAATGTGAAGGCTGTGAGTGCAAGACCTGAGTAGACACTAAAAAATGTAATTGCTTATTATTTTTAATACTTTTAGGCTACATTACCACGATCAGGAACAGCAGCGCTTTGGACGCAGTGTATTCTCGCTGCGTCCTAAACGCTGCGTTCTAATCATGCAGGTAAATCCGCATGTGTTCACTGAACCATGTGGAGTTACTGCGTCCAATATGATTCTATTGTGCAAATTTCATAGTGGAGACCAGCGTCTCCACTACAGAAATTGACGTGCTGTGACTCGTAAATCCACGCCGCTGGCGAGTTTACGCAGCGTCAGACAGAAGCACAGTGGGTGTGGGATTTCTATAAATCCATCCACTGTGCTTCTAATGTACAACAGTGTTTTGGATGCAGCGTAGGTGAGCGGCGTCCAAAACGCTGCCGTTACGGATGTGATTTGTGAGTTCAATTCCCGGGTGAGACAGATATCAGGAGTGAGAAGATGTGAATGTATAATTTAATTTATGCAATAAGAGATGATCAGCCCTTACCCCCACGAGGAGGAAGAGGGGAAGCTACAGAGCGATGAGAACGTCGGAGAGAGGTGAGGTCGTGACGGGACGCAGGACTGAACCCTCAAAGCGGGACAGTCCCCCGGAAACCAGGATGGTTGGGAGCTATGGGCAGGGTCTCTGCCCCTACATCATGCTGCTCTTTACAGCTGGCACAATGCAGTCAGGCTGGTGACATTCCTGGCGTTCACCAAACTCGTCCATCAGTGTGATCCATCACTCCGCAGGTCACGTTTCCACTTCTCCAGGGTCCATCCTCAGACCCTTCCTCTGACACCTGCAGCCATCCTGCGGGGTCTCCTGGGTCCTTATATCTTGTTTTTGCATCACTCTCATACTTGAGACAAATCTGTTCCCTTTTTATTCGGAATTTACACTATTGATCCATCCATACACACAAAGGAAAATAACCGTGACTGATTCTTATCTGCTATGTAAATGTCAGACTCCGCTACAGGACAGAATCCTTCATCTCTACATGAGGGAATTCTAGACAGCCACGACTGCGCAATCACAGCCGAACTACCAGCAGGTGGCGCTGTTGTAAAACGCCAACCTTCTTCTCAGCGGTTGTCGCCTCTTTTCCAGACCGGTGAGCTGCTTGCCGCAGTGCATACTGGGAGCCCAGAGCTGTAATGGCGGCCACGGAGAAGAGCACGAAAGAAAAGTTAGTGAGTGTGCTGGACGACCTGGAGGTGCTGGCCAGGTAAGCTCGGCGGCGCTGTCACCGCACAGTGTTGCGTTCGCTGCACCTGTGTAAGCATCAGCTGTACGTCCGTATATAGGTCTATACACAGGTATTGCTGCTGGTTCCCAGTGACTGGTGCTCCCGGTCCACATATACAGTACGGGTATAGTCAGTGCACATGGAAGAGCTATGATCAGCCCTGGAAGAACTGTTCACAGTAGTGATGGGTAAAATGCGATTTTTTGGTGAGCCGGCTCTTTTGGCTCCGAAAATGGCTCTTCATTTCCTATTACCTTTTGGCTTTAAATTTGAAGCCAAATTCTGGTATGTTTTAACCCATGATTGTATACCTTTTAGTAAAAATCTACACATGTGCCAATTTATGACATAAAACAGAATAGTTTCCAGAATAACCAGATTTTATATTATTTGCTGTAAAAACTTTAACAAACACAAAATGAACATGCAAAATAGCAACAAGATACTAATTATCAGTGCCACATTTTAAAGCTACCTTCACACTTGGTAAGTTCGCTGTGGGCTGTCTGCTGCAAACAGTCTGCAGCAAAACTGCAGTGTCAAATGTCGCATCTGCATCCAGGCGGATTTAGATAAGGAATTTGCTGCGGAATTCCATTGACTGCAATGAATTTCGCATATCGGATGTTCTGCACATACTGACATGCTGCTGCTGAAGCCAATTTCACACCTCATGTCAGATGCTGAATTTTTCCACGAAGTGAGAATGTGTTTTGGATATAAACCATTGCCACTGTTTGCTTCTGTAAATGCCATGGAATTTCCACGCTGATGATCTGCATGGAAACTCCGCTGCAAATCCACAAAGTGTGAAGGCAGCCTAAAATTGTCTTTAGGGCCCATTGGATAGATAAACTAAGTGCCATAGCTTGGATGGACTGATTCAGTTTATTTCTTCTGTTATTATCTGTTTTGGAAAAGACTGTTTTTTTGGTGTCCCATCAAGGACCAATGTCTTTTGCCATCACTAATATAATGTCATTAAAGGGGTTGGATCACATGGGCATTAGTGCCATTAATTGAAGAGAACTTTTTAAAATAGGTATATTCTCCATATACTTATTTTAAAAATTCTGCTTCAATCCTGCTGGTATTCCATAAAAACCTATGTCACTGTTTACATGGGTTTCCATGGAAGTTGTCCTGTGCCGGAGTCCTATTCAGCAAAAGACACACAGGATGCGACCATGTTGTCGGCCAGCGCTCGCTGACTGACCGCATGGACCATGCAGCACCCGAGCCTGCGATCCAGTGATGCTCAATCCAGCAATGGTATGTTTGCAGAGGAGATCCTTATCTGCCCTGCCCATATGCATCGCTGGATCATTTGTTCTCTTCCATTCAAGTGAATGAGAGAGAACAAGGGACGCACATTTACATCCACTGTTTCTCCCTCGCTCAGCGAGGATTTACAAGCTGGCGGTAAATAACTATAATCAGGCTAAATCCAGATGTCAGTGTTCCTTTAATAAAGTGCCTGACTGCTGCTTGCTTGTCACAGATTGGAGGGGGGCGGGGCTGTGAGTCAGTGCTATGTGCGGCAGCAGGAGGAGCAGGCATTCTCAGTCTCCTGGATAAGATCAGAGTGACTACTGCTGGGAGGGAGGGGCCGGGAGGGGCGGGGCCAGAGGGGAGGGAGGGGCGGGGCAAGAGGGGACTGACTGTGGAACGTGAACTGGCAAAGAGCCGTTTAAATTTCAATTGGCTCCCTGCCAGGAGCCGACTCATATGATTCACTATAAAGAGCTGGCTCTTAGAGCCGGCTCGTTCAGGAGCTACCCATCACTAGTTCACAGCTCTCCCCATGTAATATTATCCAGTCCTCTGACGTGATGCTTCTGATGGTCCCCAAGACAAATGTGATCTATATGTTATGGATCCCATTGATTGCACTGGGGACTCCTGCAGGACCACTGCCACAGATCCCCTAATTGATGGTAAAACGATGGAGGTCATTATTACACAGTGGGATATAAAGTACAGGCACAGCGCAGGTGTGATCAGAGCCTCCATCAGGTAAGGCAACGTCACACTTAGCGACGCTACAGCGATCCCGAAAACCATACGATCTGGCAGGGATTGTTGCTGCGTCGCTATATGGTCACTGGTGAGATGTCAAACAGTCAGATCTTCCCAACGATGCAGCAACGATACGGCGACCCGTAACGACCTGTATAACGATGTCGGCGGTCGTTGGGACGGGGTCGTTGGGACCCTGTCACATAGCAGCTACTCTAACAATTCAGACCTCGATGAGGGACGACTTCTCAGTTCTGAGTCGCCAACGAGGTCGTTGGTAAGGTGTCAAACACACCGATGCATGCTACCCAGCGGGACCTCAACGATCAAAAAATGGTCCAGGCCATTTCGACACCACCAGCGATCTCACAGCAGGGGCCTGGTCGCTGCTACGTGTCAAACGTGGCGAGATCGCTGCTGATGTCGCTGTTGCGTCACAAAACTTGTGACTCAGCAGTGATCTCGCTTAGTGTGATGGGGGCTTTAGGATCCGACACTGATCAGTTCTCATCTCTGGCATCCGTAAACAGCTCACAAAGCGGAGCACCACAGCGCCATACACTGTGTAGTGGCCACTGCTGGATACTGCAGCTCAGCTACTATCGTTTGAATAAGAGCGTTCTGTAGTACCTGGCAGCAACCACTATGTGATATACAGTGCTGTGGTGCTCTATTTTGAGCGCTGTTTACACCTGGCCTCTGCTGATTGCTGGGGGTGACAGGTTTCTGCCCCCCACCGGTCTGATACTGTGGACCCCTCCTGTGGATAGGTGCTAAACATCGCAGAAGTGAAACACCCCTTTAATACGTCCTTTTATGGGTGGTTAATGCTTTATCAGTGCCTCTCCTTCTCTTCTGTGACCCCTATCAATCACTAGAATCAGTGTATCTGGGGGCCCCATTCATTCTCATATGACTGGTGAGAGACTAGATCTGCAGTTGAGCATGCACCCTTCTGCTCCATTGGGGCTGAGTCTGCTCCATATATATATACTGTGCAGGTAGTGTGGACAACATCCCATCTGTGAGAAGAGTTAAAATTGTCCAGTTAAATTAGTATTTGAACTTGTATTTGCTTTTTACTAGCTAAAAGCTCATAAAATATGAAGGAATGAAAATTATAGATTATTTATTTTCCAACTGGCGGCAGTTTTTCATTTCAAGAGGTGTTAGTGTCAGTGCAGGAACCATGGTGTACAATGATATCCGCTGTTCCTGGCGGTGCCCGATCTATAGCACCGTGCCTACAGCTTGTGTGCGCATAGACCTCATTAGCTGATTTATTTAATATTGTAACGGTCTTATTGTAAATGTCTTTCAGAGAGCTGATCGAGCTATTGGCGCTTTCAAGGAGTCAGAAACTAAGTCAACCTGGAGAAGAAAATCAGGTAAAAGTAGTCTAAAAACATTCTAAGAAAACCGAAGCAGGAATCCTGCTCTTACTGAACCTGCTGCTTACAACTGGTAAAAAAAGAGATGATTCGAACGCTACGTGGACACTTAGGAGGCAGGAGCGTTTCCATAACTGTATTCCCCCCCCCATTTATCAGGACCCCCTATTTACAAAGAACACTCTTGTACTTTTTTGTTATTTGTATGTATACTGTTTATTTATTTAACTACAGACTTTGCTTTCCTATGTAGAGAGCCACTGCAAAAAAAATGTAAACTGCAGTGTAGTTTTTCTTTTTCAGTGGATTCCTATGGTGGATGGATCCAGTGCTGAGTCTTCGCATCTTCTCCTGGTGTTTTATTGCTGTATTGCATTTCTTATTGAATATATCTACACTGCTCAAAAAAATAAAGGGAACACTTAAACAACAGAATATAACTCCAAGTAAATCAAACTTCTGGGAAATCAAACTGTCCACTTAGGAAGCAACACTGACAATCAATTTCACATGCTGTTGTGCAAATGGAATAGACAATAGATGGAAATTATTGGCAATTATCAAGACACACTCAATAAAGGAGTGGTTCTGCAGGTGGGGACCACAGACCACATCTCAGTACCAATGCTTTCTGGCTGATGTTTTGGTCACTTTTGAATGTTGGTTGTGCTTTCACACTCGTGGTAGCATGAGACGGACTCTACAACCCACAGAAGTTGCTCAAGTAGTGCAGCTCATCCAGGATGGCACATTAATGCAAGCTGTGGCAAGAAGGTTTGCTGTGTCTGTCAGCGTAGTGTCCAGAGGCTGGAGGCGCTACCAGGAGACAGGCCAGTACACCAGGAGACGTGGAGGGGGCCGTAGGAGGGCAACAACCCAGCTGCAGTACCGCTACCTCCGCCTTTGTGCAAGGAGGAATAGGAGGAGCACTGCCAGAGCCCTGCAAAATGACCTCCAGCAGGCCCAAATGTGCATGTGTCTGCACAAACGGTTAGAAACCGACTCCATGAGGGTGGTATGAGGGCCCGACGTCCACAGATGGGGGTTGTGCTGACAGCCCAACACCATGCAGGACGCTTGGCATTTGCCACAGAACACCAGTTTTGGCAAAGTCGCCACTGGCGCCCTGTGATCTTCACAGATGAAAGCTGGTTCACACTGAGCTCATGTGACAGAGTCTGGAGACTCCGTGGAGAGCGATCTGCTGCCTGCAACATCCTTCAGCATGACCGGTTTGGCAGTGGGTCAGTAATGGTGTGGGGTAGCATTTCTTTGGAGGGCCGCACAGCCCTCCATGTACTCGCCAGAGGTAGCCTGACTGCCATTAGGTACCGAGATGAGATCCTCAGACCCCTTGTGAGACCATATGCTGGTGCGGTTGCCCCTGGGTTCCTCCTAATGCAGGACAATGCCAGACCTCATGTGGCTGGAGTGTGTCAGCAGTTCCTGCAAGATGAAGGCATTGAAGCTATGGACTGGCTCGCCCGTTCCCCAGACCTGAATCCGATTGAGCACGTCTGGGACATCATGTCTCGCTCCATCCACCAATGTCACATTGCACCACAGACTGTCCAAGAGTTGGCGGATGCTTTAGTCCAGGTCTGGGAGGAGATCCCACATGAGACCATCCGCAACCTCCTCAGGAGCATGCCCATGCGTTGTAGGGAGGTCATACAGGCACGTGGAGGCCACACACAATACTAAGCCTCATTTTGACTTGTTTTAAGGACATTACATCAAAGTTGGATCAGCCTGTAGTGTGTTTTTCCACTTTAATTTTGGGGGTGACTCCAAATCCAGGCCTCCATTGGTTAATAAATTTGATTTCCATTGTTGATTTTTGTCTGATTTTGTGGTCAGCACATTCAACTTTGTACAGAACAAAGTATTCAATGAGAATATTTCATTCATTCAGATCTAGAATGTGTTAGTGTTCCCTTTATTTTTTTGAGCAGTGTATAATTGTACCTCTCTCTCTAGGATGTCCTGGTGGGGGAAGGGAGGTGCACCAATGTGCTTTTATTGGTTTTGCAGTATAACATACTTCTGTATTATCAAAACAAGTGGCATGTATAGCCTTACTGAGTAACACAGCACATCATTTCCATTATATAAAATGTACCCATAATTTACTTGTATAGCGGGAGAGACCTAAAGTTCTGTGCTAAAACTCTGCTGTTTGCTCTGATTTCAGATTTTAGAGTTATTAATTCAAAAGGATGGGGAGTTTCAGGAGCTGATGAAGGTGGCTTTCAATCAGGGCAAAGTGCACCAAGAAATGCAGCTTTTGGAAAAAGACGTCGAGAAAAGGGACTGTGATATCCAGCAGCTGCAAAAGCAGCTAAAGGAGGCTGAACACATTCTGGTTAGTGGTCCTCACTCCGATGTTTGATCCACATCTTTCTTTACTAAATGTCCTAAATAAGGAGTCGATGTTGTTTAATAGGATAGACTTACCCCTTTACCAAATTTCTTCATTTGCTTATTTGTCAGATTTTAAAGGGGGTTTCTATCCCAATGTTCTAATAAAAATGGTATTTAAATTGCACATATTCACCCACAGAACCCGTGCCACTCCATTGTCCCTTGGCCTCGTCTCGTGCCACTCTCTTCTCATAATCTGGCCTATTGAGCTCTTAACCATTTCAGCCAATCAGTGGCCATAGCAGTAACCTTCTCACCTTATATGCCTGACGGTGCTGATAGGCACAGTATACACTTACCCCAAAAGTGGCTGCTGCAAACATCTTGCTTCCAGATACCACAGGACACCTTCAGAGGTCTTGTGGCGTGCATGCCTGGATCTTTACTTATGCCGTAAGCGCAGAGTTACTGTGTTTTAAGATGAAATTAGCGCAGTTGTTAAATGGTTGTGAAGGTGTAAACATTTTTATCTTATAAAGCTCTGTTGTAAACTGAAATCGCAACACTTTGCCAGGTTGGATGCACAATGTACTCCGGTGGCGACTAATAGACCTTATTTACGGTACTTATTTTACCATGAGATTTTAGGGGTTTTTTTTGTTTGTTTATGGGAAAATAACATTGCTTGGTGTGATTTCTTCACATCAAAAACAACGTACTATGGTATGGAGACTGCCTCACAGATGGGAACAGAGCACAGGTTTACTGTTATAACTAATATTGTGGCCTGGGCACTTTACTGAATATTGCCATTTAAAAAGAATTTTGTTTTTTCTTTAGGCAACAGCAGTTTACCAGGCAAAAGAAAAGCTGAAATCCATTGAAAAAGCAAGAAAAGGTTAGTGGTCGGGACGTAGATAACTAGGCTACTGGGCTCTTAAGCAGGAATTAAAACACCACTCAAGCGGGTTTTTTTCAGCGCTGGAGTGGTGCTTCTAATGTAAGGTCCCTGACCATAGTATCTTATACCTACCAGCCTTCGTCTTCACCTATTGGCGCCGATCTGGTCCTGTGGCGCCATCTTGTGACCACAACTTCTGAATGTCACAAGCTCTCAATGCAAGTCTATGGGAGCCAGAATGAGATTCTTATAGACTTGCATTTAAAAGTGACCTCCGTCTCGCCCAGCAAACACTAGAGCAATTCGGCAGGACACAAACTGCTGGACACGGACAGCAGCAGAGGCGATAGAAGGTGAAGACTGCGACGGGTAAGTAGAAGATTAGGGTCAAGGAACTGGGATTAGTTGCACCACTCTAGTGCAGTGTTAAAAAAAAATAATAATAATAAAAAAAAACCCTCTGGAGTGGTGCTTTAATATTATAAGTGCTATCAGAAGCAGATGACGATTGCTCTGTTATATTCCATGAACATTAACAGAACTCTATGGCCAACATAATCACTGTAGTATAAGTGTAATTTTGCTTTGCTAACAATTTCCAGGAATAGTAGGATCTAGGTGATTTAAACTTGTTTTGCATTGGATAAGATGAGATAAAATAATTTCAGCCTTAATGTTTTTATGCTGTAAATTTTAAAATGATCTGCTTGATTTATTGTGTCCTAAGCTGCTGAATTTCACTCTTCCTGATCATTTTTTGCAAACTATATGACATTATAATATGAAGTGGTGACCAGTCATCCTGCTCATATGATATAGGGATGGGCTAATCATTTAACGCTCCATTGTCACTGTGACATGGTATGATGGTAAATCATGTAATTATGTCCATTATATAGTTTGCATACAAAAAATACTAGGTTTGGCTTCATTGAGTAGCATAGAATTAGTTAAGTAGATATATTATAGTTTTTGTTTTACAGTTTCATTGACCTCTATTTAAACTCCATCATATGACGTAATAGTGTGTCATATGGTGGGTGGCAGTTTAAGGAGCAGGTGCTGAGCTAGCACCATAGCCGTAAGTTGAGGATGGGATGCACAGCCTACATCTTGCTGTAACCGCAGCGGCCATGACCATTTTGTGCTCTTTAACCACTTAGTCATGGCTGAAAGTGTTGACACCCTTGAAATTGTTCCAGAAAATGAAGTATTTCTCCCAGAACATTATTGCAATTACACATGTTTTGTTAAACACATGTTCATTTCCATTGTGTCTATTGTAACAACACAAAAAGAGAAAAAAAAGGCAAATTGGACATAATTTCACACACAACCTCAAAAATGGGCTGGACAAAATTGTTGGTACCCTCAACAAGTTGGTTGCACACCCTTTGGAAAAAATAACTGCAATCAATCGCTTCCTATAACAATCAACAATCTTCTTACACCTCTCAACTGGAATTTTGGACCATTCTTCTTTTTCAAACTGCTCCAGGTCTCTCATGGGCAGCACTGTGGCTCAGTGGTTAGCACTGCAGCCTTGCAGCGCTGGGGTCCTGGGTTCAAATCCCACCAAGGACAACATCTGCAAGGAGTTTGTATGTTCTCCCCGTGTTTGCGTGGGTTTCCTCCGGGTTCTCCGGTTTCCTCCCACACTGCAAAGACATACCGATAGGGAATGTAGATTGTGAGCCCCAATAACATCTATAAAGCGCTGTGAAATTAATGGCGCTATATAAGTGAGTAAAATAAATAAATATTTGAAGGGTGCCTTCTCCCAACAGCAATTTTAAGATCTGTCCACAGGTGTTCAATGGAATTTACGTGCGGACTCATTGCTGGTCCCTTCAGAACTCTCCAGCACTTTGTTTCCATCCATTTCTGGGTGCTTCTTGAAGTATGTTTAGGGTCATTCTTCTGCTGGAAGACCCATGGCCTAGGACGCAAACCCAGCTTTCTGACACTGGATATTACATTGTGTCAAGACGACACCGGCAGGATCACACAGTATCCCACCGCTGCCACCAATTTGTCAGGGATTCCACCCACACACAGTCAGGACGACACCGGGGAGATCACACAATATCTCACCGTGCCGTCACGCTGTCCGTATTTCGTCCGGAGTCGCGAGCACGCGATCCAGACTACTCTCTACATAGGTATCGGTAAGCGACCAGTGAGCGTATGGCTCAACACCCTGGGTTCCACAGCCTGGAAACCGTGTTTAACTCCCTCCGTACGGTCACTGTCAGCTTCACGATAGCCCAATTATTAATACTCTCTGCCACCACCGGCCGAGTTTGAAATATAATACAGGCCTGGCCGGACGCCTGCGTTTTGGTAGCGTATATGGCTTCGGGGGAGGGAACGATTACAGAACAAAAGAAACCGAACTATTACATTTTATATTTAATCCAAAAGGGAGGCAGTGTTTAGGAAAAATATATACAAGGATGTTACAAAGGGGACATTAAAATACATAGTCAGTTACATAAAATAAACAGGAGGAAAGAGAAGATAACTTACTTACACTATATACGATCGCGGAGACGATTCAATATAGGTGGAGGAGGGGGTCTCCAGATTATGCTGTTATTGAACAGGACCCGTTGCTTATAATTCTTATTCCCCCCCTGGCAATGAGTGCTCCTGTCTTCTCCATAGATTCTCTTATACCTAGGGGAGATCTGGCCACACGCCCCTTGTTGTGACATCATGTGGGCCGGTCTCCAGCCTGTACCTTTTTATTAAAAACGCTGACTTCTGCAATAACTCATCGCTCGTTGATCGCTGAAGCTTGCAAACTACGCCATTTTTTTCCCCTTATGATTTTATCTTTATTTAGATATCACACATCACATAACTGCAGTCTGCTATTCTGGTGTTTTTGCGCTACAGCTCCCTGATTTTGGTTACAGCCCTGGAAAACTACCCATACATTTCTGGGCTGATTTGGTCACTACACATATGGGTCCCGTTACTGTCGGACCTATGGAACTCACAAGATTTCATATTTCATATCGGAGTCAGTGCGTCTAGAAATTTTCCTTTGAGGCCTGGGAAGCAGCTTCAACAGTTACACGCAAATTAGTGCAAGCCTGCATTTTAATTACCTTCTGCGTTTTTCAGAGACAAGATACTTGCTTCCTAACGAAGTTATAACACTCCTTGGCTGGCCTGGTTTGCATAAACTATTTCCCAGGCGTGTGCTAATTGGGGCTTTTGTGCTGAGCAGAAGGGGAATAAGGGAGGGGGGTGAACATCTATTTCAGGCAGATATGGACGAACATTTCCCTGATATTAATATTTTATAATATTCCTGACACATTGCGACTCAAAATCCATTGGTAATCTTCAGATTTCATGATGCCTTGCAATCAGTCAAGGCGACGAGTGCAAGAGGCAGCAAAACAGTCCCAAAACATCTGTGAACCTCCACCATATTTGACTGTAGGTACTGTGTTCTTTTTTTGTCGGTCTCATTCCACTTTCGGTAAAAAGTAGAATGATGTGCTTTACCAAAAAAGTACTAGTTACTGAAGGAGGACCAAAAACTCAAGATAATAATGTCCACTAATTCTAAAGACTTACTGACTGTGGTGAACTAACTTCATTAAAATCTAAATTTTTATTAGGATATTAAATTATTTAAACATCCATCGTGCTTGTGTGCAGTCTATCCCGTCTGAATCCTTATTCAAGGACAGAGCCAGATACTAACGATAATAAAATCTGAATATGCATAACCATAGGTGTGTAATGTCTTTCCTGTATTTATGACTAATTCAGCAGAGTGTTGCCAGCACCCCACTATTGCACAATTCCCCAACACCTCTATTTGTGCACTAATATTAGTGGCTGGGAGGAATAGCCTCTGTGCAGCGAGATGAATTAGGCAGCACAGTCTATAGTAGTGACAGTAATAAATCCTCCTGATGTACCCATAAAATGAATGGGTAAAATGCGTCGAGGTAGACAAAAGAGGTGGTCATGCTGTAGGAAGTCTTTACAAGAACTGTCTCAGCTGACGAACAGCCCTAATCTAATATGAGGTATAGTAAGCTGAGAAATAAATAACAGAGGGGTGACGTGCCTTCTGTATATGAACAATGTGTATCTCGCACACTGTGGCTGGACCGAAAAAGGGAAATAAGTGCTGCTGTTTCCATGAGCTATTTAGGCAGTTCAGTGTGTTAACCATGAACCCTGGTGAGGGTTTACTATTAGAGGTCCCTGTTGTAGAAATAATTATATTTTGTCATAGAACACTAATATCCCGAGGTAGAAGGCGCAGATATTCCAAGACATCTAAGGGACTGTGTGAATGTCTACCTGGTAGTGGGATTAGTAGGGAAATTGACTTCTATGGTTTCAGGGTTAAGAGCAATATAGTGTCTTTTATTTATTGACTCGAAGGAGCATAAGTATTAGTGCACAAATAGAGGTATTAGGGAATTGTGCAATAATGATTAGTGGGGTGCTGGCAACACTCTGCTGAATTAGTCATAAATACAGGAAAGACTTTAAATACTTTTGGTTATGCATATTCAGATTTTATTATCGTTAGTATCCGGCTCTGTCCTTGAATGAGTATGTAGAGGGGATAGACTGCACGCAAGCACGGTGGATGTTTAAATAATTTTTAATATCCTAATAAAAGTTAGATTTTAATGGCTTTACCAAAAAGCTCTATCTTGGTCTCATCTGTCCACAAGACTCTTTCCCAGAAGGATTTTGGCTTACTCACGTACATTTTGGCAAACTGCAGTCTAGCTTTTTCATGTTTGTGTCAGCAGTGGGCTCCTCCTGGCTCTCCTGCCATAGCGTTTCATTTAAATGTCAATGGATAGTTCCCGCTGACACTGATGCACCCTAAGCCTGCAGAACAGCTTGAATGTCTTTGCAACTTGATTGATGCTGCTTATTCATCGTCCGGGCTGTCCTGCATTGCAAGCTCTCATTAATTTTTCTCTGCCATCCAGGGAGAATTACCTACAGTGCCATGGGTTGTAAACTTCTTGATTATGTTGCGCACAGTGTACAAAGGAACATCAAGATCTCTGGAGATGGACTTGTAACCTTGAGATTGTTGATATTTTTCAACAATTTTGGTTCTCAACTCCTCAGACAGTTCTCTTATCCTCTTACTGTTCTCCATGCTTAGTGTGGCACACACAAACAATGCAAAGATTGAGTCAACTTCTCCCTTTTTTATCTGGTTTCAGATGTAATTATCACATTACCCACACCTGATGGCATTTCACCGATCTTTGCTGGGATGGCATAAGCTAGCAATATGCCATCAATTTACAAGATGGGAATACCCTCTTAAAGGAGTGTTCTCACATTTTCTTCAGGAAGCAACCACTCATCTGCCTTCCTGGTTCTCAAGGGTAGTGTGCTCCCACAGATTGACAGTTTGAACAAGTGAAATGGTTGTACACCTATCCGTACTGAGCTGTCTCCCAAAATAAAAATAGTTGTTGAAAGCTGGATTCTAATTTGCATCTCCGTTTAAGCCATCAGCTTTTTTTTTCTTTCTTTATTTTTTTAAGTAGTAAAATATCTCCCGTCGTAATATTTTGGCAGATGAGCATTTTTTTAACACAGTGCAACTGTCACATACTATTGTGTGTTTCACAGAAGTTAAAAAATGTCTACTATACATGAATAGTATATTTTACTAGGCGGTCTGTATGTGTGATGTGTTGTACACTTTTTCATTTTTGTTCCCTTAAGGTTCCATCTCGTCTGAAGAGTTGATTAAGTATGCTCATCGAATTAGTGCAAGCAATGCGGTGTGTGCTCCCCTGTCATGGGTCCCAGGTAAATACATTCTTTTTTAGTTTATGTTCACTTGTTTATGCCGTTTTGTATTTTTTTTTTTTTTTTGTACCCCAATTTGTAATTTTATAAAATTAGGGAGTTAATATTGTTAATAAAGTATCATTAATTGGCCAGTCATTTAAAAGGCTTCTATTTAAAAGGCACCTTAATAGGTAAAAATTACTGTCTGCTTGATTTCAACTCGGTATGGTTTACACTTGCTTATAAAATCCAACCGGCAACTATCCCGAGGCAGGTCCCAAGCCGTATGTCCAACAGATCTCTACCTATACACATAGGAAGAGACCTGACAGTGTATGGAAGTGAGGCGGGGAGAAGCCGCTGGGGACTGGATTCTTGGAATACTCAGACAAGATGCAAAGTTATCGGCCGGGTTTACAAAGTTGAAGCACTGCAATGTTTCAGAGTAAAACCTAAATATCTGCAATAACGCAGACTGTATCTGATGCTGTGTGTAGTTTGGGCAATGTGAATCACCTGATAGGTTCTTTGCTGCTACATCCCTGAATTGTGGGGCTAATGTATGTCCAAATACAGCCCTGGAATCCTCATTGATTAGACATTGTGCCATACCACTATGGCCCTGATTAATCAAAGTGTTTATGCCAGAAAACTGGTGTAAAACGATTTTTTACATTTCTGTGCAAAAATATTCCAATTTTTGCCAGTGTTGGGCAGCTCTGTCGAAATGGGCAGAGCTGGGGAGGAGCCAGGGTTGGACTTCTTTGCAACGTTCACCCATCAAATTTATCAATATTGATAGAATTTTTTAAGCCAGAAATATTGCTCAAATCCCTGATTGGAGGAGTTGTATTTCGAGTGAGACGCATGTCACTGAAGAAGGTGCGGTGCATTCATTAAGTGTTGTATGCTTCTTAATGAATTTGGCACATCCTACTCTAAATTTCTCCTTCTTGAAGACCGACGTGTATAACGCATACCTCTTAATGGATCAGGAGCGTCTGAAATGTGATGTGCAGCTCGTCACAAATCTTCACTTGGGGACTGGAGTAAGATTTGGGGCTTAGTGAACTCTTTGAATTTGACGAGTCGGGGTTGCCACACACCTATCCCGCCTGCCTCGTTGATTGGCGAAAATAACGTGAGAACGTGAAAAGTTGCAACATTCAAGCACAGCCTTGCAGCTTTCATGAATCTGGCCCATGGTGTTTTATTTTCATTCAGTTTTGTTTATAACTTTTATATTATATATATATATATATTTATATTATCTGTAAATATTCCTTTTATTTATAGGGGATCCTCGCCGGCCGTATCCCACAGATCTTGAAATGAGGAGTGGCTTATTGGGACAGATGAGTAACCTTCCTACAAATGGCGTCAATGGTCATTTACCAGGGGATGCCTTGGCAGCTGGAAGACTTCCAGGTAATTTATATATATATTTTTTTTCTTTTTGTTTGTGCAACTTGAAAAATTGAAAAGGCTTCTTTGCTATGGACAGTTTTTGAATGTGAAAACTTGCAAGTTAAATAAATAAAGGGAATCTGTCATCCCGTTTTGTACATGTGGAACTAGTGGTACTCCTGTATAAGTACTTGTCCCTTACTAAAAACTATATCTTTTTTGTAGATATTGTAGATACCCAATGTGTCAAACATAATAATTTTAGCACAAATCAATGTAAATCAGACTGTGGTGTGCCATTGCTCTTTGACGGCATCTCCAAAGTGCATTGACACACCCCCAGTGCACTTCCAGCCTGATTTGCATATAGTTTGTACTCCTAGATTTCTCAGTTTTGGCATGTCTGTTTTCAACAACAAAAAAGTGTTGTTTTTATTTGGTGACCAGTCCCTATACAGCCATTTCTTCCACATGTAAATACATGCGGACAGGTCCCCTTTTAAAGATGTTCACATATATAGCAGTAAGCCCTTGTAAGATGTTAGCCATCACTACATGTAAATACTAATTACATATAGTAGTTTTATCTGTGACCTGTTCAGTTCTTGATAATAGCCGCATACCACAGTAACTGTTAAAAAAAGACTTACGTGATAATTAAGACTAGGGCTACACCATTAACATGATACGAAGACCATAGTGTCATATTGCATCTAATGATTATCTTTGTGGTCACCTGTGCCCGCGATGTAAATGTAGCCAAAAATCCCAACCTGTTGAATTTTTGGTCTTACGTTGCACAAGACCTTACCACCGTAGACCTCAGTGTAAGCCAAATGTCACTGAGACTTGCTTGCAACCTAGCTGGGATTTTTTTTTTTTCTTGCAGCCCAATCGCAATTAAAATTAACAAATCACAGTTTTTTGAACAAATGACTTGTCTGAGAGTTGAACAGTAACCTTTGCTTTTATTTCATAAATCAATAGTACACAGGAGAATAAGCAACTTTGTAATACATCTTATCAGAGAAATCAGTTTCTTTTTCCTCCTAGACTTATCTTTCACTCCTGATGGGTAAAATCTGTGTTTCAGTGAAGACAGATTTTGACACTACTGAGACAGGAAATAACAGTTGGTGGTAAAGGGAACCTGTCACCAGAAAAAACGCTATTGACCTGCAGATATGGAGTTAATTTGCAGGTTAATAGCGTTCTGAACCTGCCCGGCGCCCGCACTGAACACTGTAGGGAGAAAATGAACTTTATTCCTCTCAGCAGGATTCGGGTTTCAGTCATGCGGGCAGCGCTGGGTCAGTCACAGCAGTCAGTATACAGAGCGGCAGATGTAACCGTGCCCCCCACACTGACTGACACTGGCTCTGCATTGGGGCCGGCTACTATCAATAAGAACTGAATTGTTCAAAACGCGTGAGTTCACCCCGAATATTTTTTGCACAGTTTCTGGATGTTTTTAATCTTTAATTTTAACATTGAATAACAAAGGACTTTGATTTTAATCATTACAGTATACATATACAGTATAAGCCGCCACATAACCATTCTCTATATACATACAGTATGAGCCGCCACATAGCCCCTCTCTATATACATACAGTATGAGCCGCCACATAGCCTCCTGAGGAAGCATATAGCAGTGATATTGGGATGCCGAGGTGGACGGGCAGCGGACATGGTGCGGCCCATGGGCAACTGTTTCAGCTTTTCGACTGTCTTGGTCCGCGGGCCGGACTGAAACAGCCAGAGGACTGGATGTGGCCCACGGGCCGTAGTTTGCCCAGCTCTATTCTATATTATCCCTAACTACAGCTCAAACATATAGTATGGATTCAAAAATATCTATAGCTTGCAAACTGATCTTTTAAAAGAAAGGATACTGGCTAGGGGATAATATTTTACTAATTTAAGGCTGGGGCTATACGACATGTTTTGTGCAACACTGAAATCTCAGTGACGCATTACAAACTTGGATATAATGATTTCCTATGGTGCGACCTACTGTGACACAGTCTCAAACGTTTCCAAATCTGCCGTATTCTCTGGTTGGAAGCAACACTTGCCATAGACTTCAATGTATGTTACATGTGATTCACATGCAACTTGTCTGCAACTCTGTTTTAGTTACAGCAAAATTACAGCTCTAAAATATTCGTGACAGCAAGTCAGAAAAGAAAAGTTTTTGTTTTGCGACTTTCCTTACAGTTGCTGTCGCGAGATGCACACAATCATGTAGCCCTAGCCTAAAAGGCGCTGTCCAGTCTATGTAGAGAAGCATTTAAGACTTGTAACTTTCCATATTTATACTTGTCTTTTTGCATTTTTAGATGTCCTGGCTCCACAATACCCATGGCAAACTAATGATATTTCAATGAACATGCTGCCTCCAAACCACAGCAATGACTTCTTAATGGAATCTTTAGGGCCCAACAAAGAAAATGAAGATGATGTGGAAGTCATGTCTACAGATTCCTCCAGCAGTAGCAGCGACTCTGACTAATGATTGCTTATGTAGAGTCTGGACTTCTCATACCTCCTGATAAACTGAAGCTGTGTCTAGTACTGATTAAATTATTGGAGTGACCTATCATGGGAATCTATACAGAACGTCGCTGTGTACATAGAGATAGAGGCCTGCATAGGGCAACATCAATAACCATAGACTCGTATAATTTATATGTGAGACTCGCCTACATCACTGCAGATGTTACCCACTATTATTTTTGTATCCAAGTTGGTGCCACTGTTTGTATATAAACTTATTTGGTTGTCATGTATATATGTTTGTTCAGACATTGAGTATGCACAAATGTACATAAGGAAATGCTTGTTATTTCATACCCTTTTTCTATTGTAAACCTATAGAATGGTAGAAAAGTTATTTCATTAAAAAAAAATCAACTTTTTTTCAGCTTTTTAAATTTCCCTTGTCTTAACTTAATGGTTTTTATGGTTGGATTTACCCCTTTCCCATTGAAAAAAAAATCCCAAAACTTTCAAATCACACCTCCTTTTTTCAAAGGTTAAAAATAAAGAAATGGAAAAAAAATGAACAAATATTATAGTGTTAAAAGTTTTATCTATCAAAATATTAAATCATTTAACCCCTAACGAAAACGCCATAATGTGGGAAAAAAAAAAAAAAAATTAAAACGTCAGAATGCAGTTTTTCTGGTCTTTGTAAATCTGATGAAAAATGTAATAAAAAGCGGTCAAAGTATCCTTTCTACTTCAAAATGCTATCCATAAAAATGTCAGCTCACATGCAAAAAAAACAAGCCCACTCACAGCTCAATCTATAGAAAAATAAAATATTTAAGGATCTCAGAACATGGCGGCAAAAATTCATATTGCCAGGTTATTTTTACCGCACAATGAACGCTGTAAAAACAAACCCAAAAGAGTAAAGAAGGAATTGCATTTTTCCACCCATTTTTCAATACATTATATGGTAAAATGAATGATGTAATAAAAAGTAAATCATCCCGCTAAAAAAGTCAACAGAAAAGTAAAAAAGTTACGGTTCTTAGAAGGGGGGGGGGGGTGCTGGTGGCACAAAAACTGGCCACATCCTTATGAGGATAAGGCCCAAAGAACTTTTTAAGAGGGGTTGTCCACCCCCCTATTTATTCTTCTTTTAAAACAGGGCTCAGCATGGTAAAAAAAAAAATAAAAAATCCCTCTCCTCTCTATATGCCTGTACAACCTAAACAGGATGTTCATAGACCGCTCTGTATAAAACCACCGTACTTGTATGGCGTGGTGATGGAGCCGGATCACAAGCAAAGTCGACACCATCAGCCATGGATGTCAGGTGTATATTATATTATTATAGCTGTAACCCTGCTGCAACGGTTACAAGATACCTACTTATTTCAGGGAGGGCATCGCTCTTTAACGCCATCAGCACTGCAGTAAACTGTCATAAGCAGGATCTAACAGACTTACTGTAAGACCTCATTCAAACTTCCGATTTTTGCGGATGAGTGCTATCCATGGTTTTCACTCACATGTCGGTGTTTTTTTGTGTGGACAGAATCAAAATCAGCAATGCAAGTCTATTGGTCCGTGAAAAAAATTGGACTAAATTTGGATGACATCTGAGTGCATCTGATTTTCATGGACTGTCAGAATGGAAAAGGTGGACAAACTCCCTCCGCCCTCTTCCACATGTGAGAACCTGAGGACACTTGAACCGCACTCTGATCCCAAAAATAGGTCTGCTTTTCTTGTACATGGAAAAATCTGAAGTCTGAATGAGGCCTTAGTGTGAAACTCAGTGTATGAGATAAGCAATCAGCCTAGTGAGAGTTCAAGTCCTATGATAGGACAAAGTATATTAAAAAAAAAATACTAAAGTACGAAAAAATAACATGTTTTGTCACTTAATGCAATTTTTATGTAAAAAATAAAACTAATAAAAAAAAAAAGTACAGATTATTGGTATCTCTGCATCTGGAACAACCGGAGCTATAAAACTATTCCATAATTTAAAGTGTCCGTTGAACACCATAAAAAAAAAAAAAATGCTAAAAATATGGCTTTTTCATCATACATACAGAATTGGAATAAAAAGTGAGAAGAAAGTTGTAGATAAAAAAAACATATCATTGCATACACAGCTGTCCCGCATAAAACAGTTTGTTATATGGCTGTGGGGGAGAGATTTTGGTGTGCAAAAGTAGCTATAATATAGATGGATCACAAAAGATGAGGCAGCACAAGCTAAAACAAAAAGCAGATAATAGGTGCCAGCCTGCAGGTTACAGCCCAGAAACCTAATACAAGTACAAAAAAAGTACAGGCAGCACACTATGGTAATATCAAAAAAGTGAACAAACTTTTAATTTGTCGTGTGCAAAAAAAAAAAAAAAAAAAAGTTTAGAGATCAGCAGACACATATTTAGGTGTGTTCATTTAGAATGACATCACAGAATAATCAAAGTGCAATAGATCCACTAAGCAAAAAAAACGGATCCGTTACAAATGAAAGAAAAAGGGATTGCTGAATAACTGATCTGTTTTCCATAGACTTTAATGTTAAAAAATAAAAAACTGGTCCAGCTGATATCCATTATTTAAAAACGGACTAAAAATTTGGACTAACTGATCACTACTGAACATGTGAGCATAGCCTTACATGGGCAAGATGAAAGGTAAATGACCAATTCACAGTCATAGGTTAGAAAGTGTTTAATAGAATGTTTTATTCGTAATAGGGTGAATACATTTATCCCTTTAAGCATTAGTGTGCAATATAAGCAGGGGAGACGGCCCTTGCTTTGGCTCCCTGTCAGAGTAGTCTGTCTATATATCTTCAGAAATCCAACATCAGCACAGACCACAGTAGGCGACCGTCTGTAGGAAAAGATCAGGGGTTGTTTAAATTCAGGGACATAGACTATAACGATTACCCAGTATGGACCAATGACGTTGAATAATGTCTGCAATTCATCAACTTAGTTCCACAAAAGTAGACACAAAGGGAATCCTGTTCAAGGCTTTAAATTTAGGAGGAGCATCAAGGGGGGAGGAGTGGGGGCAATGATTCAACTTTCTCCCACTGTATATGGAGAAGACATATAAGATATCCACATTTAAGAAATTTATTGGAAAGACTAGCCTCCAAATACCAGGGAGATGATGACTGCTGAAGCAGGTAAGGTCAGAGGCGTAGCTAGGGTTTTGGTTCAGGGAGGCAAAACTGAGTGGGCCCTAACCAGTTAACCCTGATTACAACTATGGTGGAGCACCCTAAGTGTGGGTATAGGGCAACCTCAGCAGATGACCGTGCTGTTACTAAAAATAATCTCTATACAAAGACCAACACTGATATTACCGCCATATGGTGACATCAGTCCTGCAGAAAATATGAGATTACAGTACAGTTATATATAGTCACTTACAGCTGACTTTCTTTCTGAATGAATCGTTCACTTTTTCTGTCTTTTCCATCAGGCCCAGACCAACACGACAACTTCCCCATCCAGGACTCGTCTGCAGAGATTATAACGAAAACACATTTGACTCCTTACATTTCAGACACCATTCCCAACCTGCACAAACCCCTCATCCTGCTGATACCCCAATACTGAGCCTCTGTTGCTGTATGTGTCCCTATTACTGCACCTGCTGTGTGTCCTCTAGATGGTAAAACAAACCTCTAGAATATAGTAATGCACTGTGCCAGTGCCCTAGAAAACAGTGCCTACATTGTGCCCCCTATAAAGTAATAGTGCCCTGTTTGCCCCTCGACAGTCACAATAACCTGAGTTACCCTATAACAATAAGTGTCCACTTATCATTTAATAATGCCCTGAGTCTCCCCTCATGTTCAGCTCCCGTCTACACAGTATGATGCTCTCCTATGCACAGTATAATGCCCCCTCACTGTATAGTACTCCACACGCAGTATATTGATCCCTATGTAGCCCCCAAACTAATGGCTCCAACACTGTTTGATGGCCCCCACACTGTACAATTACCCCACATTATCTCCCACAATTTATGATTACCCTCACCGTAATCCCCACACTGTATGATGTCCCCTTAAATAACCTTCATAAAGTATAATGCACCAGATAGTCCTCAATATAGTGTAATGCACTCCCCATATTCCTCCATATAGTATAATGCACTGCCCATAGGCAGACTCTATATAGTAAATACACCCCCGGCAGACTATATAGTATAACACATTCCTCATAGGCCTCTATAGTATAATGCACCCCCATAGGCAGACTCTATATAGGATAATGGACTCCCATAGGCAGACACTGTAGTATAATGCACCCCCATAAGCCTCTATAATATAAGGCACCCCCATAGGCCTCTATAGTATAATGCACCCCCACTGGCAGATTCTATATAGTGTAATGCACCCCCATAGGCCTCTATAGTATAATGCACCCCCCATAGGCCTCTATATAGTATAATGCACCCCCCATAGGCCTCTATAGTATAATGCACCCCCATAGGCCTCTATAGTATAATGTACCCCATAAGCATCTATAACATGATGCACCCCCATAAGCCTCTATAGTATAATGTACCCCCATAGGCAGACTCTAAATAGTATAATGCACCCCATAAAAAAAAAAATTCAATACTCACCTCTCCTCCTCGCTCCCCTGCTGCTCTGTGAACCCCCTTCATCTCAGGGCATCGGGCGCCAAGTCACGGCATCATTGCGCTGTTAGTATCTGAGCGTCAGTGATGTCAGACGCAGAGGGATGGGAGAGGGAGTGTCACACAATGAACTTGCGGTTACGGGCAGGAGGCCCGATGCTTGCTTCCGGGGTCCCCGCTCTCCAGCTCCAGGGCCCCATAGAGGCCGCTTGGCAGTGCAAGGACATCGAGTCTCCCGGCTCTGCCCTAGAGTGTAACTGTATGGGCGTGCTGTGCACACCCATACAGTTGCAATTGTGTAGCTCCGGTTGGACCCCCTCAGAGCATGGGGCCCGGGGCCACCGCCCCCTCTGTCCCCCCCGGTAGCTACGCTACTGGGTAAGGTTATTTCTATCAGTCAGTTTAGTATATACGGATGTCCACAGACCAGAGTCCTCAATAGAGACCAACACATTAAGGAATTGAATAGAGCTAACAAGGGTAAATTTTACCTCTCAGTCCAAAGCATTTAAATATTCATGAAAACAAGTCCATTCCATTAATGAACCCTCCCTCAGGAGGAAAATGTCGTCAATGTAGCACCACTACCCCAGAACATGTCTAACGTGGTGGCACACCACTGCATCCTCCAGTACCACCATCACAATGTTAGCATAAGGCTATGTGCCCACGTTGCGGAAATAAGCTGAAAATTTCTGCTTCATTTCCGCATGTCCTCTCCCGGAAAAAACGCATGGGGACCATGGGGGGCGGATTACCTAGCGTTTCCCAAGCGTTTACACTGCGGAAATTTCGCAGCATATACGCTTGTAAAACGCTACGTGGGCACATACCCTAAGCGGGTCAGAATATCCAGCCTGCAGGAGACTAGCGCCAACCCCATTAGTGTCGTCATTGGATTCCTGCATGCCAGGCATTCTGACACCGCTCTGATGCTGGCTGATTATTACTAATCTGAGCTAGAAACAGAGCGGATGCTGTCACTGTGCAGATCGCACAGTGCACAGCTCGCAGGAAGGGACACAGCAGGGACTAGCCCAGCCCCTGAAATGAGCATCGCAGATGACTCTTCAGTTTCAGGGAGGGGGCAGGAGCTGCGGCTCTGATGACACCTTAAGAATCCCAGAAAATACTGGGATATACAAACAAACGAATCGTCATCACACAGGAAGTAGGAAAAAATATTAGATAGTGTACTTAGGGAACAGTAGGAAATTTTTAATTCAAGTATATTAGAAAATAGCTTAGATTACGACACTAAATAGATAGGGATCTAGAACGAAATTTAGTTAGACTTCGGACCATCCCTTTAAGTGCATACTGTGCAAAAAAAGTTGTGCCAAATTGGCAAATCTGCCTGTGTGCTGCAAAAAACATAGTGGTATCCACAACGTGGTTTGTGCATAATAGAGCTCATCAGACCTCATTCATCAAGAATATGAATTGTCTTTGTTGCCCTTTGCAACCAATCAGAGCTCAGATTTACTTTTACCAGAGCAGGTTAAGAAATGAATCATCATATCCCATTAAACCAACATACAGTGGGTACAGAAAGTATTCAGACCCCTTTAAATTTTTCACTCTTTGTTTCATTGCAGCCATTTGGTAAATTCTAAAAAGTTAATTTTTTTCTCATTAAAAAAAAACTATGAGGTCTTATATAGACAGGTGTGTGCCTTTCCAAATCAAGTCCTATCAGTTTAATTAAACACAGCTGGACTCCAATGAAGGAGTACAACCATCTCAAGGAGGATCACAAGGAAAAGGACAGCTTGTGAAATGAGTGTTATTTCAGTTTTTCTTTAATAAATTTGCAAAAATTTCTACATTTGTTTTTTTTTTAGTCAAGATGGGGTGCAGAGTGTACATTAATGAGAAAAAAAATGAACTTTTTAGAATTTACCAAATGGCTGCAATGAAACAAAGAGTGAAACATTTAAAGGGGTCTGAATACTTTCCGTACCCACTGTATTATTTCCTGGCAGTCATGTGGTGCTCTTTGTGCAGTGCAGTAGTGTTCTGCATGTGTCCAACACGCCGTATTTGCATCAAAGAATTGTGATAGTGGATGCCAATGCATGCACAAGACTTCCAGAATCTCCATTAATAAGTGTCATTCTTTCATTATCCTGTACAAATCACAAAGGAAATAGTTCTTTGGTCATGGTGGCTCCTGTAAATATGTAATATTAGTTACAAAGGCATGGTAAACATTCAGAGATGCATCAAATTTTGGGCCTTGGATCACCTACGTCGTCTTCTTTCCTTACCAGGCCTCGCTTTGTGTATTTTGCAGTTTACATGCCTTATGTTACAGACTGATGCAAAAATTACTTCAACTGTAAATCAATTCCCTGCATAATTTACAAGGATTTCTGCATGTCCAATTCGGATAAACCATAAAAGACTTTTAGTCATCAAATCTATAATACACGAGCCTAGGAAAGTCAAAATACATCAGTTATATCACACATTGTATTACAGTAAGATTATTTTTACATTACTCTGTTTAAATGAGTACTCTGGGGAAATAAAAATGCACTACCACCCACTTTCTGTCTAAAACTATGAAGGCTGATATCCTTTACATTCCACTTTGTTATATTATTACTACTCACTGTGACCTCACATCACAGCACTGCTGCTCCTTTCTGAAATGCTCTGATACAGATCAGGCGGTGTGGCTTGCTTATTGTTCCTTATGCAAGCCAGTTCTCTGACTAAAGACTATCATAAGTAGAGATGAGCGAACACAAACGTAAAAGTTTGGGGTTTGCACCGTTAGCAACAGTTTGTGTCGGGGTTTGCAACAGTTCTGGATTTGCAACAGTTAGTGTCCGGGGCTAAATGCCGAACACGGACTTGTCCCGGAAGTCTGTTGTAATGTTTGGAGTTCCGGAGGAAGAAAATTTTCGAGCTCAAAAGTTTTGGTTCACGAGTCCGTTCATCCCTAATCACAAGCTGTGTGTACATCTGATGTCCCCCTTCCCTCTCGCAGTTGTGCTTTACTGCCACAGTTCTCTCCCTGCTTCTCCAGCTCTCACTCCACACTCCTTGACAGGTCACATATAAGCTGTGAAGATGCAGGCAGCGCAGAACGAACCATGTCGGTGAACAGTATGCACTTTCACAGCTCGTTCTGTGCTTCTTCAATGCTCTTATGTGACATATAAGCAGTGATGTATCATTTATGCTTTAAAAGACAAATACTGCTCTCCTGCTGTCCAGAGCTCTGCAGTATACCTAAAACAGTAGTTTCCAACAACATATGGGGTGTTTGTGTTTGGGAGAATTTTCCCTTATGAAAATGAAACAATTGAGGCCAAAGCGACATTTTAGTGGAAAAAAAAGTTTTTTTATTTCACTTTATGTTAAATCTTTAAATTACTGAATAGGATTTTGAGTTCTTGGAAGGGTGCCGTTTTTAAAATGGGGTCTTGTTTTGGGGGTTTTCTGATATAGAAGTCCCTAAAGTCATTTAAAAGAGGAGCGGTTCCTAGAAAAAAAAAAATAGATTCTGTATGTTTCCTTGGAAAAAAAATGGAATTATTGCTGTTAAATTTTTTTTACGATTGCTACATCCAATAGCTGACGATTGGGTTGTTTTGCTGCTTCTGGCACTGGCACTGGGTACCTTGACTGTGCAAGGCATCATTAAATCTGAAGATAACCAATGGATTTTGGGTGGCAATGTAGTGCCCAGTGTAAAAGCTGCGTTGTCATCCTAGTTCATGGGTCTTCCAGCAGGACAATGACTCCAAACATACTTCAAGAAGCACCCAGAAATGGATGGAAACAAAGCGCTGGAGAGTTCTGAAGTGGCCAACAATGAGTCCAGATCAGAATCTCATTGAACACCTGTGGAGATCTTAAAATTGCTGTTGGGGAAGATATGAGAGATTTGGAGCCGTTTGCAAAAGAAGAATAGTCCAAAATTCCAGTTGAGAAGTGTAAGAAGCTTGTTGATGGTTATAGGAAGCGATTGATTGCAGTTATTTATTCCAAAGAGTGTGCAACCAAGTTGCTGAGGGTACCAACTCTTATCTGGAAAATTTTGGGGGGTTTGTGTGAAATTATGTCTAATTTGCCCTTTTTTCCCCTCGTTTTTGTGCTGTTCCCTTATACACACAGGAAATAAACAAGTGTATAACAAAACATGTGAAATTGTAATAATTTTCTGGAAGAAATACTTCATTTTCTGGAACAATTTCAAGGTGCCAACACTTTCAGCCATGGCTTTAGAAACATTTTTAAGTTATTAATGCCAAGTGACATGACAATTTTGAAAAATCTGGCCTGACCAGGAAGGGGTTATGTCAGTGCATGATATACTAATTTGAACTACTTATTTATTTCTAGAAATAAAGGCAAATCTGCTGAATGCCTGGTATAATATACAGACAGTGAAAAATAATTTGTACACCATTGCTTGGGTATCACATACACACAGATTCTTAGCAATAAGAAGTGAGAACATTTATATAAACAGAACATAAATACATTGTATATTACAGAACACAAAGCTAAAAGTCCAACAACTTCATTGCGGTGCTGGCCGAAAATGATCAAAATCTTCACTGAAAGGATCATAGCCTTGTTTTCTCAAGCAACACAAAGCCCAGAAGAGTTGGTCACTTGGAGGAAATTCTTCCCACTTTACCCAATTCCAGCCTGCAAGATAAAAAGTAAAAAAAAAGTGCAGTGTTAAAAGCCCTTAGTGTTGTATTAGAGAACCATCTAAGGCATACATGTCAAGCTCTGGCCCGCAGGGTGGTTTTATTTGGCACACGACACCAGAACCACCACCCCTATATAGTCCCATTATCCAGTATGGAGCCTATTATCCAGTATGGAGGACTGTGTGGGGCCCATTATATACTGGTTGGCCCACGACTTTCCCCATTTTTTTCATTTTGGCCCTCTGTATATTTGAGTTTGACATCCGTGATCTAAGGCCTCATGCACATGGCCATGTTAAAGATGGGTGCGTAACATGGCACCCATATCATGCTTATGAACCAGAGAAAAAATAAATCATGGCGTGCTTCATCACATGGTATTCTTCCAAACGCTGCATTTACACATTCTTGTGGCACAGGTCGAGAATGGACTATCCGCGGATCTCTTGACCCGAACTTGACAGCTTCATTTATGCCTATGACTTGGGTCATGAGATCTGTGGTCAGTCCATACTCGAACCGTGACACATGAATGTCTGTGTGTGTGGCAATATAAGAATTCTTTTCTAGAGGATTTTTTTTTAGTATTCCTTAATAACAAACCATGAAGTAGAACGCAGTGTGATAATGGTCTTCAATGTTGACCCATGCAGATGCAGAATACCGTATTACAAGATGAAGCATGACTATAATTGACAGGTCAGCTTCCTTACCTTCATTTTTTTCTGGCTCTAGGTTTGTAGGTTCGGATGGATAATTTATATCTACTTCTCCTCTCATTAGTATTGTAATATAATGATAATTATGTTCAATACTAATTGAATTCACCACTGAAGCAAAGTGGACATTCTTCAGGTGCAGTCCAGCTTCTTCAAGTGTTTCCCGCTCAGCACAAGTCTCCCAGCTTTCACTGCACAATAAAATAGACAAGGACATAATACAAACCAGGCAAAGCATTGGCTACTGCTGGCTAAAAACGAAGGGTATTGCTTGAGACTTTATTGATACACAGAGAAAAAGACTCTTACAGTATGATCAGACCCACATATTTTTGGTCTGTGTGCAACAAACGGTGCTGGTAAACACTGAAAACTAAATCGTGACCTGCACTAGTCAGGTCCGATTAATAGACCAGATTAGTACATGTAACTAGTGCGGGTCCGGCACATGGGTGAGATTTCATAAAATCCAAATTGCTGATAACAGTAAATTTTACCCCAGGAACTGGAAAATTTCAATATGCAACCTAATAAATATATATTTTCTTTGGATTTACTAATATTTTTATATTTTGAGACACTATAATATATTTCTAGGTGTGGGCAAACCCTTTTATAACCAAATTTTTTAGTTCCAATTATTAATTTTTATGTCTGTAAGAATTTATTTTCTTCTGCTTGTGTTATGTTGCACAGCTCTGTTCCAACTATTGGTTGCCAGATTCCCCAGACAGAGGATGACAATCCTGAATTTTCTTGCTCAGGTAAATGTCTGGAGATTTTCTAATGTGCTGCTATGGAAGTTGCTCATACCCAAATTCTAGGTGTCCTCCTGGGAGTTGATACATGCCGGCCCCTGGAGAGCCTTTTGCTTTCCTCTGTCCAAGTAAAACACAGCCTGGATAGGAAGGATGTGTGATCACAACGCCAACTCCAACTCCGGGTCTACCAGCGGACCCCGACATTGTGCTTCATAAGATACTGGAATCGTTATCTGCGGGCTATGGGAGGGCCCCTATAAGAAAAAATGTGAATGTGATACAGACAATGTAAATATTTGGGGTATATTCTGAAGTAAAACGAGGTTCATTCCCCTAACCAAATACTTTACATACCTCCAAATCTAATGATCACATGCTACATACAGTAGAATAGGTGATTTAAAACGCGAGCCAGGGCTTGTTCAGCCGAGCATGATTTTGGTCCGTGTATGGGACAGACCAGTTGTAGCCAATGTGCTAGTCCACATGGGCAATCTTCTATTCAGAACATAAAAAAAACTCCCAAGTGCAATTCAGTTCTTTTTAACAGTCCAGAACAATGCATGATGCAGACAACCACAAAGAGCCCATCACATCCAAAATTTGCAGAAACCAGTGAAAGTCATTTTTTGGAAAGGAGCGCAGCATGCGGAGCTTTAATTCTGGTAAAAAATAACAGAATTTGTTACTCGGCCTCCTAACACAGGCTGTAACACAAGTGTGAACCTGACCTACAACGCTGCAGACCTCCAAGGATAATAATTGATAAAGGGAATCTGTCAGCAGGTTTTTGTTATTTAATCTGAGAGCAGCATGATGTAGGGCCAGAGACCCTGATTCCAGGGATGTGTCACTTGTTTGATTGTATTGATAGCACAGCACACAGCCTAACAGCAGGAGCTTATCGCTAACAGGACTAGGTCTCATGTGCAGACCAGTCAGGCTAATCTGTGTAACCCCACCCCCATCACTGATTGGCAGCTTATACTAAAAGAACAGCCTTAAATTGTGGAGGAGATCCCCTCCAATCTAAGCATTACCAATCACGAGCAAAAGGAGTCAGCAATAGATCAATATATTTTATATATCACAAGTTTATTTTATCAAAAAAAGTTTTTTTAAAACCATAATAGAAAAGGTTATACATATACATAGGAGTAGGACATAACTTAATACAATGGAGTAAGAGACCAGTGAGCTGGACTACAATGTTGTTTGACCCATAAGTCTAGGGTATAGAGTAATTGGCAATAGAATAAATATAAGAGGCTACCTTATAGTCAATATATTGAATCTCATTAAAATAGGAGGTAATAGAGATGTATATATAGTGTATACTATAGGTGTCTCAAATATTAAATTTTAGAAGGGTAGGTTACCTGTAGACATTAGGTGTAGTCCTGAATGGTAGATTCTCTGGCTCAATGGCTACCTCGACGCGCGTTTCACCGCTGCTTGCAGTTTCGTCAGGAGGTCTATTGCTCCCTCCTTTTACTCGTGATTGGTAATACTGATTGGCAGCTTGCTGACAATGCAGTGGTGTGGGTGGGATTATATACAGCTCAGTATTCTGAGCACTGCTACATCTACAGCAGAGAAAACAGGAATCCTATCCAAACTACATCAAGTAGTCCAGTAAGTGACATCACTGGAATCAGGGTCTCTCCCCATACACCATGCAGATTTCAGAATACATAGTAAAAACTGGTGACAGATTCTTTTTAAGCCATAACTATTCTAGTCCACCATGAATATCTACATTAAGCTCCAATATCTTCTATGACAATCACTGCTTTAGCTGATGGTTCATCTATACATAAATGCAGGTTAACGCCCCAAAAGCTAAGTAGCATCAGGTTCATATATAGATGTGGCACTCGCCCATAGCATTCCTGAGCCTGTATTAAGGTAAAACCAAAGTTACGTCATCATTAGAGCACACAGGCTTCTGCTTGGGATCCGCACAGACAGCTGTTTTGTGTGTGGCCTTTACACCTTTGGAGAAGCGACACCTGGGAAACGAAACAGCTGTGCGTGACAGTCCTGTGTCTGTGGAACCGGTCTGCTATAATGGTCATATAAGGCCACATTCACATGTCCGTGAGACACACAAGTGATCTATTCTTGTTTTTCATGGACAGAACACGTACCCTTTATAATCTATGGAGCTGTTCACATGTCTTTGTTTTTTACGATCCGTGTGTCCATGACACACGCCTGTTATTATCTAAGACATTTATCAGAATCACCCAGACAAATCTATGGGTCTGTGACAATCAGACCCCCCACAGATAGCGTCACTGTGCTGTCCATTATAAACACTGGAATGGGTAGGAGAAGCTCGGCTACAGCTAGACCAACGTGCAATATAGTAGCCATACAATTTGCTATTTATGGGCAAAAGGCAAAACTACATTCAATATCAGTGAACAGAATCTGATATTACAGTATAAGGATATGTGCGAACGATCAGGAAAATCTGCAGTATTTTTGATGCGTTTTCAGATGCATATTTGCCAATGCTTTGTATAGGAAAAACGCACAAAGAATGGACATGCTGCTTCTTTTTCTACACATGAAATTCGGTTAAGAAAAATCATGATCATGTGCACAGAACTTGCAAAATGTCATAGGAAATGCTGGGATAAGGTTTGCAAGGCGTTTTTGGCCCATTTCTGCACAGAAAAAAACGCATCACAAACACACTGTGTGCACATAGCCTAAAGGTACTGTTAGAACCTTGCTGTTAGGTTTTTTTTCCTTTGCTGGTCACATGACCTTGTTGGCCTATTTAATCCTGCTCCGCCCTTCTGGCTTTGCTGGACTTCATTGTATATCTACTTTCTAGCTAGCCTGTGCTCTGTATCTAACTCTGTTAGTTTGCTTGGTCTACGGACCTCTAGGTTCTATCTATTTTGTTTGTTCGTCTGTCTGCTACTATTTCTGTTAGGAGGTGTCCCATATTCCTCCCAGTCCTTAGTACTTGTAGGGATTCCCTCCCCAAATCTATAGGTCTCCGTACAGACTAGATTAGGACTTTAGCAGGTCTGATCGCAGGATCAGGTTCCCTGTTACATCGTAGGGATTCAGTTGAGTCTTATAGTAGGGACAGATCTCCTCTCTTTCCTTAGCTTTGGTAGCAGAACATAACAGTAAGTCCAGCCTGTAAATTCTCTTAGGAAAGATTTTTTTTTTTGTTCCATCATGGTGTCGGTTCAGGATTTGGCTAAACACCTGCAGGGACTCTCTCTGGAAGTGGCCGAGCTCCGTCAGCACGTGAGTAACTGTCCTGGAGCATATTTCTTGGAGCCTAAGGTATGTTTGCCGGATTTATTTTTTGGTGAACATCGAGAATTTTTTTCATTTAAAAATGCTTGCTTATTGTATTTTCGTTTGAGACCCAAGTCCTCTGGGGATGAATCCCAGCGCGTAGGGTTCATAATGTCACTTTTGCGCAAAGAGCCTCAGGAGTGGGCCTTTTCTTTGCAACCTAGTGATACATGCTTCAGATCAGTGGATAGTTTTTTTTCTGCTTTAGGACTATTATATGATGATCCTGACCGTGTGGCATCAGCTGAGACTGAGTTGAGACGTTTAAAACAAGGATCAGGTAATATGGAAAAATATTGTACACATTTTCGTCGTTGGTCCACTCAAACAGGGTGGAACGATTCTGCTCTGAAAAGTCTATTTCTTGCTGGGCTCAGTGAAAAGGTTAAAGACCTGCTAATTGCTTATCCTACACCTGAGGATTTGCAACAGGCTATGCAATTAGCTATACGGGTGGACAGAAGACTGCGTGCTAGGGTTAATGAGAGCAAATCCTCTGCTATGTCAGTTTCTGGTTATGATAATGTGTGTACTAACAGTGGTGAACCGATGGAGATTGGATCGGTGGCACCTCGCTCTCAAGAAAAACACCGTCGTTTTTCAGAAGGCTTGTGTTTCTATTGCGGGAAATCTGGTCATTTGATTAAAGGCTGTGAGCTTCGTATGAAGAAAGAAAAAAAAATGGTCAGTCACGCCCGTATTGCCTGTTTAAATTCCAAGGGTATATTTTTAGCTGCTTCCACGATTGCTCAGGAAAAATTAATGGAATTTCGGGTGTTTGTTGATTGCGGGTCTACACTGAATGTTATTGATGGGGGATTCGTGGAAAAACTCAATTTAAAACCTGAACCTTTATCATCCCCCATTGCTGTGGTTTCTGTGGAGGTTCCTACCTCCTGGAGAATTAATCCGGTCTTTCATGTCTCTCTGTTAAAAAAAGCTGTTGTGTCGGATGGTGACGCCTCTGCCTCTGTTCCTCCGGTGGTGGAGGACGGGGAATATGAAATTTCTCGCATCCTTGACTCTAGACGGTATAGAGGTAGTTTGCAGTATCTTGTGGCCTGGAAAGGTTTCGGACCCGAGGATAACTCTTGGGTGAGGTCAGATGATGTTTCCGCGTCCAGACTTATCAGAGCGTTTCACAGGAGATTTCCTGATAAGCCTGGTCCTAGGGGATCCGGAGGATCCTCTTAGAAGGGGGGGTACTGTTAGAACCTTGCTGTTAGGTTTTTTTTCCTTTGCTGGTCACATGACCTTGTTGGCCTATTTAATCCTGCTCCGCCCTTCTGGCTTTGCTGGACTTCATTGTATAACTACTTTCTAGCTAGCCTGTGCTCTGTATCTAACTCTGTTAGTTTGCTTGGTCTACGGACCTCTAGGTTCTATCTATTTTGTTTGTTCGTCTGTCTGCTACTATTTCTGTTAGGAGGTGTCCCATATTCCTCCCAGTCCTTAGTACTTGTAGGGATTCCCTCCCCAAATCTATAGGTCTCCGTACAGACTAGATTAGGACTTTAGCAGGTCTGATCGCAGGATCAGGTTCCCTGTTACATCGTAGGGATTCAGCTGAGTCTTATAGTAGGGACAGATCTCCTCTCTTTCCTTAGCTTTGGTAGCAGAACATAACAGGTACATTCTCATGTGGCGTTTTTGAAGTGTTTTTTTTTTTCGGCATATGAGAAAATTACTGAAGAAACAAGGTAAAAACTGACTAAACGCTGATAACACTTGGACCATCTATTGAGGATGATGTCTGAATGAGGCCGAACTTGGATTTTTACCTAGGAAATGCTCAGGGCGAGAGCCGCAGCCATTACTGACCTTATGCTGGTTATCTAAATTAACACTTTCCTCATCCTAGGCAGCAACAGCAGACCCCAGAATATACCCCAGTACCACTACCTCTAAATCAGTGTTCCCCAACTCCAGTCCTCAAGGCCCACCAATAGGTTATGTTTTCAGGATTTCCTTAGTATTGCACAGGTGATGGCATTATTGCCTGTGCAGGTGATGGAATTATCACCTGTGCAATACTAAGGAAATCCTGAAAACATAACCTGTTGGTGGGCCTTGAGGACTGGAGTTGGGGAACCCTGCTCTAAATCACCTGCTGTGACAGAAGTGTATTGAGATTATAGGATGAAGCCTGATCCTCCTACTGCACCATAGTGAGCACAGACCCATGGAGACCACCACACTGCACAAGTGTGGCCACCCCCGACTTGGTGACTTCTCCACACACCCACAGCCTTGGAAACTCCATTCCTTCTGGGTACAGACCCAAGCTGAGGCCAGCGTGTGTCAGGAGGGAATGCCGGGCAGAAGCTCCATGAGGCCGGCGTGTGTCAGGAGGGAAAGCCGGGCAGAGGCTGCATGAGGCCGGCGTGTGCCAGGAGGGAACGCCGGCGTGTGCCAGGAGGGAACGCCGGGCAGAAGCTCCATGAGGCCGGCGTGTGCCAGGAGGGAACGCCGGGCAGAAGCTCCATGAGGCCGGCGTGTGCCAGGAGGGAACGCCGGGCAGAAGCTCCATGAGGCCGGTGTGTGCCAGGAGGGAACGCCGGGCAGAAGCTCCATGAGGCCGGCGTGTGCCAGGAGGGAACGCCGGGCAGAAGCTCCATGAGGCCGGCGTGTGCCAGGAGGGAAAGCCGGGCAGAGGCTCCATGAGGCCGGCGTGTGCCAGGAGGGAACGCCGGGCAGAGGCTCCATGAGGCCGGCGTGTGCCAGGAGGGAACGCCGGGCAGAGGCTGCATGAGGCCGGCGTGTGCCAGGAGGGAATGCCGGGCAGAGGCTGCATGAGGCCGGCGTGTGCCAGGAGGGAATGCCGGGCAGAGGCTGCATGAGGCCGGCGTGTGCCAGGAGGGAATGCCGGGCAGAGGCTGCATGAGGCCGGCGTGTGCCAGGAGGGAATGCCGGGCAGAGGCTGCATGAGGCCGGCGTGTGCCAGGAGGGAATGCCGGGAAGAGGCTGCATGAGGCCGGCGTGTGCCAGGAGGGAATGCCGGGCAGAGGCTGTATGAGGCCGGCGTGTGCCAGGAGGGAATGCCGGGCAGAAGCTCCATGAGGCCGGCGTGTGCCAGGAGGGAATGCCGGGCAGAAGCTCTATGAGGCCGGCGTGTGTCAGGAGGGAATGCCGGGCAGAGGCTGCATGAGGCCGGCGTGTGCCAGGAGGGAATGCCGGGCAGAGGCTGCATGAGGCCGGCGTGTGCCAGGAGGGAATGCCGGGCAGAGGCCGGCGTGTGCCAGGAGGGAATGCCGGGCAGAGGCTGCATGAGGCCGGCGTGTGCCAGGAGGGAATGCCGGGCAGAAGCTCCATGAGGCCGGCGTGTGCCAGGAGGGAATGCCGGGCAGAGGCTGCATGAGGCCGGCGTGCGTCAGGAGGGAATGCCGGGCAGAGGCTGCATGAGGCCGGCGTGCGTCAGGAGGGAATGCCGGGCAGAGGCTGCATGAGGCCGGCGTGCGTCAGGAGGGAATGCCGGGCAGAGGCTGCATGAGGCCGGCGTGCGTCAGGAGGGAATGCCGGGCAGAGGCTGCATGAGGCCGGCGTGTGCCAGGAGGGAATGCCGGGCAGAGGCTGCATGAGGCCGGCGTGTGCCAGGAGGGAATGCCGGGCAGAGGCTGCATGAGGCCGGCGTGTGCCAGGAGGGAATGCCGGGCAGAGGCTCCATGAGGCCGGCGTGTGTCAGGAGGGAATGCCGGGCAGAGGCTGCATGAGGCCGGCGTGTGTCAGGAGGGAATGCCGGCATAGGCTGCATGAGGCCGGCGTGCGTCAGGAGGGAATGCCGGGCGGAAGCTCCATGAGGCCGGCGTGCGTCAGGAGGGAATGCCGGGCAGAAGCTGCATGAGGCCGGCGTGCGTCAGGAGGGAATGCCGGCATAGGCTGCATGAGGCCGGCGTGTGTCAGGATGGAATGCCGGGCAGAAGCTCCATGAGGCCGGCGTGTGTCAGGAGGGAATGCCGGCATAGGCTGCATGAGGCCGGCGTGCGTCAGGAGGGAATGCCGGGCAGAAGCTCCATGAGGCTGGCGTGCGTCAGGAGGGAATGCCGGCATAGGCTGCATGAGGCCGGCGTGCGTCAGGAGGGAATGCCGGGCAGAAGCTCCATGAGGCCGGCGTGTGTCAGGAGGGAATGCCGGGCAGAGGCTGCATGAGGCCGGCGTGTGCCAGGAGGGAATGCCGGGCAGAGGCTGCATGAGGCCGGCGTGTGCCAGGAGGGAATGCCGGGCAGAGGCCGGCGTGTGCCAGGAGGGAATGCCGGGCAGAGGCTGCATGAGGCCGGCGTGTGCCAGGAGGGAATGCCGGGCAGAGGCTGCATGAGGCCGGCGTGTGCCAGGAGGGAATGCCGGGCAGAGGCTGCATGAGGCCGGCGTGCGTCAGGAGGGAATGCCGGGCAGAGGCTGCATGAGGCCGGCGTGTGCCAGGAGGGAATGCCGGGCAGAGGCTGCATGAGGCCGGCGTGTGCCAGAAGGGAATGCCGGGCAGAGGCTCCATGAGGCCGGCGTGTGTCAGGAGGGAATGCCGGGCAGAGGCTGCATGAGGCCGGCGTGTGTCAGGAGGGAATGCCGGCATAGGCTACATGAGGCCGGCGTGCGTCAGGAGGGAATGCCGGGCGGAAGCTCCATGAGGCCGGCGTGCGTCAGGAGGGAATGCCGGGCAGAAGCTCCATGAGGCCGGCGTGCGTCAGGAGGGAATGCCGGCATAGGCTGCATGAGGCCGGCGTGTGTCACGAGGGAATGCCGGCAGAGGCTCCATGAGGCCGGCGTGCGTCAGGAGGGAATGCCGGGCAGAAGCTGCATGAGGCCGGCGTGCATCAGGAGGGAATGCCGGCATAGGCTGCATGAGGCCGGCGTGTGTCAGGATGGAATGCCGGGCAGAAGCTCCATGAGGCCGGCGTGTGTCAGGAGGGAATGCCGGCATAGGCTGCATGAGGCCGGCGTGCGTCAGGAGGGAATGCCGGGCAGAAGCTCCATGAGGCTGGCGTGCGTCAGGAGGGAATGCCGGCATAGGCTGCATGAGGCCGGCGTGCGTCAGGAGGGAATGCCGGGCAGAAGCTCCATGAGGCTGGCGTGCGTCAGGAGGGAATGCCGGCATAGGCTGCATGAGGCTGGCGTGCGTCAGGAGGGAATGCCGGCATAGGCTGCATGAGGCTGGCGTGTGCCAGGAGGGAATGCCGGGCAGAAGCTGCATGAGGCCGGCGTGTGCCAGGAGGGAATGCCGGGCAGAGGCTGCATGAGGCCGGCGTGTGCCAGGAGGGAATGCCGGGCAGAGGCTGCATGAGGCCGGCGTGTGCCAGGAGGGAATGCCGGGCAGAGGCTGCATGAGGCCGGCGTGTGCCAGGAGGGAATGCCGGGCAGAGGCTGCATGAGGCCGGCGTGTGCCAGGAGGGAATGCCGGGCAGAGGCTGCATGAGGCCGGCGTGTGCCAGGAGGGAATGCCGGGCAGAGGCTGCATGAGGCCGGCGTGTGCCAGGAGGGAATGCCGGGCAGAAGCTCCATGAGGCTGGCGTGTGTCAGGAGGGAATGCCGGGCAGAGGCTGCATGAGGCCGGCGTGTGTCAGGAGGGAATGCCGGGCAGAGGCTGCATGAGGCCGGCGTGCGTCAGGAGGGAATGCCGGGCAGAGGCTGCATGAGGCCGGCGTGCGCCAGGAGGGAATGCCGGGCAGAGGCTGCATGAGGCCGGCGTGTGCCAGGAGGGAATGCCGGGCAGAGGCTGCATGAGGCCGGCGTGTGCCAGGAGGGAATGCCGGGCAGAGGCTGCATGAGGCCGGCGTGTGCCAGGAGGGAATGCCGGGCAGAAGCTCCATGAGGCTGGCGTGTGTCAGGAGGGAATGCCGGGCAGAGGCTGCATGAGGCCGGCGTGTGTCAGGAGGGAATGCCGGCATAGGCTGCATGAGGCCGGCGTGCGTCAGGAGGGAATGCCGGGCGGAAGCTCCATGAGGCCGGCGTGCGTCAGGAGGGAATGCCGGGCGGAAGCTGCATGAGGCCGGCGTGCGTCAGGAGGGAATGCCGGCATAGGCTGCATGAGGCCGGCGTGTGTCAGGAGGGAATGCCGGGCAGAAGCTCCATGAGGCCGGCGTGTGTCAGGAGGGAATGCCGGCATAGGCTGCATGAGGCCGGCGTGCGTCAGGAGGGAATGCCGGGCAGAAGCTCCATGAGGCTGGCGTGCGTCAGGAGGGAATGCCGGGCAGAAGCTCCATGAGGCTGGCGTGCGTCAGGAGGGAATGCCGGCATAGGCTGCATGAGGCCGGCGTGTGTCAGGAGGGAATGCCGGCAGAGGCTCCATGAGGCCGGCGTGCGTCAGGAGGGAATGCCGGGCAGAAGCTCCATGAGGCCGGCGTGCGTCAGGAGGGAATGCCGGCATAGGCTGTATGAGGCCGGCGTGTGTCAGGAGGGAATGCCGGGCAGAAGCTCCATGAGGCCGGTGTGTGTCAGGAGGGAATGCCAGCATAGGCTGCATGAGGCCGGCGTGCGTCAGGAGGGAATGCCGGGCAGAAGCTCCATGAGGCTGGCGTGCGTCAGGAGGGAATGCCGGCATAGGCTGCATGAGGCCGGCGTGCGTCAGGAGGGAATGCCGGCATAGGCTGCATGAGGCCGGCGTGCATCAGGAGGGAATGCCGGGCAGAAGCTCCATGAGGCTGGTGTGCGTCAGGAGGGAATGCCGGCATAGGCTGCATGAGGCCGGCGTGCGTCAGGAGGGAATGCCGGGCGGAAGCTCCATGAGGCCGGCGTGCGTCAGGAGGGAATGCCGGGCAGAAGCTGCATGAGGCCGGCGTGCGTCAGGAGGGAATGCCGGCATAGGCTGCATGAGGCCGGCGTGTGTCAGGAGGGAATGCCGGGCAGAAGCTGCATGAGGCCGGCGTGTGCCAGGAGGGAATGCCGGGCAGAGGCTGCATGAGGCCGGCGTGTGCCAGGAGGGAATGCCGGGCAGAGGCTGCATGAGGCCGGCGTGTGCCTGGAGGGAATGCCGGGCAGAGGCTGCATGAGGCCGGCGTGTGCCAGGAGGGAATGCCGGGCAGAAGCTCCATGAGGCTGGCGTGTGTCAGGAGGGAATGCCGGGCAGAGGCTGCATGAGGCCGGCGTGTGTCAGGAGGGAATGCCGGGCAGAGGCTGCATGAGGCCGGCGTGCGTCAGGAGGGAATGCCGGGCAGAGGCTGCATGAGGCCGGCGTGTGCCAGGAGGGAATGCCGGGCAGAGGCTGCATGAGGCCGGCGTGTGCCAGGAGGGAATGCCGGGCAGAAGCTCCATGAGGCTGGCGTGTGTCAGGAGGGAATGCCGGGCAGAAGCTGCATGAGGCCGGCGTGTGTCAGGAGGGAATGCCGGCATAGGCTGCATGAGGCCGGCGTGCGTCAGGAGGGAATGCCGGGCGGAAGCTCCATGAGGCCGGCGTGCGTCAGGAGGGAATGCCGGGCAGAAGCTGCATGAGGCCGGCGTGCGTCTGGAGGGAATGCCGGCATAGGCTGCATGAGGCCGGCGTGTGTCAGGAGGGAATGCCGGGCAGAAGCTCCATGAGGCCGGCGTGCGTCAGGAGGGAATGCCGGCATAGGCTGCATGAGGCCGGCGTGTGTCACGAGGGAATGCCGGCAGAGGCTCCATGAGGCCGGCGTGCGTCAGGAGGGAATGCCGGGCAGAAGCTGCATGAGGCCGGCGTGCGTCAGGAGGGAATGCCGGCATAGGCTGCATGAGGCCGGCGTGTGTCAGGATGGAATGCCGGGCAGAAGCTCCATGAGGCCGGCGTGTGTCAGGAGGGAATGCCGGCATAGGCTGCATGAGGCCGGCGTGCGTCAGGAGGGAATGCCGGGCAGAAGCTCCATGAGGCTGGCGTGCGTCAGGAGGGAATGCCGGCATAGGCTGCATGAGGCCGGCGTGCGTCAGGAGGGAATGCCGGGCAGAAGCTCCATGAGGCTGGCGTGCGTCAGGAGGGAATGCCGGCATAGGCTGCATGAGGCTGGCGTGCGTCAGGAGGGAATGCCGGCATAGGCTGCATGAGGCTGGCGTGCGTCAGGAGGGAATGCCGGGCAGAAGCTGCATGAGGCCGGCGTGTGCCAGGAGGGAATGCCGGGCAGAGGCTGCATGAGGCCGGCGTGTGCCAGGAGGGAATGCCGGGCAGAGGCTGCATGAGGCCGGCGTGTGCCAGGAGGGAATGCCGGGCAGAGGCTGCATGAGGCCGGCGTGTGCCAGGAGGGAATGCCGGGCAGAGGCTGCATGAGGCCGGCGTGTGCCAGGAGGGAATGCCGGGCAGAGGCTGCATGAGGCCGGCGTGTGCCAGGAGGGAATGCCGGGCAGAGGCTGCATGAGGCCGGCGTGTGCCAGGAGGGAATGCCGGGCAGAAGCTCCATGAGGCTGGCGTGTGTCAGGAGGGAATGCCGGGCAGAGGCTGCATGAGGCCGGCGTGTGTCAGGAGGGAATGCCGGGCAGAGGCTGCATGAGGCCGGCGTGCGTCAGGAGGGAATGCCGGGCAGAGGCTGCATGAGGCCGGCGTGTGCCAGGAGGGAATGCCGGGCAGAGGCTGCATGAGGCCGGCGTGTGCCAGGAGGGAATGCCGGGCAGAGGCTGCATGAGGCCGGCGTGTGCCAGGAGGGAATGCCGGGCAGAGGCTGCATGAGGCCGGCGTGTGCCAGGAGGGAATGCCGGGCAGAAGCTCCATGAGGCTGGCGTGTGTCAGGAGGGAATGCCGGGCAGAGGCTGCATGAGGCCGGCGTGTGTCAGGAGGGAATGCCGGCATAGGCTGCATGAGGCCGGCGTGCGTCAGGAGGGAATGCCGGGCGGAAGCTCCATGAGGCCGGCGTGCGTCAGGAGGGAATGCCGGGCGGAAGCTGCATGAGGCCGGCGTGCGTCAGGAGGGAATGCCGGCATAGGCTGCATGAGGCCGGCGTGTGTCAGGAGGGAATGCCGGGCAGAAGCTCCATGAGGCCGGCGTGTGTCAGGAGGGAATGCCGGCATAGGCTGCATGAGGCCGGCGTGCGTCAGGAGGGAATGCCGGGCAGAAGCTCCATGAGGCTGGCGTGCGTCAGGAGGGAATGCCGGGCAGAAGCTCCATGAGGCTGGCGTGCGTCAGGAGGGAATGCCGGCATAGGCTGCATGAGGCCGGCGTGTGTCAGGAGGGAATGCCGGCAGAGGCTCCATGAGGCCGGCGTGCGTCAGGAGGGAATGCCGGGCAGAAGCTCCATGAGGCCGGCGTGCGTCAGGAGGGAATGCCGGCATAGGCTGTATGAGGCCGGCGTGTGTCAGGAGGGAATGCCGGGCAGAAGCTCCATGAGGCCGGTGTGTGTCAGGAGGGAATGCCAGCATAGGCTGCATGAGGCCGGCGTGCGTCAGGAGGGAATGCCGGGCAGAAGCTCCATGAGGCTGGCGTGCGTCAGGAGGGAATGCCGGCATAGGCTGCATGAGGCCGGCGTGCGTCAGGAGGGAATGCCGGCATAGGCTGCATGAGACCGGCGTGTGTCAGGAGGGAATGCCGGGCAGAAGCTCCATGAGGCCGGCGTGTGTCAGGAGGGAATGCCGGCATAGGCTGCATGAGGCCGGCGTGCATCAGGAGGGAATGCCGGGCAGAAGCTCCATGAGGCTGGTGTGCGTCAGGAGGGAATGCCTGCATAGGCTGCATGAGGCCGGCGTGCGTCAGGAGGGAATGCCGGGCGGAAGCTCCATGAGGCCGGCGTGCGTCAGGAGGGAATGCCGGGCAGAAGCTGCATGAGGCCGGCGTGCGTCAGGAGGGAATGCCGGCATAGGCTGCATGAGGCCGGCGTGTGTCAGGAGGGAATGCCGGGCAGAAGCTGCATGAGGCCGGCGTGTGCCAGGAGGGAATGCCGGGCAGAGGCTGCATGAGGCCGGCGTGTGCCAGGAGGGAATGCCGGGCAGAGGCTGCATGAGGCCGGCGTGTGCCTGGAGGGAATGCCGGGCAGAGGCTGCATGAGGCCGGCGTGTGCCAGGAGGGAATGCCGGGCAGAAGCTCCATGAGGCTGGCGTGTGTCAGGAGGGAATGCCGGGCAGAGGCTGCATGAGGCCGGCGTGTGTCAGGAGGGAATGCCGGGCAGAGGCTGCATGAGGCCGGCGTGCGTCAGGAGGGAATGCCGGGCAGAGGCTGCATGAGGCCGGCGTGTGCCAGGAGGGAATGCCGGGCAGAGGCTGCATGAGGCCGGCGTGTGCCAGGAGGGAATGCCGGGCAGAAGCTCCATGAGGCTGGCGTGTGTCAGGAGGGAATGCCGGGCAGAAGCTGCATGAGGCCGGCGTGTGTCAGGAGGGAATGCCGGCATAGGCTGCATGAGGCCGGCGTGCGTCAGGAGGGAATGCCGGGCGGAAGCTCCATGAGGCCGGCGTGCGTCAGGAGGGAATGCCGGGCAGAAGCTGCATGAGGCCGGCGTGCGTCTGGAGGGAATGCCGGCATAGGCTGCATGAGGCCGGCGTGTGTCAGGAGGGAATGCCGGGCAGAAGCTCCATGAGGCCGGCGTGTGTCAGGAGGGAATGCCGGCATAGGCTGCATGAGGCCGGCGTGCGTCAGGAGGGAATGCCGGGCAGAAGCTCCATGAGGCTGGCGTGCGTCAGGAGGGAATGCCGGCATAGGCTGCATGAGGCCGGCGTGTGTCAGGAGGGAATGCCGGCAGAGGCTCCATGAGGCCGGCGTGCGTCAGGAGGGAATGCCGGGCAGAAGCTGCATGAGGCCGGCGTGCGTCAGGAGGGAATGCCGGCATAGGCTGCATGAGGCCGGCGTGTGTCAGGAGGGAATGCCGGGCAGAAGCTCCATGAGGCCGGCGTGTGTCAGGAGGGAATGCCAGCATAGGCTGCATGAGGCCGGCGTGCGTCAGGAGGGAATGCCGGGCAGAAGCTCCATGAGGCTGGCGTGCGTCAGGAGGGAATGCCGGCATAGGCTGCATGAGGCTGGCGTGCGTCAGGAGGGAATGCCGGGCAGAGGCTGCATGAGGCCGGCGTGTGCCAGGAGGGAATGCCGGGCAGAGGCTGCATGAGGCCGGCGTGTGCCAGGAGGGATGAGGCCGGCGTGTGTCAGAGGGGAATGCCGGCATAGGCTCCATAAGGCCGGCGTGTGTCAGGAGGGATGAGGCCGGTGCTCGAAGGAGACAGCAGTGCAGTATGGGAGTTTCTGTGATGCACGTTACCTGTTCTCTGTCCCTTCAGCTGAGCGGACGGACATTACAAGGCGGATGGATACAGCCCGGTCACTCCGGAGGCTCTGTGTGACTGCACGCTGTGCCAACCTGCTGCAGAGCAGTCTCCTGGCTGTAGGGGGCGGTACATGTGACATCACCAGCACTGAGTAGACAGCCAGGACCGCGGGCTATGGGACAGCGCCCGGGCAGCCTGTGGCAGCCATGTACCCGGAGCCGACACCGAGGAAGCAGTAATTAGCCGCCAAGTGCAAGAGGAAAATGTCCATTGCTGCCTAAATAAACCAGATGCACAAAGCCAGAGGGCAGCAACTGTGCTGAGAATCCTGGTTTCTGGGGTGAACTGCCCCATGCCAGCGAGCAGCGCCATAGCTGTGTTCTGTGCATTACAGGGGCTGCCCTCTACTGGACAGCCCATACTTAACAGCTAAAGTCTCAGTGAGGACCGCTGCAGCCAGTCAGCGGCTGGTGATTGGTTGCAGCTTTCACTATGCCTAGAGTCAAGGTCTGCTCTAACAAACTACTGATATGTCACATGGCCAATGGGAGACACAGTGCTGATATTTTTAATCATGGCCACTATCAGTTAAGAAGGGTTTGACCTACATATTTAAATGCAGAACTCAGCTATTTCCCGCAGTCCCATAACCAATGAATGGCGCGGAGTTACAGCTAATGCATCTCTGCTCTGTTCAACACTGGTTTCTGCAGAGCCCCCCACCCTGTTCTCAGGATCGCTGGGACGCCCACCGGTCAGACCCCCAGAGATCAGTAAATTAACCCTTGTACTATAGATAGGGGGTAGCTTGCAATTCTGGGAATAACCCTTTAAAAACTATCATTTGATAGTTCAACTTTTGCGCTAATCTTCATTAATTATCCTGAAAATGATCTGAAAACTTAAGGGGACCCTGACAGCTGCCCAGCCCCTCCTAAACAACCTCCATAACTTTATGTGGGCCTATTCCTGAATTATAAGAAGGTCCTATATGTCCCAGACACATTTCTAAGTCTGACAAATCAAGTTATGGTTTCAGTTATGTAAATTAGTTAGAATTAGTCCGGCATTCATTTCCCCTGACTAGTTCTTCCTCGGATCTTGTAATCACATCTAGGGTGGCGTGATTACCATCCGCCACACAGATGACGTCACCTATGGAACTGTCCAACTCACACTCATGAGCGCAACGTTCTGTCTTCCTGGTGCACGGTCCCTGTCTCCATCAGCACACTTTGTATGCCCAGGTAGGTATTAAAGGGAATCTGTCACCCCCTGGGACAGATTCCCTTTAACCCCTTTACAACCTTGGGTTTTTGCTCCCCTTCTTTCCAGAACTATAACTTTTTTATTTTTCAGTCATTATGGCCATGTGAGGGCTTGTTTTTTGCAAGACGAGTTGTACTTTTGAAGGACACCATTGGATTTACCATATTGTGTACTGGAAAATGGGGAAAAAGTTCCAAGTGCTGCGAAATTGCAAAAACAGTGCAATTCCACAATTGTTTTTTTTTACCATGGTCACTAAATGATAAAACTGACCTGCCATTATAATTCTCCAGGTCATTATGAGGTCGTAGATACCAAATATATATAGTTTTTTTATTTATTTAAGTGGTGAAAAAAAAATCCAAAGTTGGTAAAAAAAAAAAAAAAGTGCCATTTTCCGAGACCCATAGTGCCTCCATTTTTCAGGATCTTTGACTGAGTAATGGCTTATTTTTTGCGGACCGAGTTGATGTTTTTATTGATACCATTTTGGGCTAGAGACGATGTTTTGATCGCCCGTTATTGCATTTTATTGCAATGTTGCGGTGACCAAAAAACGTAATTCTGGCTTTTTGATTTTTTTTTCTCGTTACGCCATTTAACAATCTAATTAATTCTTTTTATGTATTGATAGATCGGGCGATTCTGAACGCGGCGATACCAAATATGTGTATATGATTTTTTTTAATGGTTTTATTTTGAATGGGACGAAAAGGGGGTGATTTGAATTTTTATATATTTTTTAATTTTTGTAATATTTTTAAAAACATTTTTTTTACTTGCTTCAATAGCCTCCATGGGAGACTAGAAGCTGTGATTATCAGATCGCCTGTTCTACACATAGCAGGACTGCAGCCCTGCTATGTGTAACAAAAATGCTCATCTGCTATGAACGCCGACCGCTGGGCAGCGCTCATAGCAGATCGGCTATGTCAACCACAGGGGTCTCCTGCTGATCCCGGGTTGTAATGCTGACCCATCGGTGACCCGCGATCATGTGACGGGCGCGCCGATGGGCGGGTCTTTTGACGCTCTTCCAATGCGGCCATGTTAAATGCAGCTGTCGAAGTTTGACAGTGGCGTTTTACATGGTGGACTACGATTCCACCCGCGGCTGTTAGGGGCACATGACAGCTGATCAGATCAGCTGTCATGTGCCGAGAAAGATGCTGGTTCAGCGCCAGAGCCCATGCCAAAGAGAGGGAGACAACCTTGGACGTACCTATACATTCAAGGTCGTAAAGGGGTTATTGACACTGATCCCACTTTGCGGAAGTCTACTGCATCCAGCTGTCCACCTCCAATTGGAAGTCTGAAAATGAGCACACGGTGACTCTGTCTGCACCATTATAGTTAATGACCCCGTAGTATAACATTGGTCTGAGTGTTATCCGATAAAACATCGGATAGCACTCAGCCATGTTATACGCTCGTATGAGTGAGTCCTAATAGTGAGTGCTTACTCACTCCCACTAGGAGCTTCCTATAGGCCTGTCTGCAGCTGTTCTCCATGTCTATCTCTCTCAGGCTGGCTTACTGCACAGGACTTGGCTGGCTCCATCTCACAGGCTGCTCCCTATTGCCCCATCTATTACCCAGGCCAACTTTTCACACAAAATACTCCCCATGGCCTCTCTTTGTCAGGCAGACTTCTCTCTGGTTCTCAGTGCCCACATTACTGTTCTCGGTGGTTACCACTTTTAGCTCACAGAAGCAACCTCTTCCTGAATTATCTTCTTCCATCTACCTACTCATCCACTTAACCCCACTATAGCTTCAGTTCTGTCGACAGCGCCCAAGCAGTCCAGATTGGCTGTACTGTAACAGTGCATTTGCTGGATTTTAGGGACATAGCTCGCACTGCACTTGGCAAAAGTCTTGAGACAGCACATGAAAAATGGTTCTGTCCAGTTGGATCTGGGATGGCTGGATTCCGATCTATGGGAAAATTGCTGCCTAGCTCTCCCTATTTATTTGAAGAAAATAGTTCCATTTGGGAAGTCAATTGTAGCATCGGCGTCTCTGCCCCCTGCTAGGCAGAGACGCCGTTCCCCTCACCTCTCTGCTCCGTGCTCGGCGTCCTCCTCCCGCGCTGCTGGCAGCGCGCACTGCTTCCTAGGCACTGTGCTTAGGGCGCGCGCGCGCTCTGTCTTAAAGGGGCCGCGCGCGCCGTCCTAAGGAGTCCCCGGCCAATTGCCGGAGGATCTCCCATATATAAGGCACCTCCTCCAAAATGGAGGTGCCCGAGCAAAGTTGTTTGCACTGTGTCTTCCTGTGCTTCAGCCCTCAGGTCCCGCTGCTAGCCTGACTTCTCGTCCTGCCTGCCAGCCTGTTATCCGTCAGTTACCTACCTGTCACCTGCCGCGTCTGTCAGACCGCTCACCTGGGAGCGTCCACCAGTTACCTGCCTGTCACCTGCCTTGTCTGTCAGACCGCTCACCTGGGAGCGTCCACCAGTTACCTGCCTGTTACCTGCTGTCTCCGTCAACCCGCTCACCTGGGAGCGCCCGCCAGTTTCCTGTCAGGTATCCGCCTCGTCTGTCTGCCCGCTCTCCTGGGAGCACCTGCTTGCTTTCTGCCAGCCTGCCTGGAGATCCTACCGTCACTTGCCGTGACCACCTGCCTGTCTACCCAGAGACTGTCCCTGTCACTTGCCGTGACCACCTGCCTGTCTATCCAGAGACTGTCCCCGTCACTTGCCGTGACCACCTGCCTGTCTACCCAGAGACTGTCCCCGTCACTTGCCGTGACCACCTGCCTGCTTACCCAGAGACTGTGTCCGTCACTTGCTGTGGCTACCTGCTTGCCTTCCCTGGGAGTCACCCGCTTCCTTACAAGGACTTCCCCTTTGTATTGCAGCTCAGAGGTTCCACCTCCCGGCCCCGTTACATCAATTATGTCACGCAGCCTCTTGGCATGTGTTTGACCAGTGAAGTCTATGGGTAGAGAAGAGATGTGAATTTTGTCTTACTTGACCAAAGAAGGATTTACATGGTAGAATCTGAGACATTCATGTTAGGGAAGAAAGATTTCTAATAATTGCTTCATGTTTGTTGGCAAATTTGTAGGTCGATGTTCTTGGTTGATTGCACATTTGCTTTTCACAATCTATTACAACACTGCAGTTTTGTTTCCATCAAGGCATATACACTATATGGACAAAAATATCCGGATACCTTCACATTACACCAGCTGGAGTTTTGCCAAACCTCCTTTCTTAAAAAGTGCTGGGTTATAAGCTGAAACATCGCATGTTGGACTATTAAAGGGGTTGTCCACTACTTTTTATTATCACCTTAATATATTCCCCCGGGGCCCATAACTGCCTTGTGTTGCAGTTACTGCCTGTGAGCGGCGCTATCACTGGCTGCTCACAGGCATCACGTGACCCCCGGCTGCAGCCGGCTCTGACATCCGCTGATGTCACGTCATGTTCCGGCTGCAGCCGGGGGTCTCTGTCTTCTGCGTTCCGCGGTAGATGCTGGGCTGTGGGCGGGGTTACCGCGCATGTCACACCCAGCATCCACCGTGCACTTTCCCTACCCTCATTCATTGGAAAAGCTCGCGGTGGATGCTGGGTGAGACACGCTAGGTAACACAGCCCAGCATCCACCGCGGGAACCGCGTCACTGATGTCACGCCTCACTTGACGTTACATCAATGGCGGGTCATGTGATGCCTGTGAGCGGCCAGTGATAGCGCCGCTCACAGGCAGTAACTGCAACGCAAGGTAATTACAAAAACCCTTATGGGCCCCGGGGGAATACACTGGGGGGATAATAAAAAGTAATGGACATCTTCTTTAATACATTTAATTAAGGTGGAAGTGCTGTCTCCTTTCTTTTGTACTTATTGGTCTCTCAAGTGGACTAGGAGCAACAATGGGACGTGCACCTAGATGCTCTGGATTCGCATGGTGTGCTGCTCAAACACCTTCTAGCCGGCTTAGGGCTTCCATTGGAATTATTAGTGTTTTACTGACTTATATACAGGGGCAATAAAACTAGTTGCTGCCAGCTGTATCAAACTTGCCTAGTGTGAGCAATGTTTTGGAGTGCCTGGAGCCAGTGATCCTTTAAGTTAATTCCCTAAGCTGTCCCAATATATATATACAGTCATGGCTGAAAGTGTTGGCACCCTTGAAATAAGTGTTCCAGAAAATGAAGTATTTCTCACAGAAAATTATTGCAATTACACATTTTGTTATGCACATGATTATTTCCTTTTTGTGTATTGGAACAGAACAAAAAAAGAGGCGGAAAAAAGGCAATTAGACATAATTTCACACAAAACCCTAAAAATAGGCTGGACAAAATTGTTGACACAATTGTTGGCAAAATTGTGAGTAAACAACTTTGTTTCAAGCATGTAATGCTCGTTCAAACTCACCTGTGAGAAGTAACAGATGTGGGCCTTATGAAAATCACACCAGATAAAAAAGGGAGAAGTTGAATCTTTGCATTGTGTGTCTGTGTGTGCCAAACTAAATATGAGAACATAAAGAGGAGAAGAGAACTGTCTAAGGACTTGGGAACCAACATTTTTGAACATTATCAACTATCTCAAGGTTACAAGTCCATCTCCAGAGATCTTGATGTTCCTTTGTTCACAGTGCACAACATAATCTAGAAGGTTACAACCCATGGCACTGTAGCTAATCTCCCTAGACGTGGACAGCAGAGAAAAATTGATGAAATATTGCAATGCAGGATAGTCCGGATGATGGATAAGCAGCCCCAATTAAGTTCCAAAGAAGTTCAAGCTGTCCTGCAGGCTCAGGGTGCATCAGTGTCAGGGTGAACTATCCGTCGACATTTGAATGAAGTGAAACACTATGGCAGGAAACCCAGGAGGAGCCCACTGCTAACACAGACATAAAAAAGCTAGACTGCAGTTTGCCAAAATGTACGTGAATAAGCCAAAATCCTTCTGGGAAAGCGTCTTCTTGACAGATGAGACCAAGATAGAGCTTTTTGGTAAAGCACATCATTCTACTGTTTACCGAAACGGAATGAGGCCTACAAAGAAAAGAGCACAATACCTACAGTTGTATATGTTGGAAATTCAAAGATGTTTTGGGGTTGTTTTGCCGCCTCTGGGTACCTTGACTGTGTGCAAAGCATCATGAAATCGTAAGTTTACCAATGGATTTTGGTTTGCAATGTGGTGCCCAGTTTCACTAAGCAGGGTTTGCGTCCTAGTTCATGGGTCTTCCAGCAGGACAATGACCCCAAAAATACTTCAAGAAGCACCCAGAAATGGATGGAAACAAAGCACTGGAGTGGTCTGAAGTGGCCAGCAATGAGTCCAGATGTAAATCCATTGAACACCTGTGGAGAGATCTTAAAATTGCTGTTCGGAGAAGGCACTCTTCAAATATGAGAGACCTGGAGCAGTTTGCAAAAGAAGAGTGGTCTAAAATTCCAGTTGAGAGATGTAAGAAGCTTGTTGGGTATAGGAAGCAATTGATTGCAGTTATTTATTCCAAAGGGTGTGCAACCAAATATTAAGTTCAGGGTGCCAGCAATTTTGTCCGGCCCATTTTTGGGATTTTGTGTGAAATTATGTCCAATTTGCCTTTTTTTCTAAATTTTTTTTTCTGTTCCAATACACACAAAGGAAATAAACATGTGTGATTGCAAATAATTTTCTGGGAGAAATACTTCATTTTCTGGAACAATTTCTAGGGTGCCAATGTTTTTGACCATGACTGTATGAATTCACATATGAAATTTCAAACCTGTACATAAAATATATTTGCATATATGTATGTAAGTGACATAGCGTTCCTGCAGAGAAGCCAGGAGGCAACCACAAACTAATGACACAAAGACAATTTATTTGTAATACTTTATCACTTTCACAACATGTAGGCAGAGATACCCAAGACCTTCCCGCAGTTATAATAACAGCTGATTAGACAACTTGGTCCAAACTGCTGTTTCAGGAGTCCCCCAATGCTGGCCTATGTACAAGACATACGACATACTTTCCCCATGTCATCACTGTAGACATTCATAACCATCGTCATCCTTGGTAACGGATAATTGTATAGGTTAGCCCAATCAGCTATATCATGCCATTGCACACTGCTGGCGTGCTTACGAGGCATGCAATCTCTAGCTCGGCGGAGATGCATAGGGACATCCCCATACCACTTGCTTTGAAGAAATTAAAAAGAGGAACGTATACTGCAGCGTGCCGTGGCAATTTTTACTCTAAACCAGTACTCTAACCTAGCTCAGATTTTTTTTCTATGTGCGCATGCAAAAATATTGTCCTAGTGAGGCCTATTAATGTTCGCCCACTTATTTTCACCCATAATCTGTACAGTGTAATTGACAAACAAACTGAAATCTTTTCGGGTAGAAAAAATAAAAAAAATAACAAAAATAATGTGGTTGCATAAATATATACACCTTTAGGCTACTACTTTGTTGAAGTGACTTTTGAATTTATGACAGCATTCAGCTTTTTTGAGTCTATCAGCATGGCACATCTAAAATTGACAATCATTGCCCACTCTTCCTTGCAACAGTACTCCAAATCTGTCAGATTGCGAAGGCATCTCCTATGTACAGCGCCTTCTTCAGGTCATCCCACAGTTTTTCAACTGGATTCAGGTCTGGGCTCCGCCTGCACCATCATAGAACTTTTATCTTCTTCTGGCAAAGCCATTTTTTTCCTGATTTACAGAAATGCTTAGGGTTGATGTCAAGCTGAAAGGTAAAATCCATCTTCAGCTTTTTAGCAACAGGCTGAATGTTTTGATGAAAAATTGATATTTGATACTGCTCATAATTCTCTTTGCCTTGACTTAAGCTCCAGTTCCAGCTTCTAAAAAACAGCCCCAAAGCATAATGTTGACTCCACCATGCTTGGATATGGTGCTCTTTTGGTGATGCACAGTGCTATCTTTGCCCCACACATACCTTTTGGAGTTATGGCCAAAAAGTTCAGCCTTGATCTCATAAGATCATAACACGTTTTCCCACATGCTTTTAGCAGACCTGATGTAGGTTTTGGGAAAACATAGCCGTGCTTGGATGCTTTTCTTTGTAAGAATAGACGTACCGTATATATTCAAGTTTAAGACGACCCGAATATAAGCCGAGGCACCTAATTTTACCACAAAAAACTGGGAAAAGTAATTGACTCGAGTATAAGCCTAGGGTGGGAAATGCAGCAGCTACTGGTAAATTTCTCCATTTTGGTAAGCATTTCCCCCTCATCCTGGTATGCATGGCCCCCTCTTCCTCTATCCTGGTATCTATGGCCTCCTCTTCCTCAATCCTGGTATGCATGGCCCCCTCTTCCTCAATCCTGGTATGCATGGTCCCTCATCCCCCATCCTGGTATGCATGGCCCCCTCATCCCCCAATCCTGGTATGCATGGCCCACTCATCCCCCAATCCTGGTATGCATGGCCCCCTCACCCCCCAATCCTTGTATGCATGGCCCCCTCATCCCCCAATCCTGGTATGCATGGCCCCCTCATCCCCCAATCCTGGTATGCATGGCTCCCTCATCCCCCAATCCTGGTATGCATGGCCCCCTCATCCCCCAATCCTGGTATGCATGGACCCTTCATCCCGCAATCCTGGTATGTATGGCCCCCCATCCCCATCCTAGTAAGCATGGCTTTCCATCCCTGCACACATGAAAAAAATAAACACTTCTACTCACTGTAACATACCTGGTGGCGGGATTGCATAGTGCACCATCTCTCACTATGGAAGATCGCAAACTTGATCTTCAGTCCAGTCTGCTAGCCTGGCTTCTATTCATGCTGTCTGTTTGTCTCTGTTCTGACTGCTTAGGGCGGTGGCCCGGTTACTTCCTGATTCTTGTAGCTGCTGTGGGCACACCGCTAATGCGTCCCCAGCCTATTGCTGTCTGTCACTGGATGTTTAAACCAGCTTCACCTGGAAACTGATGCCTGAGCAACTTTAACATTCAGTGTGCTCCTTGACTCTGAATGTGCCAGGTCCTGTTCTGTTTTTCCCTGCCTGTCCGCCTTCCTGGAGGCTGTATTCCCAGGCCTGTCTGAACACGCCCCTAGCCTGTTCATTTCTGCCTCTGGGGGCCGTATACCCAGGCTCATTGCTGTATTTCGCTGCAGTAACAGTTCCTGTCTGAACTGTCTCCTAACTTGTTACTTGTTTTGTCTCTATGTCCATTTCCTCCCTTTTGCTGCTGTGTCTGAACCAGCTCTTGGCTATACCTAGGCTCGTTCCTGTATTTCGTTGCAGTACAGTTCCTATCTGAACTGTCGCCTAACCTGTTACCTGTTTTGTCCCTATGTCCGTTTCCTCCTTTTTTGCTGCAGTGTCTGAACCAGCACTTCGCTATACCTAGGCTCGTTCCTGTATTTCGATGCAGTACAGTTCCTGTCTGAACTGTCTCCTACCTGTTACCTGTTTTGTCTCTTTGTCCGTTTCCTCTCTTTTTCTGCAGAGTCTAAACCTGCACCTAACTGCTACTCGTTGTCGCTGTACTTCTGTTTGTGAGTTTGGAGTCCACTCGCTACTTCTTTGCAAGTACCTTGTGTGTATCTGGTTCTGCCTTTCCCTTCCAGTCTGTTCCGTGTGAACAGAGCCCTGTCCCCTCTGCTCTGTCTTTGCTCACCGCTTTTGCGGTTTATCTCTGTTCTGCCTTACTTACCGCTCTGGCGGTCTCTGCCCGCTTTGCTCTGCTTTGTTCACCGCACTTGCGGTTTCGCTCTGCTCAGCCTTGTCCACCGCACTTGCGGTTTCGCTCTGCTCAGCCTTGTCCACCGCGCCTGCGGTCTCGCTCTGCTCAGCCTTGTCCACCGCGCCTGCGGTTTCGCTCTGCTCAGCCTTGTCCACCGCGCCTGCTTTTTCGCTCTGCTCTGTCCACCGTATCTGCGGTTTCGCTTTGCTCAGCCTTGTCCACCGCACCTGCGGTTTCGCTCTGCTCAGCCCTGTCCACCGCACTAGCGGTTTCGCTCTACTCAGCCTTGTCCACCGCACTTGCGGTTTCGCTCTGCTCAGCCCTGTCCACCGCACTTGCGGTTTCGCTCTGCTCAGCCCTGTCCACCGCACTTGCGGTTTCGCTCTGCTCAGCCCTGTCCACCGCACTTGCGGTTTCGCTCTGCTTAGCCCTGTCTACCGCACTTGCGGTTTCGCTCTGCTCAGCCCTGTCCACCGCACTTGCGGTTTAGCTCTGCTCAGCATTGTCCACCGCACCTGCGGTTTCGCTTTACTCTGCTTGATTACCGCATCTGTGGCTCTGAACCCGTCTCCTAGTCTGTACTGGACCCTACTCAGCCTGTGCTCTAACCTGCCTGTTCCTGTATTCCCCAGTGTGGGTCAACAGCCGTGTCCGGGGTCTGACCTGGAGTCTCACCTGGTCCCTCTGCTCGGTTCCTCCCTGGTGCACTGGCGTCGTTAGTCGTCGTGCGACCTTGGTCGGATCGGGTAGATACTTAGTTACGCCCCTCCAGGCACTGTCCGGTTCATGGTCCAGTGGGATCACTAAACACGCACACGCCAGTCAGTCCGGGCGTGTGCATAACACTCACCTTTCTTCCCTCTGCTCCAGCGCTGCGTCCTGTCTGCCAGCAGCTGATCTCAGCATCTGAGCAGCGCATGACATCACTGCCATGCGCCCTCAGACGCTGAGGTGAGCTGCAGGGATATTCACTCTTCACGTCGGGACTATATATTCACTCTTCACGTCGGGACTATGGGCATGGAGAGGAGTGAATATTAATTTTCACTAACAGCGCACACTGTCAGTGATCCTGTATGCTTGCTACAAAAGCGAATGAATACTCACTCTTCTCCACGCCCATGGGAGTGGAGAAGAGTGAATATTCATACTCTCTAATAGGTGGCACATAGGATTGCTGATCCGCAGCAGCAGCCAGCGGCTGCAGCTGACACTGCGCGCTATTAAGGAAAAAGAATATTCACTCCTCTCCACTCCCATGGGCGTGGAGAAGAGTGAATATTCATTATCTTTAGCAGCGGGCACACGTGGTAGCTGCAGCAGCCGGCTACTGCCTGTGCACCGCTCCTCCACCGCCGCAACACCCCTCCACCACCCGCTACAGCCTGTATATACTTACAGTATATATCTATACAGTCAGTATATACTCGAGTATAAGCCGAAGGGGGCTTTTTCAGCCTAAAAAATGAGCTGAAAAAGTCAGCTTATACACGAGTATATACAGTACGTCTTGCCACCCTACGCCACAAGTCACACATATGAAGAATATGGGAGATTGTTTTCGCATGCACTACACTACTAGTATTTGCTAGAAATTTTTGCAGCTGCTTTAATGTTGCTGTAAGCCTATTGGCAGCAGGGCTGTGGAGTCAGTAAGCCAAACTTCCGACTCCTCAATTTCCAGGACTCTGACTCTACAGCACTGCCGCACTACTGATCATGTATATATAGTGCAGCACAGATTCATCTCAGCTAAAAGTCGAGATCCCTAGATGAGGAACAGAACAGAGATTTATTGGACATTTCATAACTCTCCCAAATTCTTATGAAAACATTTACAGCACATCCTGCATTGAACTACTGTACCCAATTTATTATATATTTTAGGAGTCTGAGTCGGTCCACTTTATCACGACTTTTACTCCACAGCCCTGCTTGGCTGCCTCCTGGACACATTTTATTTTTGTCTTTTCAGAAATGTTTGAGGAATGTCCAATTCTAGGTAATGTCATTGTTGTGCCAAATTTAAGCCACTAATGATGACCGTTTTCGCATTGTTCCTTGGTATATCTAATACATTGGAAATGTTTTTGTACTAGTTTCCTCACCAATAACTGTCAAGAATGAGATCCCTTTGCTGTGTTGTAAGCTGTTTACAGACCATGGCTTTTGCTGTAAAATGTGACTAAGAAAATGCCAGGAAAATCCTATTAGAACAGCTGAACTTTTTATTGGATTAATCAGAATCACTTTGAATGTTGTCAGCTGTGTACTGATTACTATTTAAAGGGATCTGTCAGCAGGTTTTTGCTAAGTAAGCTGAGAGCACCATAATGTAGTAGCAGAGTCCCTGATTATAGGGATGTGTCAACTTAATGGGCTGTGTCTAGCTGTTTCAATACAATTAGCGTTTTATCAGCAGACGATTATCATTACAGACAAACCATGCCCACAGCACTGATTAGCAGCTTCTTGTTACTATAGAATGTAGGTATGGTGTGGGCAGGGTTATATACAGCTCAACTGAGCTCTGCTCAATCTGCAGCAGAGAAAACTGTGAGCCTATCTTAACTGCTACAACCAGTATATTAAGTGATGCATCGCTAGAATCGGGATACTTGTCCCTGCCCCATGGTGCTGTCAGATTACATAGCAAAAAATCTACTGACAGATTTCCTTTAACATGAGTTTAGATGTGATTGGTTAATTCTGAACACAGCCACATTTCCAATTATAAGAGGGTGTCACAATTATGCAACCACATTATTATTATTTTGTTATTTTCAGCTTGTTTCTCAATGGATTTGTACAGATAGCGGGTGATTTTAAAGGCGGAAAAAGTTCTGAAATTATTCTTTTACGTGACAAACACCTGGCCTTTTAACAGGGATGTGTATACTTTTTGTTATAACTTTTGGAAGTATATGACCAGCTTTACTTGCTTATACGAAAAAGAACAATTAAAGGGAGGTTGGCTAATTTAACAAGATTTTGTGCCGCTTACTGATATTCAAGTATTACGAGTTCTCCTCCTTAGTGAAGATCCATATAATACGCTTTTCTGAACGAGCCCTAAAGAAAAGTGACAATGTGAGCTAACTTTTAATTCACTTGAGAGAGGGGATGCTGTTATGGGAAACTATGCGGTGCCATGAAATTAAGTTTATACTGGATTTGATAACTTATTATAGGTAACCTGTTCTCTGGATAAATGTATTTGCCAGCTCCTTTTTTTTTTTTTTTGAATGCTCCAATGACTAAAAGATAGGTCGCAGCAATGTACTTTCCTGTGACCATCTTCCACTTATGAATCCATTCTGCATTATTCAGAGATCATATCGAATTTTTTCATACAAGCTGTGGTTGCGAATCAAAATTCTGCACATTAACATACTGACCTCAAACATCAAGCAGTATGAAAAGACTCATTTTGTTAACAAAGAACATGTTGTGACAGTAAAACCTGCAAGAGGAAATGAGCACAGAACTGATGTGCTGGGCAGTCAGATTGCATAAAAAGTAGCGTTCACTGGTAAAATAGATTACAATATTATTGGAACACATTATTTCAGGCCTCACAAAAGGCATGGCTGTTTTAATAGGAAAGGCCTATTGGTGGCCGTGTGCGAAGTTGCACCTACTCATTGTCAGGGCTGGATTATATTTCATGTATCAGGAATTGGTGCTGTGGTCATTATATTGTACCTGTATACATGTAAAGCATATATTTTTACTATAGAACAACCTTTTTTTGGACAGAAGGCCATAATTGAACCAATGCCAAGCTGTAATAAAATATAAAGAGATATTTCCATTTGAGACGTTTATGGTATAAAGGACTTTCATACACTGCGCAGGGGAAAAATGGTAGATTAATATAAACGGGTTGTTTACTGCTATTGCATTGATGTCTTATCCATATGTTAGATCATTAATATCGAATTTTGTTGATGCTAAAGATAGGTTATTCGTATAGAATTATTGGACAACCCCTTAAAAAAAGTTAGTGTAGGAAAAAAAAAGTGAAAAAAAAATCATAAAAAGCTTTATCGTGTAAAAAATAAAAATGAGTTTAAAAAATTGTCATTGACACAACTGTAGTGACCTGTAGGAGTAGACATAGCAGATACCCTATGAAAAGTCCTGTAGGTATATGGGAGTATATGATACTAGAAAGCCAACAAGAATATTCCCATGCTTAAACAAATAAATCCTTTATTGATAATATATGTAATAAAAAAAACACATAAAAACACCTAAAAAAGAAGTTGAACTGCAGAGGAGACAGGCAAATATGAACATTATATCAGTCCTGAGAAATGTTAATCACAGGGAACATATTCGTTCCCAATTATAGACTTATGTGGAGAAAAGAGTACAATATGAATGACATAGGTATTCCTCAGGGAGAATGGTATAATGTCTCCACCTGGTGGCCAAACACATATATGCACATCAGTGCTAAGAAAAAAGACAATTCATCTTTATCCAATGAAAAATCACATCAAAGGTAAGGATATATGTTTTATAGTAAAGATCAATTTAAGAGATAAATCCACAGGTAAGTATAATAATAATAGATACAAGAATAATAGTAAAGTGCAAGTGCTATATAGATCCTTATTCAGTTGATTACTACCTATACAATAAAAATGGATACAAAATTCTCAGATAAGTCTGATATGGCCCAATTCTCATGGGTTCAAAAGATGCCAGAGAGTGTATATCTCAGTTATAAAGTGCAAATGCTTACGCTAGTAAAAAAGCATCCAAACACATGAGCATTAGGTCACAAAAAATAGGGAATACCATGAATATATCTCAGAGGACAAATAGACATTTCATATTTACCGCTTGTGAACACTAATAGTGGGTCTAAAATAACATTTTAGTAGTAAAAATGTAATTATTCTTTCTTTACCACCCAATGGTATAAAACTCTGTGAAGCACATGTGGTGTCAACATGCTCACTGCACCCCTAGATGAATTCATTGGGGGATGTAGTTTGTAAAATGAGGTCACTTATGGGGGTTTCTGCTGTTCTGGCACCTCAGGGGGGCTCTGCCAATGTGACATGGTACCTTCAAACCATTCCTGCAAAATCTGAACTCCAATATGACGCTTCTTCTCTTCTGAGCTTTGCACTGTGTCTCACAAGTAATTTTCGACCACATATGGGGTATTGGCGTACTCAGGAGTAATTGCGTAACAAATTCTACCATTCATTTTCTCCTATTATCACTTTTGAAATTTTGTGTTCAAAAAGTCAAGCTGTGCTCCCTCCCTTCCGATCCTTGACGTGCACCCAAACAGTAGTTTTCACCCACATACAGTTATATGAAAAAGTTTGGGCACCCCTATTAATCTTAAGCTTAATGTTTTATAAAAATTGGTGTTTTTGCAACAGCTATTTCAGTTTGATATATGTAATAACTGTTGGACACAGTAATGTTTATGCCTTGAAATGAGGTTTATTGTACTAACAGAAAATGTGCAATCTGCATTCAAACAAAATTTGACAGGTGCATAAGTATGGGCACCCTTATCATTTTCTTGTTTAAAATACTCATACCTACTTTTTACTGACTTACTAAAGCACTTTTTTGGTTTTGTAACCTCATTGAGCTTTGAACTTCATAGCCAGGTGTATGCAATCATGAGAAAAGCTACTTAAAGTGGCCACTTGCAAGTTGTTCTCCTGTTTGAATCTCCTCTGAAGAGTGGCATCATGGGCTCCTCAAAACAACTGTCAAATGATCTGAAAACAAAGATTATTCAACATAGTTGTTCAGGGGAAGGATACAAAAAGCTGTCTCAGAGATTTAACCTGTCAGTTTCTACTGTGAGGAACATAGTAAGGAAATGGAAGAACACAGGGACAGTTCTTGTTAAGGCCAGAAGTGGCAGGCCAAGAAAAACATCAGAAAGGCAGAGAAGAAGAATGGTGAGATCAGTCAAGGACAATCCTCAGACCACCTCCAGAGAGCTGCAGCATCAACTTGCTGCAGATGGTGTCACTGTGCATCGGTCAACTATACAACGCACTTTGCACAAGGAGAAGCTGTATGGGAGAGTGATGCGAAAGAAGCCGTTTCTGCAAGCACGCCACAAACAGAGTCGGCTGAGGTATGCAAAAGCACATTTGGAGAAGCCAATTTCTTTTTGGAAGAAGGTCCTGTGGACTGATGAAACCAAGATTGAGTTGTTTGGTCATACAAAAAGGCGCTATGCATGGCGGCAAAAAAACACAGCATTCCAAGAAAAACACTGGCTACCCACAGTAAAATTTGGTGGAGGTTCCATCATGCTTTGGGGCTGTGTGGCCAATGCCGGCATCGGGAATCTTGTTAAAGTTGAGGGACGCATGGATTCCACTCAGTATCAGCAGATTCTTGACAATAATGTTCAAGAATCAGTGATAAAGTTGAAGTTACGCAGGGGATGGATCTTTCAGCAAGACAATGATCCAAAACACCGCTCCAAATCTACTCAGGCATTCATGCAGAGGAACAATTACAATGTTCTGGAATGGCCATCCCAGTCCCCAGACCTGAATATCATTGAACATCTGTGGGATCATTTGAAGAGGGCTGTCCATGCTCGGCGACCATCAAACTTAACTGAACTGGAATTGTTTTGTAAAGAGGAATGGCCAAAAATACCTTCATCCAGGATCCAGGAACTCAATAAAAGCTACAGGAAGCGACTAGAGGCTGTTATTTGTGCAAAAGGAGGATCTACTAAATATTAATGTCACTTTTCTGGTGAGGTGCCCATACTTATGCACCTGTCAAATTTTGTTTGAATGCAGATTGCACATTTTCTGTTAGTACAATAAACCTCATTTCAAGGCAGAAACATTACTGTGTCCAACAGTTATTACATATATCAAGCTGAAATGGCTGTTGCAAAAACACCAATTTTTATAAAACATTAAGCTTAAGATTAATAGGGGTGCCCAAACTTTTTCATATAACTGTATAGGGTATCAGTGTACTTAGGAGAAATTGCACAACTAATTTTTTGGTCTATTTTCTACTGTTACCCTTGTAGAAATAAAAAATTTGATTTTTGATTTTTACGGCTCAACGTTATAAACTTCTGTGAAGCACCTGGTGCTCATCACACATCTAGATATATTCATTGAAGGGACTACTTTCCAAAATATGGTCACTTCTGGTGAGTTTCCACTGTCTAGGCACATCGGGGGCTTTCCAAACATGACATGACGTTCACTTTCGATTTCAGCAAATTTTGCGTTCAAAAAATTAAACTGAGCTCTTTCCCTTCCGAGCCCTGCTGTGCACCTAAACAGTAGTTTTCCCCCACATATGGGTTATTGGCGTACTCAGGAGAAATTGCACAACACATTTTAGGGTTCATTTTCTTCTGTTACCCTTGTGAAAATAAAAAATTTGGGGCTAAAGCATCATTTTTGTGAAAAAAAAAAGTAAAATGTTCTTTTTTTCCTTCCACATTGCTTTAATTCCTGTAAAGCACCTGAAGGGTTAATAAACTTCTTGAATGTGCTTTTGAGCGCCCTAAGAGTATTTTCTGTCATATAGACCCTTCAAAGTTACTTCAAATGTGATGTGGTCTCTAAAAAAATGGTTTTGTATATTTTGTTGGAAAAATGAGAAATTGCTGATCAACTTTTAACCGTTCTAAATTCCTAACAAAAAAATATGCAGATGTAAAAGTAGACATGTGGTAAATATTATTTCTTAACTATTTTGTGTGACATAACTCTCTGGTTTAAGGGCATAAAAATTAAAAGTTTGAAAATTGCGCCAAATTTTTGATATTTTTACAAATAAACGCCAGTCATATCTAACAAATTTTACCATCATGAAGTAGAATATGTCACGAAAAATAATCTCAGAATCACTGGGATCTGTTGAAGCTTTCCAGAGTTATTCCCTCATAAAGTGACGCTGGTCAGAATTGTAAAAATTGGCCTGGTCCGGAAGGTGAAAACAGGCTGGGGAAGGGGGGGGTGAAGGGATTAATAGAAGGGTAAAGTATGATTTTGTACACATATTTTTATGGGGATATCAAATATTTGGGTTATTTCTATATGTGATTTTTAAAATAAAATTTACTTTGATTAAAAAAAATCAGTTTTGTGCACATTTATTTTAAATCACTTATGCCCCCCAACCACCTTTGATTAGTTGTATGATTATGTTTCAAAGGGTTAACTGATGGGATTTTCTCCAACCCAGAAGTTGGGACAAGAGTCCCATCCTGCCACTGGTGTATGTGCAATGGCCTAAACCACCTGCGGGTCTTACATCAGTATGCAAGAGGTGTTTTTTCTCCACTTACTTGATAATCTAAGTAATTTAACATCTTCCAGACATGTAACATACAAGTACATCACACACCAACTGCAGGTTTATGGGGTGGGGTCAGGAGCCGAGTCTGATCCACAAGTCAGGTGCCAGCTGTGTTATACAGTCAGCATTTAACAACAGCTCAATCTGACTGCATTTAAGGTTGCTGCATGGGTACCTATGCCCTTCTTGATGCGATCATAAAGTGCTGATAGGTTACCATAGCATACAAGGACCTGCAGAAGGTCTACTTTTGTTACCATCTTAGTCCTAAGAATGTAATTTGACTATAATTACACTATAAATTACAATATTGTGGTACTGAAGTTTATAGAACAAACCAACAAACTATCTCAGGTTCAAAATCCCCTAAGGGGACTAAACAACAATGAATAATAAGAAAAATGTTTGTTATTTACAAGTATAATTAAATATAGTGGTGTGAAAAAGTGTTTGCCCCTTCCTGATTTCTTATTCTTTTGTATGTTTGTCACACTTAAATGTTTCAGATCACAAAACAAATTTAAATACAAGACAGTTACTTAGTCTCTCTCGTCCATCTCTCTACACATGTCCGGCAAGTGAGAGAGAACAGTGCCGGACATGTGTAGGGAAGGGGGGAATATGATAAATACCTACATAGGCAGGGATTTCGGGGAATCATAAGCACATAGGCGGGGATTTCTTGCCGTCCAGGGGACGCCAAGCCTGTGCAAAACGGAGTTTATAAAAACAGATTTCTCTGCATTCAAACCTCTACTATGGATCAAACAGGTAAGTATAGATTTAATTTTCTAAACCCTGTATGCCCATAGTAGAGGTCTGATAACTCCCAGGGGGTGACAGATTCCCTTTAAAAAAAATAAACAAATCTGGTCTCCTCCGCCCCTTAATAGCCGGCCAACTCACACCTTATTCCCCTTAGCTTGTGACAGTAGTGTCATGAACATGAGGAATAACAATTACCGGTATATGCAAAAATTGTCACAGGCATTAAAAAAAATGTATATTCAATCTGCTCTACCCCTTAATAGCCTGCCAGCACTCTCCAAGTTATTTCCTCTTAACCAAAGACAGCACCATAAGCTGCTGCTATTGTGGGCTACAGAAAAGGCTGTTACAGGTCACAAATGTCTATGACTGTACGGAAGTGCAGGTGTTTTCACACTTGTATTTACTTACATACTTAACCTGCTGGCAGTAGATCTACTTGTTCCTCCATCTTCTTGGGTCCATCTTCCTTCTTCTTTCCATTTGTGGTTTATCTCAAGGTCCACTGTAGCTAATCACAGCCCTGAGTGGTACTGTGAAGAGAAATGGTGATCTTATGGCTTCTGGTGCTGGCGCAGACCATCAGAGCGACCTTCTCTGGACACACAGGGGTGACAGTAGGTGGGTATGTCTCTGTTTGTAATTTTTAAGACATGACTGGCCAGGGTAAGGTTTTTATTAAAGAGGTTGGCCAGGCAAAGCAAAACTTTGCCCAAAGGACTGGATATGTGAAACATAATAAACTCTGTCAAAATTGTTCCACCAGCCGCCCGACCACTGTGGTCTCTGATGTAGCAGTGGTTAGGTAACTTTAAGCAGACTGTCATCCTGAAACATCTGATGATGCAATTCTCAACCGCTGCAGCCAATCACAGGCTGCAGCGATCCGGTGACTGGTGGAATGGCAACATCACCTCTTCTTATCTCCTCGCAGAATACTGAATGGTCTGCCCTGGATTCAGGTAGGTGCCGGTAGGTGAATATGACTGCGTTTGTCATGTTTTACATATCCAGTCCCGTGGGCAAAGTTTATTTTTTTGGACAACCCCTTTAAGACCCTTTATTAACCCTTTTACCTTTCCTGAAATGCATAAATGGCATCCATCATAGGCATAGGCAGGACAGCCACTAGGAATTTCAGGTCCCCATACTATCAAAATTTTCAGGCCACCTTGACACTCCGCCCAGGCTTCCCCCCAGTTCCGCCCCCACCCCTCAAACCTTCCACAGTCCCACCACCCACTCTTGGAAAACTCCACTGCTGCACCATGTTCTCACCAATCACACATTAACAGATCCCAATCGAACACTATATCACATACATAGCCATAAGCTTTTGTTTTGACCAAAAGATTTTTTAAGCCTGCCACCACGACAAGGTAGACTCTTTTGGCAGGGCCCTACTCTACTCTAACCTATTAAACATTTCTTAAAATATCCAATACTCTTTTTAGCTATATTTTAATTTATTTTTCTTTAAGGGAATGTGTCACATACATTTTTTAAACTAATTGAAATCAGATTGTGATAATTTTTTTATAATCTGTATTTCTGATTGCAGATTATTGTATTGTGTTTCCAGTATATTTATGGAAGCTGCTATCTTGCCTGTTTTGATACATGGACATTGGACATATGCATGTACTACATATATATATATATCACAAGACATTAAGGGCCTTTTAATCATTTCACAAACACATTGGTTAACTATAATCAGAGAGTTGTGAATGCCCTTAACATAAAAGCTTCGTAACACATTCCCACTAAACATTTTGCTAACTAAATCTATATTTCATAAGAGTCATTTAGTTAAATCCTTTGGTCAATTACGTAAAGTGCAAAATTATAATTTAATTATGAAGTGTTGTTATGCACCTGGCATGCAGCAGCCCTGAACTGTTGCCCCTGGGGCCCAGTGAGCAGAAGCAAAGTGGGGATGGGTCTGGGCTGCAAGCGTTTCCGGCCCCCCCCTCTTTGCTTCTGCTCACCGGGCGCCATACACTAGTAAGGGCAGTATTGCTCTGATGGCAGCCCTGGGCATAGGACACAGCCATTCAGAGGTGACAGCTCTTGTCAGAGGTGGACATTAGGGGATGCTCCCAACATATACCCTTGATGAAAGGATAAGATTAGATGTGAACTTAATTTACGTGTAATTTCCATCTTATTTTTCTAGTGACTTTTCAGGTTATGTTCAGATGTGGCAGATTTATCACAGATGTCTGTTGAGACATCCGCATTAAAATTCTGTAAAAATCACAGTTCATGGAATTGGGATTTTCAAACATCAGTACATTTTTTTACAAAATGTAGAATTTTTTTCATCACTTAAATAAAAAAGAACCTATACATGTTTGGTATCTGCGTACCCGAACTGACCAGGAGAATAATAATGGCAGGTCAGTTTTACATAGTAACATAGTAAAGTAGGTTGAATAAAGACCTAGGTCCATCATGTTTAACCTTCCTCCCCCAATTGTACCCCCTACACTAACACTACACTAACTTACTGGGACTAGGCCTCACAAATGTATAATTAATACCATTTTTATTAAAAATGTACCTGTTTATAATTAATTTTTTTTAATTAGTTTTATATTTTGTATTACTCTTGTGATTCAATAATGGTATTAGTAAAATCCCTATGCCTAAATCTGTTGATCCAGAAGAAGGCAAAAACCCCAGGACACAATCAGCCAATTGATGTCACAGGGGAAAAATTCCTTCTTGACCCCGAGAAAAGGCGATCAGTCCTAGAACCCTGGATCAAACCTAATTATGTTATTACTAGTTATCTAGTTATAGACTTAAATATTATACTACTTATTGTACTACTGCAGTTATTATTTTTATTTGTTTTTATTTTTATCAATGTAACTATTTGATATTGTTACTATTATTAACATCCTGCAATCTTATTACAGTATTATTCTAACTTTCCTATCAGTACTAATACTACCCTATGCCTACACTGTTGATCCAGAAGAAGGCAAAAACCCCAGGACACCTTCAGCCAATTTATGTCACAGGGGAAAAATTCCTTCTTGACCCCGAGAAAAGGCGATCAGTCCTAGAACCCTGGATCAAACCTAATTATATTACTAGCTATGTAATTACTGTTACTGTACTAAATGTACTACTATAGTTGTTAGACATTTTGTCTAATTTAACTGTAACCCAAAAGCTGTTATAGTGTCTGCTATCACTACCTCTTGTGGTAGGGCATTCCACAGTCTGACTGCTCTGACTGCAAAGTGCAGGGAACTATATGTCTCCCTTCTATCTAACATGTTGCTCACTGCCTGTTGTTAAGTGTAATCCATACCTAGCAGCAGAGAAGCCAATACTGATTACAAGAAGTGAGGTGGGTCTTTGTTTCTCTGCTCCTTCTCTCCTATCTGTCAAACTACTTAAGGTATGAAAGAGAGGGATGTAAGGTGCAGGTTGACAATGGCAGATAAAGATGCAATGCATGCCAAGAAGTGAGGTGGGAGGAAGTTCCTACACAAATAGTGCTAGCAGAATGCTGATGAAAATAAACCACCTAAGCAAACATAGTTAATGGTAAGATACAGAGCATGAGATTTTCAACAGTTCCTAAACATATTAGACTGGTAGATATACCAACAGTGGTTTTAACATGTCTGGGAGCAAGACCATGCTTTTATGTAGGTTTTCAATAAAAGCACAGGTAAGCCACAACATAATTCTCATTGGTCATAGCAATACTGTTATGAACTAGAGAACCAGGTAAAGGTAAAATAAAGTAATTGGTGTATGAAAAAAAAAAAAAATCCGGCCTCCTCCACCCCTAAATAGCCGGCCAACTCACACCTTATTCCTCATAGCTCGTGACAGTAGTGTCATGAACATGAGGAATATCAATTACCGGTAAATGTAAAAATTGTCATAGGCATTAAAAAAGAAAAAAATCCGGCCTCCTCCATCCCCTTAATAGCCGGCCAGCACTCGCCCAGTTATTTCCTCCTAACCCAAGAGAGCACCATGATCTGCTGCTCTTTGTGGGCTACAGGAAAAGCAGTCACCGGTTTCAAATGCCTATGACTGTGGTGAAGTGCAGGTGTTTTTGCACTTCTACTTACCGCCAGTGTGTCTGCTGGCTCCACCATCTTCGCAGGTCCATCTTCAGTCTTCTTCCCAGCCGGGAATTTTCTCAAGGTCAAGGATGAATAGAAGAGAAATCTCTGTGCTGAGGTTTTCTTCATGAAGTGCCAATCCCAAGGATCCATTCTTCAGTCTTCATAATGGATGTTCCTCGTGAATCCATATGGTCTTCGTGTTCCACTGTAGATCTTCTTCCAGGAATTCATGAAGACATCTTCCACAGATAACAATTGAGCTAGTGTTTTAGGGGTTTTCTAGGTGACAAATGAAAACCCGCTAAAAGCGGCCTGTTTGTTTGGGGGTATTGATGACTTTCTGGCCTCTTCTGCCTCCACTTCGTCCAGCCTGAATGTTTTAGATTGACAATGAGGTCTAGTTGGCTAAAAAAAAAAACAGTAGAAAATAAGTATGTAATAATGATTAAGTACTATATAACATTTTATAAAAAAGTTCATCCAGAACTGGGAAGAAGTCCTCCACATTTACTTACTACAGGAATGTGTGGTGGGGGCATCCGAAGGGCTTCCACAGAGACCCAGTCAACGTGCTGGAAAAAACGATGACATCTGATGTTTGTTTTGACTCCTAAGCGCTTGGCAGGATCTTTACGGAGAAGCTAAAAAAAGAGCAATATGTGTAAGATTTAGGATACAACCAGTGCTGCCAATAAAACCTGAAACTAGCAAAGTTTTTCTAGACTTGTATAGTATGGCATTACATCTTATTAACACACTGACCTTCTTAATGATGTTCTTCACGCCGGAGTGCGTTTCATCAAATAGTGCATGATGGTACTTGCACTCACCGGTAATCATTTCGTTTAAGATGACACCAAACGCATACCAGTCCACTCCGGCGCCATATTTCTCCCTAGCCAGCATCTGCCATAAAGGAGAGAACAGTTACTAAAAAGGTCAAAATCTTCTATAAGGAACTACAGCCTGGAGCAGAATCATTAATACACCAGCAATGCAGTAGTAGAGAAGTCTTCTGCTCACCTCAGGAGCCATATATTCTTCAGTCCCAGCACGTTTGGTGGCTGTGCGGTCTCCAAACATGTTCTCAAGAGCGAGACCGAAATCTGTGATTTTAATATGGCCCGTTTCAGCCACCAGGATGTTTTCGGGCTTGAGGTCTCTAAAATATATGAAGAAGCATGGGATAATAAGACACTGTTCATTATGTAATAAGTTATCTGTAAATATTCTGCTCCATTGTGATTAGTTAGTATTTAAGAAGAACTTTATCATACACACTTGCTGTATGGCTTTAGGGAGCTGGGATGACCTTGTAACATATATTTAGTATATAGACAGATATTAAATGAAGAGTTATTACCTGTGTACTATGCCCTTCGAATGGAGAAACTGGATGCCACACACGAGCTCAGCGGCATAGAATCTGGCATAAGAGAAAATGACTGAATGTAACATGTGGTGGAGATGACAGGAGGCTCTCATACTGGTAGTAGAACTAGTACTATCGGTCCATAGACTTATAGATGAAATGGTTTATATCACTCATAAGCAAAGATTTACAGGACATAATTGTCAGATTGTGGGGTCCCCTATCCATCAGCTGCATATCCATTCCTATTTTTCCTCACCAGCATCTCTGAAATTGATCATGTCCACTGCCATTCAAGATAATTATGGTGGGAAATATGGGAACAGCCATGTGCTGATTCATCACCTTCCATAGGGTTATATGGAGACACAGCATGCATGTTTGATAACCATTTTATACATCTCCTCCTCACCGTGGACATAATAATCTGAAGGAACTTCTCATTGGATGGACAAGTTATGGACATAGGAATTATTGACAGTCTTATGGATAGGTGATAATTATATTAGTGGGAAAGCCCTTTAGAGTTAATGGACACCATGTATAATTTACAATGATGATAATAGTTATTTTTCATTAAAATGTAAATACATTACTGTATGTCAGAATGTACGTTCAACTAACGCTGTAACCTGTCCAATGTCATTAACTAATAATACAGCTCAGGTTTGGAGATAACATTTTACCTTGCACTGGGGATGTCAAGCCGCCCCTTCACGTCTAAGAAGTCAAAGAAGTCCCCGCAGCTCATGTATTCCAGCCCAAGTAGAACAAGCATCTGTTACATAGAAGAAACAAGGGGAGAGAAGACAGGGTTACCAAATCTTCACAACATCTGCAAATAGACTTGCCATAAAATGTTATGACAGGGGCCATATATATATATATATATATATATATATATATATATATATATATATATATATATATATTTACATATATATATACAAAATTAGAATATCATCAAAAAGTTAATTTATTTCAGTTCTTCAATACAAAAAGTGAAACTCATATATTATATAGAGTCATTACAAACAGAGTGATCTATTTCAAGTGTTTATTTCTGTAATGTTGATGATTATGGCTTACAGCCAATGAAAACACAAAAGTCATTATCTCAGTAAATTAGAATAATTAACAAAAAACACCTGGAAAGGCTTCCTAAGCATTAAAAATGGTCCCTTAGTCTGTTTTAGTAGGCTCCACAATAATAGTAGTACCTGGATAAGAATGAAGTGATTAACCAGAGTCAGCATGGGTTTGTAACTAACAAGTCATGTCAGACTAACTTAATTTTCTTCTATGACAGAATCACTGACTGGGTGGATCAGGGAAATGCTGTAGATATAGTATATCTTGACTTCAGCAAAGCATTTGACAAAGTATCTCACACCATCCTTATTGAAAAAATGACCAAGTATGCAATGGACCAGGCAACTGTTAGGTGGATTCATAACTGGCTTAGTGATTGGACTCAAAGGGTGGTTGTAAATGGCTTCACATCCAGCTGGATGAATGTCTCAAGTGGGGTACCACAGGGCTCCGTCCTGGGACCTGTATTGTTCAACATCTTTATCAATGATTTAGATGAAGGAATTGAGGGTAAACTGATTAAATTTGCTGATGACACAAAGCTAGGAGGGATAGCTAATACTAGAGAAGAGAGAGAGAGGATTCAAAAAGACCTAAATAAACTGGAGCAGTGGGCAGCAACCAACAGAATGGTTTTTAACAGGGAAAAATGCAAAGTACTACATCTGGGCAATAAAAATGAAAAAAGCATATACAGAATGGGAGGAATAGAGCTAAGCAACAGTACATGTGAAAAAGACTTAGGTATACTAATAGATCATAGACTGAACATGAGTCAACAGTGTGATGCAGCAGCAAAAAAGGCAAATACAATTCTGGGATGTATTAACAGAAGCATACAGTCTAGATCACGTGAAGTCATTATCGGTCTTTACTCCTCTTTGGTCAGACCTCATCTGGAATACTGTGTACAGTTTTGGGCACCACATTTTAAAAAAGACATAGACAAACTGGAGCAAGTTCAGAGAAGAGCGACCAGAATGGTGACTGGTCTGCAAACCATGTCCTATGAGGAACGGTTGCAGGATTTGGGAATGTTTAGCTTACAAAAAAGAAGACTGAGAGGAGACTTAATAGCTGTATACAAATATGTCAAGGGCTGTCACATTGTAGAAGGATCATCTTTATTCTCATTTGCACAAGGAAAGACTAGAAGCAATGGGATGAAACTAAATGGGAGGAGACACAGATTAGATATTAGAAAAAAACTTTTTGACAGTTAGGGTGATTAATGAGTGGAACAGGCTGCCACGAGAGGTGGTGAGTTCCCCTTCAATGGACGTCTTCAAACAGAGGCTGGACAGACATCTGTCTGAGATGATTTAGTGAATCCTGCTTTGAGCAGGGGGTTGGACCAGATGACCCAGGAGGTCCCTTCCAACTCTACCATTCTATGATTCTATGATTCTATGAATAGGGAAGACTGCTGACTTGACAGGTGTCCAGAAGGCAGTCATTGACCCACTCCACAAGGTCCCAGAGTTCCAATTTCCGTTTGGAAATCAAGGTCCCAGAGTCTGGAGGAAGAGTGGAGAGGCCACAATTCAAGTTGCTTGAGGTCTAGTGTGAAGTTTCCACAATTGGGGATGGTTTGGGGAGACATGTCATCTGCTGACGTAGGTCCACTGTGTTTTATCAAGACCAAAGTCAACGCAGCCGTCTACTAGGAAATTTTAGAGCACTTCATGCTTCCCTCTGCTGACAAGCTTATTGGAGATGGAAATTTCATTCTCCAGCAGGACTTGGCACCTGTCCACACTGCCAAAAGTACCAATACCTGGTTTAAAAACTACAGTATCACTGTGCTTGATTGGTCAGCAAACTCACCTGACCTTAACCCCATAGAGAATCTATGAGGTATTGTCAAGAGGAAGATGAGTGACACCAGACCCAACAATGCAGACGAGCTGAAGGCTGCTATCAAAGCAACCTGGGCTTCCATAACACCTCAGCAGTGCCACAGGCTCATTGCCTCCATACCACGCCGCATTGATGCAGTAATTGATGCCAAAGGATCCCCGAACAAGTATTGAGTGCATTTACTGAACATACATTTCAGTAGGCTAACATTTTGGATTTTAAGAACATTTTTCAAACTGTTGTTATAAAGTATTCTAATTTACTGAGATAATGACTTTTCTGTTTTCATTGGCTGTAAGCCATAATCATCAACATTAACAGAAATAAACACTTGAAATAGATCACTCTGTTAGTAATGACTCTATATAATATATGAGTTTCACTTTTTGTATTGAAGAACTGAAATAAATTAACCTTTTGATGATATTCTAATTTTGTAAGATGCACCTGTATACAGTATAGGGCCGGCTCCAGGTTTTTGTGGGCCCCGGGCGAAAGAGTCTCAGTGGGCCCCTTTAACACATACCTTGATTCATGATGCCAAGATAAGGTAGAGGAATATAGATATAGTACAATGCCAAAGATTTCACTCACTTCTTACATTACATGAGTGATATCTATTGTAAATTCTACAATATCTCAGAAACCGGCGAATCCTCACAGCGCACAGTGCAGACCAGACAATATAGTCGACCATACAGTACTATGGGTACCACATAGTCCTCCATACAGTATACTGGCCCCCATATAATGCCCCATGCAGGCTGGGTCCCATATATTGCTCCATCCTGTATGGGCCCCATATAATGCTCTATCCTGCATGGGCCCCATATAATGCTCCATCCTGTATGGGCCCCATATAATGCTCCATCCTGTATGGGCCCCATATATTACTCCATTTTGTATTAGCCCCATATAATGCTGCATCCTATATGGGCCCCATAGATTGCTCCATCCTGTATGGGCCCCATAGATTGTTCCATCCTGTATGGGCTCCATCCTGTATGGGCCCCAAATAATGCCCCATGCCTCCATACATAAAAAAAATAAAAAAATCAAATACTCACCTCACCTCTCCTGCTGCCACTGCTTCGGACTCCTCAGTGTCTCTGGTGTCTTCCCGCTCTCTGCACTGTGACTGCTCATCAGAGGGCGCGCTGGAAAGACATCATCGCACCGTCTGACCTGAGACGTCACGGTCAAGAGACTGAAGAGGCCAGAGCTGCGGAGGCACGGGGAGAGGTAAGTATTGTGCCGGCCGGGGCCCTGAGCAAGCAGGGGGGGCCCACGTGCAGGCACCGCACTCCTCCGCTCACGGGCCCCATAGCACGTCGGGTACCCGAAAGCGATTGGGTCCCCCGCCTGCTCAGGGCCCCGGCACTTGCCCGGGTGCTGACGCTGGGCCTGTATATATACTGTGTATACAGTGGTGGCCAAAAGTATTGGCACCCCTGCAATTCTGTCAGATAATACTCAGTTTCTTCCTGAAAATGATTGCAATCACAAATTCTTTGGTATTATTATCTTCATTTAATTTGTCTTCAATGAAAAAACACAAAAGAGAATGAAGCAAAAATCAAATCATTGATCATTTCACACAAAACTCCAAAAATGGGCCAGACAAAAGTATTGGCACCCTCAGCCTAATACTTGGTTGCACAACCTTTAGCCAAAATAACTGCGAACAACTGCTTCCGGTAACCATCAATGAGTTTCTTACAATGCTCTGCTGGAATTGTAGACCATTCTTCTTTGGCAAACTGCTCCAGGTCCCTGATATTTGAAGGGTGCCTTCTCCAAACTGCCATTTTGAGATCTCTCCACAGGTGTTCTATGGGATTCAGATCTGGACTCATTGCTGACCACCTTAGAAGTCTCCAGTGCTTTCTCTCAAACCATTTTATAGTGCTTTTGGAAGTGTGTTTTGGGTCATTGTCCTGCTGGAAGACCCATGACCTCTGAGGGAGACCCAGCTTTCTCACACTGGGCCCTACATTATGCTGCAAAATTTGTTGGTAGTCTTCAGACTTCATAATGCCATGCACATGGTCAAGCAGTCCAGTGCCAGAGGCAGCAAATCAACCCCAAAACATCAGGGAACCTCCGCCATGTTTGACTGTAGGGACCGTGTTCTTTTCTTTGAATGCCTCTTTTTTTTCCTGTACACTCTATGTTGATGCTTTTTCCCAAAAAGCTCTACTTTTGTCTCATCTGACCAGAGAAAATTCTTCCAAAACGTTTTAGGCTTTCTCAGGTAAGTTTTGGCAAACTCCAGCCTGGCTTTTTTATGTCTCGGGGTAAGAAGTGGGGTCTTCCTGGGTATATTACCATACAGTTCCTTTTCATTCAGACGCCGACGAATAGTACGGGTTGACACTGTTGTACCCTCGGACTGCAGGGCAGCTTGAACTTGTTTGGATGTTAGTCGAGGTTCTTTATCCACCATCCGCACAATCTTGCGTTGAAATCTCTCGTCAATTTTTCTTTTCCCTCCACATCTAGGGAGGTTAGCCATAGTGCCATGGGCTTTAAACTTCTTGATGACACTGTGCACGGAAGACACAGGAACATTCAGGTCTTTGGAGATGGACTTGTAGCCTTGAGATTGCTCATGCTTCCTCACAATTTGGTTTCTCAAGTCCTCAGATAGTTCTTTGGTCTTCTTTCTTTTCTACATGCTCAATGTGGTACACACAAGGACACAGGACAGAAGTTGAGTCAACTTTAATCCATGTTAACTGGCTGCAAGTGTGATTTAGTTATTGCCAACACCTGTTAGGTTCCACAGGTAAGTTACAGGTGCTGTTAATTACACGAATTACAGAAGCATCACATGATTTTTCAAAGGGTGCCAATACTTTTGTCCACCCCCTTTTTTAGGTTTGGTGTGGAATTATATCCAATTTGGCTTTAGGACAATTCTTTTGTCCTAAAGTATTATCTGACAGAATTGCAGGGGTGCCAATACTTTTGGCTACCACTGTATATGTAGCTATTCTTCCCAAGAAGCATTCCATGGCTGCATATAAATTTTTAGGAAAATGGAGAAACAATACATTAAATGACCCATAAACTTCTAAGGACCCCTTATGGATCCATACAAAGTGGAGCCATAATAATAACACACTGTACATGAGATCTTACTGTATATAAGGCAGTTACTATATACACAGGAGTTGAGTTTGTATTATGTATGGTCATAGCTTGACTTCCTTTACATGGGGTTCACTCCCCTGCCCTAATTTTATATAAAAATAGTCGGACAACAATAAATTGGCTTGTAGGCACATTTTTAACCCCTTTATGACATGGCGATTTTCCATTTTTTTGTTTTCCTTTTTTCCTCCCCTTCTTCCAAGAGCCATAACTCTTTTATTCTTCCGTTCACATAGCCATACGAGGGCTTGTTTTTTTGCAGGATGAGTTGTACTTTTGAATGACACCATTTATTCTACCATATAGTGTACTGGAAAAAAATTCTAAGTGCGCTGAAATTACAAAAAAAAGTGTAATTCCACAATTAGGTTTTTATTTACCATGTTCACTATATGGTGAAACTGACCCTTTAATATAATTTTCCAAGTCAGTGCGAGTGTGCAGATACCAAACGTGTATTTTTTTTTTTTATTTAAGTGGTAAAAATCATTTCTGAAATTTGCAGAAATAATAACATTTTGCTTTGGTTGCCATATTCCGAGACCCGAAATGTTTTTATTTTTCTGGATATGGATCTGTGTGAGCTATGTATAGCTAAAATCATGATCTCCTATGAATGCCGGCAACAGGCTGGCCTTCACAGGAGATTCGTAATGACAGGCACAGGGGTCATCAGCAGACCCCCGACTGTCATGACAACACATCGGTGCCCTACGATCAAATCCTGTGCGTGCTGACGGGCGCATTGAATGAAGCGTCATCAACCGGCGCGTATTACATGCTGCTGTCAGGGAGCGCTCCACCCACGGCTGTAAAGGCACATGATGACTGAATAAATCAGCCATCATCTACAGGGAAAAATGCGGGCTCAGTGTGCAAGTCAAAGTCAGGTACACGACATATGACGTATATACATACGTCATATGTTGTGATGGGGTTAATATGCTGGTACCTTGGGCAAATTTCCCAGTAGCTCCCCAGCTATACTTCTTAATATTGGGACATTTCATAAACAAATAGCCATTGCTGTACCTTGGTCTGAAATGCGAAGTCTGCGTGGACAAGGAAGGGGCTCCCAGTTGCCAGCTGCAAAACTCGGCGCTCCACCATCACATATTCCTCATTGCCAGAAGCGAGCAGGGATCTCTTGCTGATGATCTTAACAGCATACTTCTGATGGTTAGAAGCATCCTCTGCCAGCACAACCTTCCCAAAACCTCCCTGCCCGAGCATGTGATGGAAAACCAATCTCTCTCTGATGTTGTGTGAGATTGTGCTTCTAGAGCAGGTTGGCCGAGCACTGTCTCCTATCAAGGAAAATTAGATTTTTAACATTTACTGCACGCTGTTCACACTGTCTATATAGAAGCTAACAAATCTGATCTGCAGGGTTGAAGCTCTTTTTGGAAGCTGCACTCTGCACTATGGTATTTTTTGTGGTTGCATTTTACATTATCCTCATGGATTCACATAAAATTACAGAATTGATGCTTTACCAAATCCACAGAAATCACTTGATTTTTGCTCACTAGCCCTGACCCTAACTACTCTTATGGCTACATTAAAATATCTGTACATGAGTGCTTTGCTCCCAGTTATTGCGCTCAGCATAAATGGGTACACACCTTTTGAAAAGTAAGATTTTAATCAATATCTCACTGAACACAAGAACAGTTTCCAACATTTTTATAAGACTGAGTTTCATAGAACATTTTTAACCCATAACAAAAACGTAAGTTTAATAATATAACTTTCATTAAAAAAAATCTTCAGTTTTACTCAAATTAGTTGATGAAAAAATGAGTACATTCCACTTCAAAAACTACTACGTCTAGTATTTTGTATGAGCTCCATGATTTTTAAGGACAGTATCAAGTCTTCTAGGCATGGAATGAACAAGTTGGCGACATATTGCAATATTTGTCTTTTTCCATTAATTAAGAACAGCCTCTCTAAGAGGCTTGATGAGAGTGATGCTAAACTTGTCTCTTCAGAAGTCCCCATAGGTGTTCCGGTTGGGTTCAGATCAAGATGCATACTTGGCCACTGAAACATTTTCACCTTTTCTCTTCATGCAACAGTGGCCTTTAGACGTGTGTTTTGGATCATTGTCATGTTGGAAAAGTGCACGTCTCCCAAGAGTAAGGAGTGATGGTAGCATCTTCTCTTTCAATATAGAGCAGTACATCTGCGATTTCATGATACCATCAATGAAATTTATCTTCCCGACAGCAGCAGCTCTCATGCAGCCTCACATAAGGACACTGCCACCACCATGTTTCACTGTAGGCACCACTTATTTCCAAAATCATAATGCGGTGTCAGTTTTTGTACATACTGAATTAATCATGTGTGGCCCTGGCAATACAACCTATTTTTAAATTTTACAAGAAGAGATAATTCACTGTTTTAGGCTGCATTACCGAAATAAAGATCTTTGATCCAACGATAAGAATAATCTGTTTTTAATCCACAACGTGTTTCAACGCTGGACAGGTGTCTTTATCAAGTGTAAAAACCAACTGTACAGTTGTTCTTTACAATTGATAAAAACGCCAAACCAGCATAGAAACACATTGGGGAATAAAAAATACTTATTCATAGAGTTGGATTAAAGGAAACCTGTCATGTCATTTGTATAATTTAAACTGTCCCCAGGTCACAATTAGTGAGGCAATGTGCATCACTAACATGCTTATTCCATGAAAATCAGTGTTATAGTCATTTGCCAAAAGCACTTTATATAGTTATAACTTACTTGCTCGTTCAGCCATAGGGGTGTTCTTTACTGTATTTAGTCATGATGGTCACCGCCCACTCAATTTGAATTCTAATTCCGCACTAGCTCAGTGTGTTTGTGACATTACCTGCGCCTGCGCAATGTGTGGCGCCCCTGAGGGTTCAGTCGCCCCACAGGTACTGCACCTCACCCAGAGGTGTGGTATCTCCTTCTCTCAGGTAAGGAGGGAGTGCTGCCCGGAACCCCAACACCAGCATTCAACACTACACTGCTCCAGGCCGGCTGGAAGGGCAAGATGCATTGTGTTTTCCTGCTGAGCCCTGTCCCTGGCTGGAGTGGGGGGAACCAAAGGTAGGGGGAACCAGTAGTGGGTGTGGGTGGAGGAAGTAGGGTAGGGGAGCACCATAGTAGGAGGTATATAAAGGGAAGCCATCTTAGGGTGGCAGAACAGAATGGTCAGTCAGTAAGATCAGTGAGTGAGGACAGTCAGTCAGGGAGCAGAGTCTCGTTAGGGGCTCTGCTCCACAAGTGGGGCCTAGTGTTCGAGGCCCAGGAGGGGAGTAGAGGAGGAAGGCTCCGTTCTATAGAAGGGATCCCAGGGGGTACGGCGAGTGCAGGAGGGCACCCGTACGCACCGAATCTGCCAGGTGTCAGAGGGATCAGGCTGCAAGAAGGGGACCAGCCCCTGGACCAGCCGTGTTACTCCAGGTCTCGGCTGGAAAAACCGGAGGCTTCTGACTTTTATGGTGCAGTTGCCACAGCCTCATCGTAGTCACCGTCAGGGTCAAGTAGGTCCGGGAACTCCAGGTAGCCCAGAGGGACTTCAGAGTACCCGATCGGGACTGTGTGTGGGGAAATACAGGGCAGGAGGGAGAAGACCCAGCGTGAGAAGTCGGTCTAGTAAGGAACATAAGGAAAGTGGGGTTTCATCAAGTGCTCCTGATCAATCTGAGGAAGAGCTGAAACTCCGGTCTGGTGAACGCAGTGCGACGTGGGAGGCTGACACCCGTACAGTGTACCTGTGGAATTTACATAAGAACTGTGAGCAAAAACTCGGATGACTGCACTGCACTGCCTCCGTCAATTATTTCAGCTACGCCATCTCTCCCTCTGCACTACAAGTCCCAGCATCACCACCCACCATCAAACTCTACCCTGCCCTGAAGCCCGCTCCACCTGTGGGGAGCCATTCCATCCCAGCTGCCTTATCAACTGCCTCAGAGGTCTGCAGCAGCGCTGGTACAAATTACCAGAAACCACAGGTGGCGTCACAATCGAACTATAAACGCCATATAAACTTTATCCCCCCTTTTAGTTGACCGCCCTGGGCCATGGACCGGGCCGGCCACTGTGACATATCCCTTTCCCCCAGCATCTATCGGCCCGGACTCCGAGTACCCTATTGCCCTGGGGGCGCGACAAATGTATAAGTTTAATTCGCGCTTGCACATAGTTCCTGGAGTCCCGCCTTGATGTGCGGCTCCCCGCGCGTGCGCAGTGAAGCTGTGTTTAGTTCAGAGCTTCACTGACTGTGTGTGCATGCCACACGTCTTGGCGCAGGCGCGGGAGAGCCGTGTGTCATGGAGGTCACAGCGCACACGTGGGGACCCCAGGAACAATGTGCATGCGCCAATTAAACTTACACATTGCGCAAGCGCAGGTAATGTCACAGACACACTGAGCAAGCTGGCTAATACAATAAAGTGCGTAAGTGCTGAATTAGTGGGCGGCGAGCAGCATGACTAAATACAGTAAATAACACCCCTATGACTGAACGAGCAAGTAAGTTATAACTATATAAAGTGCCATGACAGGTTCCCTTTAAGGATCTTTATTTTGGTAGCCCAGCCTGAAACTGTGAATTGTCTCTCTTGTTAAGCATTCTGGTGGAGTTTATCCCCCAGACATAGGGCAGCAGCAACCGTTTTTGAACTTTTAGAGGAGTTGTGCCAACACAACTCGTTCAGGTGAACATATTACCTGGATCTATTGTATTATTTTATAACGGTATCATCCTATGGTCTGGTGTGCTCTCTTTTCCTATAGTTTTAATCTGTTTTTAAATGTGCACTGATTTGCAGCTATTATCCCCCATTGATGACCCCTTACTCTGTTTATTTTCAATTATCACTGGATCAGTCCTTCAATAGCTCTAAAACTGTCAGTAAATCATGCTCAGATGCACCTAATGACCCTATCGAAGAAAAAATGATACAGCCGGGTTGTAAAACAATTTATCTATGTTATGCTAAAGATCCCACTGTAATCAGCCGCTTATGCAAATAATGACCCTGTGTAATTCATGTAAGACCCCCAGACACACAACTCTCATTGCCCTGCTAGCCGTGTTGTAGCACGGCTCAGCTATGCTATGCTCAGCCCTGACATCATGCTCTGTGGATCCCCACAAACCAACATGTATATATTAATGATTATCAGTCAAATAGTGGGTCACAGCCACTACAATGAATGCTATCAATGGTCATCTCATCTATATAAATGAAAATTGTCCATGTTGAGATCAAGCTATCTCTATCAGGAAGCACCCAAAAGATCAGAGTGGAGGGACTGCAGCACTAAGGAGACGCAGGGTGCTGCTGGGAAATGTACAGGGTGGGCCATTTATATGGATACACCTAAATTAAATGGGAATGTTTGGTGATATCAACTTCCTGTTTGTGGCACATTAGTATATGGGAGGGGGAAAACTTTTCCAGATGGGTGGTGACCACGGCGGTCATTTTGAAGTCGGCCATTTTGCATCCAACTTTATTTTTTTCAATGGGAAGAGGGTCATGAGACACATCAAACTTATTGAGAATTTGATAAGAAAAACAATGGTGTGCTTGGTTTTAACGTAACTTTATTCTTTCATGAGTTTTTTACAAGTTTATGACCACTTATAAAATGTGTTCAAAGTGCTGCCCATTGTGTTGGATTGTCAATGCAACCCTCTTCTTCCACTCTTGACACACTGATAGCAACACTGCAGAAGAAATGACAGCACAGGCTTCCAGTATCCGTTGTTTCAGATGCTGCACATCTCGTATCTTGATGGTATGGTGTGGTATATGGAGTATAAAGATAGTGGGGCCATTCTTCATCAATGGAAACCTCAATGCCACTGGATATCTGAAATTGCTAAATGATGATGTGTTGCCCTCTTTATGCACTGAAAATGGCACGTTCCCTGAGTTTTTCCAACAAGATGGTGCACCACCACATTATGGGTGTCAGGTCTGAGCATTCCTACATGAATAGTTTCCTGGAAAGTGAATTGGTCGTCGTGGGCCAGTTGAATGGCCACCAAGGCCTCCCGATCTGACCCCCTTAGACTTTTATCTTTTAGGTCATATGAAGGCAATTGTCTGTGCTGTGAAGATAAGAGATGTGCAGCATCTGAAACAACGGATACTGGAAGCCTGTGCTGGCATTTCTTCTGCGGTGTTGCTATCAGTGTGTCAAGAGTGGGAGAAGAGGGTTGCATTGACAATCCAACACAATGGGCAGCACTTTGAACACATTTTATAAGTGGTCATAAACTTGTAAAAAACTCATGAAAAAATAAAGTTACGTTAAAACCAAGCACACCATTGTTTTTCTTATGAAATTGTCAATAAGTTTGATGTGTCACATGACCCTCTTCCCATTGAAAAAAATAAAGTTGGATCCAAAATGGCCAACTTCAAAATAGCCGCCATGGTCACCAGTCATCTGGAAAAGTTTTCTCCCTCCCATATACTAATGTGCCACAAACAGGAAGTTAATATCACCAACCATTCCCATTTAATTTAGGTGTATCCATATAAATGGCCCACCCTGTAGTTTTAGCATATTGAGATCGCATATTTAGCTCTGTGAAGTGAAAGTGGATACACATAGGGGCAGAAAGACACGAAAAAATACACAAAGAAAGAAGTAAGAAACTTTATTTAGTGCTAGTACTGTATATCAACAATAGTCATGCAGATACTGTGCTTTGTAAAAAAAAATTGTCATTGTGGGAATAACCCTTTAAAGCGGACCTTGCACCAGGTCAAAAGTGACCAGTTATTCCTCTTATTTTATTCCTGCTGCTTCCCTTAGTATTCCGGGTTTTTTTTGCTTGTCTTTTTAAAACCACCATACGTTTCCAGAGATATGAGCCTTTTTATTCAGTCCTAATTGTGATGGTCTTTATCAATGGGCTGTGCTCACAGGGAATAATGCAAAGCAGCCTAATAACAGGCCCCAAGAGAATCCTGTGAGCCGCACCCCTGTGTAAAGACCATGAAAATTAACACTAAATAAAAAGGACCATTTCTCTGGAATGACAGTTTTAACAATAAAAGGTTAAAACTGAAATACTCAGGGGAGCAGTGGGAATAAAATAAGAGCAAAAACTGTCCACTTTTGAACTGGTGACCGGTCATCTTAAAGACGCCATTTGTAATTGATTTTACATAGAATAAATACACTATTTTACAGAAATTAACAAATGATGTACAGTATTTTTTACACAAGATTTATAAAAATATCATTAGTCCATACTGAACAACATGCAAAGTTTCAGATGCAATAGATATATCCATCCTATTGATTGTGCAGGTACTGACTGTGCACCATCAGCTGCAGTAACCCGATTGATATTAAAAGCCGTACTCGTAAAATGGTGAGGATACTAATCTGGGCACCTATCAATGGCCCCGTGTCTCTCATCTTAGTCCCCCAATTAGACTCTATGAGTAATCCAAATTTTTCGCAATGTTTCATTCAATTTTATGACCGAAACATGTCAAAAACTACTTGATAAATCAGGCTGCATATACGTATACCCCAAAATTATATTACTAAAAATACAGCTCAACCCAATCCACATAGAAACTTGGCTTTGTTGACTGAAGAATGTAAATCTTGGGACACAGTTCTAAAAAGGGGAAAAAACCCACATGGCTTAGGAAAAAAGTATAATCCATTGTGTAATCTACATGTGTGCATAAATACATACGTACCTGAGCCACTCTGATCGTCCTGCACGTTTTCTGTCTTCTGGAAACTTTTAGCTCTCTTGGGCAATGGCTCTTTTTCACCTGGAGACTTCAGGATGTGTTTTCTCTTCTTGGCACATTTTCTCTTTTCTTCATCCACTTGATCCATCTTGAGTTTGGAAGACATCCTCCCTGCTGATCTGGATGTTATCTTTCTCTTCTTCCTCCCTTGGCTCCTCTTCTTTGATGTCTTCTTTTCTTCATCTGATGAGATCAAGATGACATCTGTCTTCCTCTTCCTCTTACTCTGTCGTCCTCTCTCTTCATTCACCTCCATAATCGCACTCTGTTTAGGGTTGGCAGACATCTCCTCCACCGTCGCAAGTCAACTCCAACTGTCACTGTCAACTGCCAACTACCGTTCAAATTGCCCTGGCCGCACGGGTGGCAATGGTCATGTGACTAATCATTGACCAATAGAATTCTTCCATATTCTATATAGGCATACAACACCAGTCAAGAGTTTGGACACACCTGTTCACGCAATGGTTTTCCTTGTTTTTTATGGAATGTGCACATTTTATATTCAGACTAAGTGCAGCAAAACGACAGAGGAACACACATGCAAACAAGCAGTAATAAACATGCATAAGAAACTAGAATACTTGTTAACACTTAGATTACTCAAAGTACCCCCTTTTACTCTGATGGTAGCTTTTAATACCTTTGGCATTCTTTCAAGCAGTTTTATTCATCACCTGTAATGGTTTACAATGAACAGGTGTGTTTTACTCAACTAAGCATAGAGAAATACAGTCCATCATTACTTTAAGACATGAAGGTTAGTCAATCTAGAAAATTGCTAGAACTTTGACGGCATCCTCAAGTGTAGTCATGAAAACCATCAATAACTGTGCTGAAACTGTCTCACATGAGGATTGCCCCAGTATAGAAAGACCAAGAATTACCTGTGTTGCAGAGGCTTTGTTCTTCAGATTCACCAAAATCAGAAACCACAAATTGGCAGGGCCTCAGTTAACAATCCTCATCAATCATTCACGGACATCGAGTAGAAGACACATTTCAACATCAACTTTATGGTCAAATAGTGGTACTGGGGGCTGCAAACAAGAAGGAGAACCTTGTTTGAGCCAGGCAATACAAGTATTGGACAGTAGATCAGTGGAATTCTGTATTGTAGTGTAAGTCAAAATTTTAAATTTTTGGTACCAACTGCAATGTCTTTGTGAGATGCAAAAAAAAGGTTAGATGATGGTTTCTACATGTGTGGTGCTCACTATGAAGCATGGAGGAGAAGGTGTGATGGTGTGGGGGTACTTTACTGGTGACACTGATGTTTATTTATTCCTAACTCAAGGCACAGTTAGCCAGCATGGCTACCACAGCATTCTGCAATGACATGCCATCGCACATGGCTTGCTGTCTCATATGATTAAAGGAGCGGACACAGACAGAAGAGGGCTCCTGTGCAAGAACAATATTGGGGCCCTTTGCACTGCAATACCTCATCATAATACACAATTCCTCCTGCTTTAGAGGTGGAAGTGGCCCCTTTACCTCTTGGGCCCCTGTGCAGCTGCACAGGTTGCACCAATTGTATGTCCGCCCCAGATTACAGCACTGACTCAAAACACGCCTCCAAGCTATGTAAGGGCTAACTGACCAAGAAGGAGAAAGATGGACTGCTGTGTCAGATAACATGGCTTTATCACATCATAGCCCAATTGAGATGATTTAGGATGAGTTAGACTGCAGAGTTAAGGCGAAGCAGCCAACAATGCTTCAGGACTGTTGGAAGCCATTTGATGTTATGAAGCTGCTTTAGACAATGCTGAGATTGTGTAAAGCTGTTTTCAGAGTAAAAGGCGGGTATTTTTACTCCTTGCTTCCATAAAAGTTCCTTTATGGTTTTGCAGTCTTCAATCTGAATCTACAATGTGCACTTACCAATAAGAACAAAGAAAGCCATTGAATGAATTTTTGACTGTTACTATATGTATTATCATTTTTATATTTGGGAAATATTGAACATGTGTCATGTACCATTCAACTTCTTCATGTGTTCTTGATTTTTCGTTTCTATGAACTCCTTTTCATGTCACTTTTGATACTTGAAAAACTCTTACAGAGATTTACTGTATCTATTGGAAGATTCTGCCCCAGGATAAATATGCCCTAAGTACTTACATGTGTATGTCAGTCTATGGCACCATACACATGTAAGTACTTAGAGCATATTGATCCTGCTTGAATTTGGTTTTGGATGTCTCTATATAATGAACTGATATTAACACTGTGCACTTTAGCATCTACCTATAGTATAAGTATGTGAGCTCTTGGTAGCTCTTATGAGTGATTTTAGTTTACACTCTTTTCAATTGTCCAAACTTTTATATATACAACCCCTGGCAAAAATTATGGAATCACAGGGCTCGGAGGATGTTCATTCAGTTGTTTAATGTTGTTGAAAAAAAGCAGATTACAGACATGGCACAAAACTAAAGTCATTTCAAATGGCAACTTTATGGCTTTAAGAAACACTAAAAGAAATCAAGATAAAAAATATGGCACTCAGTAAGAGTCATTTTTTTCAGACCAAGCAGAGGGAGAAATTATGGAATCAATCAATTCTGAGGAAAAAATTATGGAATCATGAGAAACAAACACACAAAAGAACACTCCAATACATCACTAGTATTTTGTTGCACCACCTCTGACTTTAATAACAGCTTGCAGTCTCTGAGGCATGGACTTAATGAGTGACAAACAGTTCTCTTCATCAATCTGGCTCCAACTTTCTCTGATTGCTGTTGCCAGATCAGCTTTGCAGGTTGGAGCCTTGTCATGGACCATTTTCTTCAACTTCCACCAAAGATTTTCAATTGGATTGAGATCCGGACTATTTGCAGGCCATGACATTGACCTTATGTGTCTTCTTTCAAGGCATGTTTTCACAGTTTTTGCTCTATGGCAGGATGCATTATCATCTTGAAAAATGATGTCATCATCCCCAAACATCCTTTCAATTGATGGGATAAGAAAACTGTCAAAAATATCAATGTAAACTTGGGCATCTATTGAAGATGTAATGACAGCCATCTCTCCAGTGCCTTTACCTGACAAGCAGCCCATATCATCAATGACTGTGGAAATTTGCATGTTCTCTTCATTCAGTCATCTTTATAAATCTAATTGGAACGGCGCCAAACAATCACTGAATATGACTTTCATCCAGTCATCTACAGTCCACGATTGCTTTTCCTTAGCCCATTGTAACCTTGTTTTTTTCTGTTTAGGTGTTAATGATGGCTTATATTTAGCTTTTCTGTATGTAAATCCCATTTACTTTAGGTGGTTTCTTACAGTTCGGTCACAGACATTGACTCCAGTTTCCTCCCATTCGTTCTTCATTTGTTCTGTTGTGCATTTCCTGTTTTGGAGACAAATTGCTTTAAGTTTCCGGTCTTGACACTTTGATGCCTTCCTTGGTCTACCAGTATGTTTGCCTTTAACAACCTTCCCATGTTGTTTGTATTTGGTCCAGATTTTAGACACAGCTGACTGCGAACAACCAACATCTTTTGCAACATTGCTTGATGATTTACCTTCTTTTAAGAGTTTGATAATCCTCTCCTTTGTTTCAATTGACATCTCTCGTGTTGGAGCCATGATTCATGTCAGTCCACTGGGTGCAACAGCTCTCCAAGGTGTGATCACTCCTTTTTAGATGCAGACTAACGAGCAGATCTAATTTGATGCAGGTGGTAATTTTGTAAATGAAAATGATTCCATAATTTTTTCCTCAGAATTGAGTGATTCCATAATTTTTTCCCTCTGCTTGGTCTGAAAAAAATTACCCTTACTGAGTACCACATTTTTAATCTTGATTTATTTTAGTGTTTCTTAAAGCCCTAAAGTTGCCAATTGAAATGACTTTAGTTTTGTGCCATGTCTGTGATCTGCTTTTTTTCAACAACATTAAACAACTGAATGAACATCCTCCGAGCCCGGTGATTCTATAATTTTTGCCAGGGGTTGTATGCTCCTTTTGATTAAGTGGATGTCTATCTGTGGTGCCTAATATAGCCTTACCACTGATTTATTTGTTGCCATTTGAAATTTTATGTGTTTTCTAGTTTTATATTTATTAACATCAATAAAGTGTAATTTTTTTATCTATTGTTCTATATAGTAGTAGTTTTTCCAATTCTGATTTATTTTTTTAAGAAGTCTGCATTGTGCTCAACATGAGACTGACCCACCAAAGAAACGGAGAATCCTCCAGTGGATCCTAGCCTCTCTTTCAGGGGGTCCATAGCGGCAGATCTCGCGGCCCCCTGAGTTGGGAAGATGTCTGCATCCTGAAGAATACAGCTCCTCCGCCATTCAGTCTGTGCATCTGAGATTGGACATAGCAGACGCTATGACATCATTAGATCGCACCTGTTGCAGCAAGCTTCACACTGCAAACGGCAGAGATTGGGGCAGCGCATCGGGAAATGCAGCTAGGCAAGTATTTTTTTTCATTATTTTATCAGTCATTACTTGTGGGGCCCCATACTTTATATAGGGAAGTTGTATATAGGGAAATGTGGGGGCCATCAAACTATATATAGGGAACTGTGGACACCATCATACTGTACTTTATATAAGAAACTGTGGGGGCAATCATACTGCGTATGGGGAGCTATAGGGGCCATCATACTGTACATAGGAAGTTCTGGGGCCATCATACTTTGTATAACGAGCTGTAGGGGCCATCATACTGTATATGAGGTAGCTGTGGGGTCATCATACTGTATAATTGTAGCTGTGGCCCATAATACTGTGTATAGGGACTGTGGGGACATCATACTGTATATAGGAGAGCTGTGGGTCATCATACTGTGTATAAATGGGGTCTGTGCACCACTATACTATATATACAAGACTGTTGGGACATTATACTGTTTAGTTTGTATCAAAACTTGCTGGGATCACTCTAGGTCATGAATCATGATAGTATGCTTGTGTGGAGGAATTCATTATGGGGGTATAATATTATATATGGGAGAACATTTTGGGGATCATCATACTTATGAAAGGGTTATCATAACTTTAAGAAACTTCTTTTGGCAAATGACATTGATGACTCATCGCTCGGATAGGTCATTGATATCCAATCGGTGGGTGAGTATGTTGGGTCTTGGAACGCGCACAAGTACTGCAGGCAGCTACGTAATCCCGAACATCCTGATGCACCCCAGACTACCAAAAAAGACACATAAGATGATCTATGGTGGGTTTAATACCAGGATGTCCAGCCAGGACCAAATTGTGATGTTCACTCAAAATTCTAAGATGGAGGTTCACAGGGACAAACAGTTTACCTGAAGGACAGTCAGCAGGGGCGTCCCCCTGAGCCTCTATGACCTCCTTCTTCAGATCAGAACATATTGCAGCAATAACTGCTGCTTTCTCTAATATAAGAACCGGCTCGCAATTTCTTCCTCTCCGCAGAAAACAATGAAATAATGCATCCACCTTAATATTCTCATTCCCCGGCCAATACATCACAAAAAGTTGAATCTGGTAAAAAAACATTGACCATCTTGCCTGTCTAGGTGTCAGAAGTTTAGCAGATTCCAGATACAAAAGATTTTTATGATCAGTGATTACCATGACCTGATGAACTGACCCCTCCAAAAAATTATGCCATTTCTCAAAGGCCCACTTTATTGTCAAGAGTTCCCTATGTAGGGGTTTGCACTCACTGAGCCTCGTTGGAGGTAGGCACAGGTTCACACAGTGATGCAGTTCGTAGGTTCAAACAAACTGGTAGTTTATTTAGTGTCCATACACCAGTGAGGAAACAAAAGTAACAGCCTTTTCCTGGCACAAAAAAGGAATAACAGAACAAAGCTCAAAATAACAAAATCCATGCAGCACGGCCTCAACCGTTTAAACAAAAGTGCTTTTCTCTGCCTCCAGCAGAGACTGAGCAGCACATGCAAGGTCTGCTCACCTTGCCCAACACACACAGACAGACTGAGACAGGTCCAGCTGTCTTAAATCAGCCTTCCAAGACCTGGACTGGAGGTAAGTGAGCAGCTGTTCCCCCCCAGCTCTTTCAGCTGCTCGTAAAACCCGGCCCTGTAATCGGGGCCCATTAAATTCCTCTCAGCACTATGTGTCCTGGAGCCTGCTTCTCCGGGTCCTACATCACAGAAGCTTGGCACTTCGGGGACACATACCTCCCATCCACGACCTGTCCGGCAGCCACCTTACACCTATTACCAATGTCACAGTTCTTCTCGTGGACGACAATTTCTTGGAGAAGTATGCACACAGACGCTATTTACTTGGAGATGAACCTAATGACAATACAGCCCCAACCCCCACTTCTGATGCGTCAACCTCTACAATGAACGGCTGAGTGACGTCAGGCTGTATAAGAATCACCGCAGAAGCAAAACATCTCTTTAAAGTAGCAAATGCGTCACAGGCCGGACTGGACCATTTAGAAAAGTCCATCCCTTTCCTGTTCATATCTGTAAATGGTTTGGCCACTACCGAAAAGTTGTTGATGAACTTACGGTAATAATTAGCAAAACTCAAAAACCTTTGTAAAGCTTTTTAGTTTTCAGGACGATCCCAATCTAGTACTGCCTGTACCTTGGCTGGATCCATGCGAAAACCGGTGGACGATGATAAATACCCCAGAAAAGAGATCTCCTGAACCGAAAACATACATTTTCCTAATTTGACATGCAATTTATTTTCTTTGAGTACTTGTAAGACCTGCCTGACATGTACCTGATCTGACTCGAGGTCCGGCGCATAAATCAATATGTCGTCCAGATAGACTACCACAAATCTACCTGCCAGTTGACCGAAAATGTTGTTTACAAAGTGCTGAAAAACGGTGGGAGCATTAGTCAACCCAAATAGCCTAACAGGGTTTTCATAGTGTCCATCTGGTGTATTAAAAGCAGTCTGCCACTCATCCCCCTCCTTTATACAGATGAGATTATATGACTCCCTGAGGTCCAGTTTAGAAAACCACTTAGCCCCAATGATCTGATTTAAGAAATCCAGAATGAGAGGGTACGGATCCCAAACTGTGATCTGATTTAGTTCTCGGAAATCTAAGCAGAGACGTAACCCCCCATCCTTTTTCTTAACAAAGAAAAACCCTGCTGCAACGGGAGATGAGGAGGGTCTGATATGACCCTTAGGCTACGGTCCCATTATCAGTATTTGGTCATTCTTTTTCCTCAGTATTTGCACGCCAAAACCAGTGCACCAATTCTGCCGTTTTGACCCACTCCTGGTTTTGGCTTACTAATCCTGAGGAAAAATACTGACCAAATACTGATAGTGGGGCCGTAGCCTTAGCCAGACTTTCAGTGATATAGTCCTTCATGGCCTGCCTCTCTGGTCCTGAAATGTTATATAACCTGCTCTTAGGCAACTTGACCCCAGTAATTAAATTCATGGAGCAATCATATGGTCGATGAGGTGGAAGTTTTTGACACCCTTGTTCCAAGAATATATCCTCAAAATCAGACAGGTATTCCGGCAGAGACCGAGTGGTAACCCAGGCTATACGGGTGCATGTGCAGTGTTTTTAACAGTAATCACTCCATCTTAATATTTCCTGAGTCTGACAGTCCACCACGGGATCGTGTAACGTCAGCTACGATAGTCCAAGAGCCACTGGGGAGGGAAAGCCCTCTAACACATAACATTCGATAGAATATTCTGAGTGCATGGATCCTACCTGCAGATGTATTTCTCGAACGACCTGAGTAAAATACCCCTGGCTTAAGGGTGCAGAATCGATAAATATAATAGATATAGGCCTAGAAAAATTATGAGAACTGAGACCCTGGTCCTGGACGAACCGGGCGTCAACCAGATTAAAACCCGCCCCACTGTCCAAAAAGGCCAAAATTACCACCTTACTTTTGCCTAAATGGATCTCGGTGGGTAAAACGAATTGCGACCAGCCCACACAGGAAATATGTACACCCAGGTTGGTAACCTCCCAGCAACCTGTGCTTCTTAGTTTTCCGATTGTTTGTTTGCAACTACATAAGGATGGACAGGTGTACGCCATGTGCCCCTTCTTGCCACAAAAAAACACACTCCCTCTTTGCACCGGACTGCAGGAGGACCAGTGCAACGGGTCGTTCCACCCAACTGTATAGGTTCCTCGATAGATTCAGCCCTAGCTTCCTTTGATACCTGACGCCCCCAAAGATTGGGTGTCTCTTTTTGTCTCCCTCATAGACGGTGGTCTACTCGGATTGCTAGAGATATGGCAGCCTCCAGGGAGACAGGGGTCTCATATAGAACAAAGGCATATTTCACCTTCTCTGAGAGCCCCAGACAAAACTGGCAACGCAGAGTGGGATCATTCCATCTAGTATCAGTAGACCATGTGTGGAATTCGAGCACTACTCCTCCGCTTGCCGGTCTCCTTGTTGAAGCCAACATAATTTAGACTCAGCCACGGAGGCACGGTCGGGGTCATCATAAATTAGACCCAGAACATTAAACAATTCCTTGACTGTCTGAAGCGATTGGGAATCAGGGGGAGAGAAAATGCACAGGCTTGGGGTTCACCCTGGAGAGATTACAATCCCCACCCACTGTTCCTTGGTACCTGAGGTATAGGGATGTAACCTAAAATATAGTTTGCAGGCCTCCCTAAAAAACACAAACTTATCCTTACCCCCAGTGAACCTATCCGGCAAAGCTACAGTGGGGAAAAAAAGTATTTAGTCAGCCACCAATTGTGCAAGTTCTCCCACTTAAAAAGATGAGAGAGGCCTGTAATTGACATCATAGGTAGACCTCAACTATGAGACAAAATGAGAAAACAAATCCTGAAAAACACATTTTCTGATTTGGAAAGAAATTTTTTTCAAATTTTGGTGGAAAATAAGTATTTGGTCACCTACAAACAAGCAAGATTTCTGGGTCTCACAGACCTGTAACTTCTTAAGAGGCTCCTCTGTCCTCCACTCATTACCTGTAGTACTGGCGCCTGTTTGAACTTGTTATCAGTATAAAAGACACCTGTCCGCAACATCAAACAGTCACACTCCATACTCCACTATGGTGAAGACCAAAGAGCTGTCGAAGGACACCAGAAACAAAATTGTAGCCCTGCACCAGGCTGGGAAGACTGAATCTGCAATAGGCAAGCAGCTTGGTGTGAAGAAATCAACTGTGGGAGCAATAATTAGAAAATGGAAGACATACAAGACCACTGATAATCTCCCTCGATCTGGGGCTCCACACAAGATCTCACCCCGTGGGGTCAAAATGATCTCAAGAACGGTGACCGTGAGCGAAAATCCCAGAACCACACGGGGGGACCTAGTGAATGACCTGCAGAGATCTGGGACCACCGTTACACAGTCTACCATCAGTAACACACTATGCCGCGAGGGACTCAGATCCTGCAGTGCCAGACTGCGCCGCAGCCTTGTATTGCACAAGCGACGCTGAGTCACTGAGACTTCCGCTCCGCTGGCAGTACGCAGCCAAACGGGGCCGGAGGGAAACAAAGCGCACTCCATGGGAGCAGCGCTTTGCGCGGGAGGGTAGGCAGAGCAGGGCAAGTCACAGGGCCCTGTGATGTGCAGGGGAGGGGGGAATATGGTAATTTAGCACACAGGTGGCGATTTAGGGGAATAGTAAGCAGATAGGAGGGGTTTGCTTGGCATCTCCTGGATGCCAAGCCTCTGGAAAACAGACTTTATAAAACCAGATTTCTCTGCAATCAGACCTCTGCTATGGGCCATACAGGTATGTATAGATTTACATTTCTATCACTTGTATGCCCATAGTAGAGGTCTGATATCGCCCATGGGGTGACAGATTCCCTTTAATGCCTCTTGAAAGAAGGGGAGGAAAAAAACTAAAAATCGCCTAAGGGTGAAGGGGTTAGAACACTCCTAGGGACCTGGTCCTTTAACCCACTAGGATCAGTATTAATACACTCCTAGGACCTGTATGGAAAAAATATGCAGCTGTATAATCCACAGAAATGATTACCAGTAAATGAAAGGGGACCCGGATGTGATCGGTGAAGTATATTGTGCATACAGAAATCAATGGTAAAATTACACTGTATAAACGTCACCTAAATATCAATATCCGTCATCAGACTTTATAGCTAGTCCTTTGCTCCCCATTTTTGGTAAAATTACAATGACAGTGGGGTTCTATGTATTTGCATTGTGTCCCTTAGAATTCAGCACTGTTATCTATAGAGGAAATCCCGGTGAGCTATAGGACCTGGTCCCACTGCCCACCAGGGTACAGCCGGCTCTGTATGAGAAGGCGAAATCCCACAGGAAAAGAAGGACCAAATGCTTTGGACACAACCATAACTGAACCTGCACTGGTTACCATAGAGTATGACCTTCTACCCACAATGTGAGCTAGATCGTCTACGTCAGTATAGAATCCTGCGCCAGGTGTGCAGCGCCACAGTCTGGCGTCTCTATGAGACTGGCGGGTGCGCCTGCGCACTGAGCTGACTGTTGAGGCGTGTCTTGTCAGAGACAACAGAGAACAACATGGCGGCCTCCATGATGTACAGCCGGCTGACAGCGGGTCTGAGGAGTCGGGCGCCCCGGGCTGTCCTCGGCGGTGCTGCACAGGTGACTTGTGTGTCCGAGGGATGACGGCAGGACATTAGGGGGCTCCTCGTCCTCCCCGGCCGGGTGTGAGAGGACGGGGCAGGTCTATGTGATAAAGTTACTGCTGGTCTGTTGTGTCTGCTCCGCTCAGCTGTCATCCTGCAGGTCAGCAGCTGCTGAGCTGTCACTGCCCGTCACCTCACAGCAGCGCTCCCTGCCTGCAGGATCTCAGCACTTAAAGGGATTCTCCATCTCAACCCCTTCACTACCCGGCCATTTTTCGTTTTTTAGTTCTCGCTCCCCTTCACAGAGCCATAACTTTTTATTTTCCGTCAGCATAGTTGTGTGAGGGCTTTTTTTTTTTTTTTTGTAGGACGAGTTGTACTTTTGAATGGCACCATTGATTTTATCATACAGTCTACTGGGAAAAAAAATCAAAGTGCGGTGGAGTGTTTTTTATTTCCCATATTCACTATACGATAAAACTGATCTGGCAATATGATTCCCCACGTCAGCACAAGTATGCAGATACCAAACTTGTTTTTTTTTTTTTTATTTAAGTTGTGACTTTTTTTTTTTTTTTTTTTCACAAGTGTCCAAAAAAAAAAAGTCGCCATTATCCAATTACCTTTAATGATACCATATTGGGGTAGATACGATGTTTTGATTGCCTGTTATTGCATTTCATTGCAAAGTTGCGGCGGCTAAAGAAACGTGGTTTCGATTTTTTTTTTTTCTCGTTACGCCGTTTACCGATCGAATTGATTTACTTTATATTTTGATCGGATGTTACTGAACGAGGCGATACTAAATGTGTTTTAAAAAAAAAAAAAAAAAAAAATGTTCTTTTCAGTGAGGCAAAAGCGGGTGAACTTTTTTTTTCTTTTTTTCCCATTTTTTTAAATTATATTTAATAGTCCCTTTAGAAGACTTGAAGCGGCAATCGTCTGATTGCCTGTGCTATACATAGCAGAGCTTCAGCACTGCTATATATAGCAGGAATCATGATCTCCTCTGAGCGCCAGCCCAGAGCTGGCGTTCACAGGAGTATCGTTATGATAGGCACAGGGGTCTTCAGCAGACTCCCTTCTGTCATCACAACCCATCAGCACCATGCGATCACATAACAGAGGCGCCGATGGGCGGGCTTAATGACACACACCCGACCTGCATCTGTTAAATCCCACTGTTAGTGATTGACAGCAGGATTTAACTGACATTTGATGGATGATTACATCAGTGATCATGTTCGGGGAAAGATGTGAGCTTGGCATGCGAACACACATCAAAGGGCAGGGACACTACCTCTGACGTACAGGGTTAAAGAACAATATTAGAAAAAACTATCAGTTCACATTAAAATTTCCAATTCTCTATTGCATTTTCTTTGATAATGTTGACTTCCATCACTTTTAACCCTTTTTTGTGTGGTGATCCTAACACTGCTCTGTCTCATGTCTGTGTCGAGACTTCATCAGGTATCACATGATTGCAGCCCCCTGGAGCTTCTGCTGTGGTGGTAGGGGAGCAGGTTTCTCTGTATCAAGGAGACCAAGGAGACCATGCTACTGTGTCACAGAGAAGAATGAAAGCAATGAAAGAAGTAAATTGTTTAATGAAGGTGCATTAGGCCAGGGGTCCCCAACCCTGTTTTACCTGGAGAGCTTCAATTCCACGCTGAAATAAAGCCACTAGCTATTTTCTATGGGAAGATGTCATAGAAGTTATATAAGAAATAGAAACAACTGAAACGAGGTAGCAGGATATCCTCCCACTACTGCTTCAGATGCCATGGTCTATATTGACCGCTGCATCTCTGGGGTTACGCTGCAGACAATGGAAATCAGCCAGCACCCGCAGTGTATGGAGAGCAGACAGCTTCTGAGCACTCTCCATACTCATGGATGCGCACAGTGATAGATATATCAATCACTGGCTGTTAAAGGGTTCTTCTGGTTCAGCTCAATTCTGTATCGGCAGTTGGGTGGCCCAGGAGATAACACGTCTAGAGATGTGGGCATCTTTGGCAGGTATAGTTTCCTATACCAGTCCTAGTCTAATGAAGAGCACAGGCACCCACCTCCCAGCAGGCATCTGTAGAAGTGACATTACTAGTACCGCTCGCCTCCAGATATGGAAGTGAGCAGTGATGAAATAATCTTTTAAGGCTGCCCAAATGGCACAGAACTTCCAGTAGAGTTACATTAATGTCTAAAGGATTATTCCTGTGTGCTCATTGCCGTAGGTGCCTCTACAGATACCTACATGGATGCTTGTCCCATCTGTCTTAATGAATAGGACAAGATCACGATACCAGGTTATCACGTGTGTGTCTCGTTATGTATCATTATGCATGACATCGCTAGTTCTCCTGATAATAGAAGTGTGTAGCCAGAATAATCCTTTAACATTTAGAGTAACCGTCAATTTCGTTATTTTTTTTCTTCATAAATTAATGTGAAAATAAGAAATGAAATCTGCTTCTTTCTCCTCTTGAATTGATCTTTATATTGTAATTCATGGGTAAAAGCTGTAAAATCTGTATTCAGGTCGGTCGGATTTTCCTATTACTGAGAGATGACTGTTGGTGCTTATAAAGTTCTATGGAGAACTGCAACTGTCAGTTTTAGGAGCACTTGCAGCAGAATGTCTGCCTCTAGCTCCTCCTCCATAGAATTTTATAAGCACCAACTGTCAAGTCGTATATCAGTGATGGGTAAATCAGTCTTCACTGAATACTGGTTTTACCTGTGAATTGAGAGTGAAAGATCAGTCCAGGAGGAGAAAGAAGCCGATTTCTCTGACTAGATATGACAGTTGGTTATTTTCTCATGTACTATTGATATATTAAATAAAAAAAAAAAAATTACTGTTACTTTGTAACCATAATTATGTAGAACGGCCATCTTTATGACCTGTTTACCTTACACTAAAAAAGCCTTTGACTAGAGGAGAATGTGGAGGAGGCAGATTTGTGGGATTGGGGGAGCAGAGAAGTTGATTAGTACGGCTGGGGGGTAACAGGCATCGGGGAAAGGGCAGCGGCCATGCAGTGCTAAGAACGTCAGTGCACGATTGAGTTAGGAGATGAAGGCAACAATCCACTAAGGTGGATGACACCACTAGCGAGGGTGCAGCACATTTTATTTAGCTGGACATCCCCTTTAACTGTGTTTTCTATTTAAGCAATAGACATGGGGATATTGTGGTCATTCTGATGGATCAGTGTTTGTACCAATGTGTGGCAGAGATGAGTAATGTTCCAGTTTCTCTCTTTATTGCTGGTGTGTGGCTGCAGGGATGTACGGTATATCCATAGTGATATGAGATGTTATATTTCTGTATATCTCACCTGGATTCTCTGTCCTGTGCAGCAATATTAGTCCTGTCACAGTGTCAGACACGACAGCAGAAGCCGACAAGCACCATTTTGATTTATTGAGATCGGTCATACAAAGTACCTGACTATGCATCATACTCTATTTTAAAGGGGTTGTCCAGTGTCCATACTATTTCGTAGGCATGGGTTGTCATAAAATAACAAGCTGAGGCTTACTCGCCCCCGTGGATCCAGCACAGGCTTCTCCTATGGTCGGTTCTGGAAGCAATGACTGCGGCCTGTTATCGCATGGCTGCTGACACCTGTGATTGACTGAAACATCATATCGGCTGAGGTTCCTCGAATCATGTGCTGTTCTAGTCACCTGACTGCTGCAGCCAATCACAGGCTTCACTGATCCTGTGACATCTTTATTCAAATATGCACATATATATTTTGATCTGAAAAGTATATGCAGATTTTTTTGTTGAAATAGAATTATTTTTTAGGTTTAAATCAAATAAATTGCTATAAATTAAAGTAAATACATATATTTAGAATTCTATAAATAAATAAAAATAGCCATCAGTGTTTAGATTATCTCTTAAGGGATTTACCTGGACTATAGCATTGATTGCCTATCCTAACTGAAGAAGCTGATGAGCGCCGTGTCCTCTTCATTGCCTACGAGGCACCGCACCGTAGATGTATAAGGGACTGTGGTGCAGCACCAAGCACAGGCAGCACAGTATGTATGGAGTTGTGCCAATGAAGGAAGGAAACTCCTCATTAGGTTGATTGATGGGGTGCTGGCAGTCAGACCTACACTGATCTGATATTGACAGCTAATCCTAAGAATAGGGAAAGACTGGTAAATTGCATAGTAATGTGCGTGGTCCCTGTAGGCAGCTGTAAGTCCTCTCTGTGCCACGGTATGGGGCTTCTGTAAGGCACCATATTGTGGAGATATTCTTGCCTAAAAGCAATTGTTTATGGCAATCGATCAAACATGGCAATTTAAATTGTATGGAAAAAAAACCCTCTATGTTTCTATATAAAAACATCTGCCTAGGAGGTACTGTGTGGCTGTATAGACTTCTATAAGTTCCTTATTACAGCAACTCCTAGTGCATATCTCACTTTATGACTTTACTTTTGTGCTGTAACCACTGAGCCATCTTTTCGCTGTATGGTCGTCTGGGTCCTAAAACTGATGGCAATAGCATGAATCAATACATACTAAGGTTCCAGTGTATTGGGCATAGGGCATGTGAAATCCACAGGGTGTAGTGTTACTAGTGGAGAAGGAGCCATGTGTCCTTGTACTGACATCTAAGATCAGCTGTGTTGCAACACAAGGAGCCTGGCTGTTGCTTAGTAGTTGTGCGCTTCACTGATTTAGTAGTTGGCCACTGTACAGACTTGTACTCTAGACCTCACGTGACAGGAGACTTCTAGCTTTCCATAACCTTTACATTCACTGATAACAATACTCCTTTTTGCCACATGGCCTTCAAAACATTAAACACGTAATCTGTGCACTAGCTGCTAATGCAGATTTTTTTTCTTTGGAAATTGATTTTTTTTTAAGGTCAACTAGCGACAGTGTAAGGTTAAACATTAAAAGGGTTGTTTTATCTGGGTCAGTTATTTCATATGCACAGAATAGGTTTTAATGTGTAACCGTCGTTTTAATTTTTATATCGTAAATCAATAGTACACTTGAAAATAAGCAACGTTGTAATATATCTTATCAGGGAAATCTGCTTTTTTTTCTCTGCCAGAATTGATCAGTCATTATCAAAATTCTTAATTTTGAGGTCAAATCTCTGTTCAGTGAAGACAGATTGCTACATTACTGAGATAGGAGATGTCAGTTGGTGCTGATAAGATTCTATGTAGATGTAAGGTGGGAGGAACTAGAGGCAGAGCTTCACCCTCCTCCTCCCATCTACATAAAATTGTATCTGTAGAAACTGTCATCTGTCTCAGTAATGTAACAATCAGTCTTCACTGAATACAGATATGACCTCAAAATAAAGAATTTTGATAATGACTGATCAATTCTGGCAGAGAGAGAATTTATAAGCAAAAGTGCATATAATTAACATAGAGTACTTAGTAAGCACTGTTTTTGATCAAAAAAATGTTTTTGTTAACAATCATTTTTATTAAAGGTTGTAACATTTGAATAAAGCATGAATACAAAGATTTCACATCAAAGCTTTACATGAATACTCAGAAAATCCCCCCTACCATTCTCCCCTCCCAAAATGCAGCAATTTATGTAATGTATAACGTCCTCCATACCTGAAATAAAACTCTCATCTACCCAGCAACTCTGTTTCGTTTTCAATTTTGTCCGCCCTATTGTCCATGTTACATGGTTACAAGTGTCCAGAAACCACCTGACTAGACCTTCAGGATCCCCAAAGTGCCTTGAATGTCGTTTAATAAGTACCACTCAGAATGAGCAAATGGCTGAACCACTCTCACGATTTCTTCTTGTGAGCATTTCCTTTCTAGGAATTGTCTTCACTTTTCAAAGAATTTCCCAGTCAGTTCGGTCTTATGCCTTTTTGCCTCCAATTTTTCTAAAAGCATCAGCTGTTTTAGGTTGGACACCACTTCCTTCACGGAGGGAGCCTTCTCCGATATCCAATTTCGTAGAATGCATTTTTTTGCCAAGATCATGATACTGTGTATTCGGGTGTGTCTGCGTCCCCGTTGACCTATATCCTCCCCTTCAAACCCGTCTCCTCTGTAATGAAAAATCCAGAAGTATGGATCTAATGCCCAATTCCCCCCCCCCCCCAGATCCTCTTAACCAGACTCCTAATACTCTTCCAAAAATTTGTATTGTTTTACATCTCCATAACCCGTGAAACATGTCAGTATTATCTTCTTGACATTTCGGGCAGGTCCTCCGTCGGATTCCACCCCCCCCCCCCCCCCCCGAATCGGGACACTGAACCCATAAATGACCCTATGAATAATCCTAAATTGGGTATCTCTCCATACCTCATTAATCACTTTTTTTTCATTGTTGCCCATCCTTGTAGGATCTTATCAGCTATGTCGGGTCATTAAGCTGTTTCGCCCAGCCCTTGAAAATTGTTTGCTCGCCTGCCGGGGATAGAGTTTCTCTCAACGCGCCGTAAATTGTTGATACATTCAGAGCATACAGATCACCCTCTAGTAATTTGTCTATAACATTTTTACATAACTCCCTCTCAATCGAACACAAATCTTTCATAATCCAGCCTTTAAGCTGTGAGTATTGTATACTTTGAAAGGGACTGAGATTAAATCGTTCCTCCACTTCCTTCTCAGTCATCCATCTTTTTTCTGTTACATGCATATCTTTCATCCGTCTCACCCCTTTTTCCTTCCATTCCTTAAAGAGTTTATTTTCCTTTCCCAGCTTAAAATTTGGATATGCCCAAGGTTCCAAGTATTTAGACACTTTCCACGAAAGCCCCATCTTTTTCCGTACCGCTTTCCAAGTTAACAGCGTGTCGCAACATATTATGGAGTTTCTAATTTTCGGGCTAATACATGACATGGGGGAAAGTAGCATGGAGACCAGGGCCCAAGGACTACAAAATTCGCCCTCTAGTTTAATATCCGAATGTCTCTCCGATCACCTAAGCCAGTCTATTACGTGTCTGGTGAGGCAAGCTAAATTGTGTGCTCTGACATTAGGAGTGTTTAGTCCTCCCCGCTCAGGAGCTTGCATTAGAGTGTTCAAACTAATCCTAACTTTTTTTCCCTTCCACAAGAAAGATGAGAATATTTTATGTAATCTGCGAATATCTTTGCGTTTAAGCAGTAAAGGAATTGTCTGTAAGGGGTATAGCAATCTTGGAAAGCACATAATGAAAATTAAGTGATCTCTTGCTAACAAGGGTAGTGGCAGACCACTCCAGCCCTGCAATTGCTTCTCCTTTTTGGATATTAGAGGCGAATAGTTTAGGTTGTATACTGTATCTGCGGTGCGGCCCTGATGAGCCCCTAGATATTTAATTGATGTTTTCGCTATTGGGATCCCACACACGTCGGCTCGCCTTTCCTTTTTCCCTTCATCATTAAGTAGTAGAATTTCGCATTTCTTTTTATTAATTTTAGAACCTGCAAAATCTCCAAGTTTCTCTATCAAAGATAGCATATTCCCTAGATCTTTTCTTGGATCTTTCATGAATAAGATAATATCGTCGTATTTATCTCCCTACCCCCTATCGTTATACCTTCAAAACTGTCCCCACCAGGACTCTCGATAGCGGTTCTATAGCCAGGTTGAATAGCAGATAGCGGGCATCCCTGATGTGTCCCTTTCTTCAGAGGGAAGGGAAGATGGCCGATAGAAACCCCGGTGTATATATTCTCGCCTGGGGGTTGGAGTAGAGATCCTGAATAAAGGTGAGCATTGCACCTCTCAAACCTATTCCATGCAGTACCTGTTCCAGCCATAGCCACTGTATGTTGTCAAATGCTTTTTCAGCATCTAGTGTGACCATGGCTGGAAGGTCCCCTATCTGTCCCCCTCTCACCACATCCATAATCAAAATGGCCTTTCTAATATTCGTTACGGCGGAACGTCCTTTCACGAAACCGACTTGGTGGGGCGTAATTATTCTAGGCAAAACCACTGCTAACCGATCAGCCATGATCTTTGACTGCATTTTTAGGTCTTGGTTAATAAGCGATATCGGTCGGTAATTGGAGGGATCACCTAAGTCTTTGGCATTTTTTGGCAGCAATTTGATGTAGGCCAAATTGGCATACTGAGGTAACGCCTCTCCTCCCACTATTGCATTAAACCAAGCTGTCAGCACCGGCGATACTTGTTCTCCTAGGGCCTTATAAAATACTTCTACGGGTCCCGGGGCCTTGCCATTTCTCAATCCCCCAATCACCGTCTTAACCTCTTCCACCGAGATCTCTGCATTTAAGAGCTCTAGTTCCTGTTCAGTAAAACTTTGCATGTGAGTCTTCTTTAACAATTCCCCTCCCCCTTTCTCTTGTTTTGTATCATATAGATTTCTATAGTAATCGCCCAGAATCTTGCTTATTTCCCCATGATTCGATGTGGTGCCTCCTGTTCTCTTATTCAGGCTAGGGATTAATGTCAGGGGTCTACGTCCCCTTGCCAGGTTAGCTAGCATTTTTCCCTGCCTTGCCACTGAACCTATTTAGATCTACCTCTTGTTGTGCTCGTGTCATTTGTTCTTTTCTCTCCGCCCAAAGCTCAAACTCTTTTTTTGCTGTTATCCATCTCTCTTCTGTCAGGGTGGAGTGGTCCGCCAAAAATGCTGTCAAATCTGCACATAAAGGGAAAAGCATAAAAACTGCATCAGAAGCGCAATAGTCAGAGCAGACTGCTGTTGCATATTTTAGTACAATAATCCACAAGGATTCCGCCAAAAACAGAAGTATTAAAATATTGGACAACTCCTTTTGAATGCTATAATCTCCTGTGCAAAATAAAATAAACTCGCTCCTTTCCAACGATGTCGCCGGGTCTGCTGGTGCTTGCATAACATTGTAGTGACACATGAGCTCGATCATAGGCCACTGATTGGTTGCAGCGCTCACACTTCCCTCGTTCAAAACTCTTGTAGCATAACAATGTCATGCGAGTGTCGGCAGACCCGGTGCCAACCGTGCTGGAATGGGTATAACTTTATAATGAATGGACACAAACCAAAAATAAAATCTGTTCCTGAATCTGTGGCACAGCTGCACTTGGAGGAGATTAAATAAAAAAATCGAATGAAAGGTTTTCTTTTAGAAGGGATCAACCAAGTAATTGAGAACCCCTTTATGCATATATGCCCCAAGAGTTTAATGTGTCGTTTCGTAAAAAAAACGCCCTTTACACATTACCACAATGATTGTTCTTCCTGGGTAATTTTCGTTCGATACATTTGCCCTGCAGTAATACACGCCGGCCATTCAGAGCTGGAGCCACTACTTGCCTGTGGCTCATAAACAGGGTGTCCTCAGCTGGCCAGCCCCACACTATGGCATCAAAAGTGCCTTAAAGAAGTATTTATCCCCCGTGAACTTTTCCACATTTTTTTCACTTTACACCTACAATCTTAAGTGTATCTTATTGGAATTTTATGTGATATAAATACACAGAGTAGCAAGTATTTGTGAAGAGTAAAGGAAATGATTCATGATTTTCTAATTATTTTAAAAATATAAATCTGAACATTGTGTTGTCTATTTGTATTCAGCTGCCTGTAGTCTGATACCCCCAAATAAAATCCTGAGTGACGCTTTTTCTTGAAAGACTTGGACAACTAAAGTCTTCATTCTAGCTCGTAGAGACGGATCCCCCTTTATGTCGTCCATTTGTTCTAACTGTATGTGGACAGGGGTAGTTTTCATAAGAAATCCCCTTTAGAGCCACTACAAGGTAGAGTTTGGTCAGCGATGGTTCTTGGTAAAATTCCCTAGCCATATTTCTGCATTAAAAATGCTAAACATCCACTTGTGTGTAATGGCTTCATATATGCGGTGGTGGCCTGCTGTGTGATCAGCTGTTTGTCTGGGGTGTGAGAATTGCTCTGGGTTATTAGAATATAATTCAGTACATCAGGCTGTGTGTAGAGAACTGTACAGGCAGAACTGTCTGAAGCACAGATTAATATTCTCTATGTAATATGATCTTTTGGGCTATAATTGGTTGAATGGGAGGGAACTTTTCCAGGTGTCCTCCACTGCCCTCGCAACGATTCTTTCTGAAAAAAAAGAAACTCTTGGAATGTCTTAAGCAATGTGACTTGCTTTGATTTCCTCAGTGCAGTTGTGTAATTCACAGGCTGGACGTTTCCTGTGGGCTGTCTGTTCCTGTACACTTTAACAGACAAAAAAAAATCACTAACCATCGTTTTTTCAATTTTCTCACTTGAGTTTGTTCTTGTTATTTAAAGGGAATCAATCTATCAGTAGGATTAGCCATTTTAAGCTGTCAATATGGGCATGTAGGTCATAGAAAATCAAATAAATGATACCTTGATATCTGCAGTCTGATGTCTTATTCCAGTGAAATCAGTGTTTTACTTAATATGTAAATGAGCGGTTAAAGGGATTGTGCCAGTGCCGACGCTGGGAGCGGACTGTCATGTGACTGCAAGTATTTGATTTGATAATAATCTTTATTTATATAACGCCAACATATTCCGTAGCGCTTAACAATTCACAGGTTCATATACAACAGTCATAAGTAACATAGCTAAAGATAATACAATAATTACCGCAAAAATGACGACCCTGCTCGTATGAGCTTACAATCTACAATGAGGTGGGGGTGATACAAAGTACAATGGCTTATTTAAAAGGATGGTCCAGCCATCTTGAGGGGATGAGGGATAGATAAAGGCTGCATAAGCTCATCACCAGCCAGTATCTGTAGTGCTTTTTGGTTCGGCGGAGAGTTATGTTTAGAGAAATAAGGGATGGGCTATAAGAAGATAAAAAGACTTCGATTAGGGAAGGTGTTAGGTCGCCCGAAACAGGTGTGTTTTTAGGGAGCGCCTAAAACTGTGTTAAGTTGTGGTTCATCCTAATTTCTTGGGGTAGAGCATTCCAAAGAATAGGTGCAGCTCAGGAGAAGTCTTGAAGCCGGGAGTGGGAGGTACGGATTAGTGCGGATGTTAGTCGAAAGTCGCTTGCGGAGCGTAGAGAACGGGTAGGCTGATAAGCAGAAATGAGGGAAAAGATGTAGGGGGGGTGCCACATTGTGGAGGGCTTTGTGGGTGAGAACAAGCAACTTAAATTGGATCCTATAATTCATGGGCAGCCAGCGCAATGACTGGCACAGAGTGGAGGAGTCTGAGTAATGGTTTTGCAAACTTCTGGCCACATTACGACTAGACGTGTCCGACCTCGCTCGATTCACTTTTGTTGAGTTAGGCTACGTGCCCACGAAGCAGAAATGCTCCGGATTTTTTTCTGCATCTCCCTGGCAGGAAAAACGCATGTGGATTTTACAAGCATTTTTCCTGCCAGGTAGAAGCGTTTGTCAAGCGTTATTGCATGCATTTCCGCATGCGGGTTATCAAGCGCTTTTCCAAGCGATTTTTAGCATCACTTGGAAAGTGCTTGTCAACTTGGTCACACTATATAAATCCATGCAACCGGCATGGATTTATATAGAGTGACCAAGTTACGATGCTACAAATGCAGCATCAATAGTAAAAAAAAATAAAATAAATAAAATGGTGAAAAATAAAAAAAAAACATTATACTCCTCTTCCGATGGCCCCCGGTCTCCTTATCCGGTGTCTTCGGCAGCTTGCGGTGTTGTAAAAGGACCTTCCATGACGTCATTTAGTCATGTGACTGGTCAACGCCGACGTCAGCGGTCGGGTGACCTGTCACGTGACTAAATGATGTCATGGAAGGTCCTTTTACACCACCGTGAGCCGCCGAAGACACCAGACTCACCGTACAGGAGACCAGGGGCCATCAGAAGGTGAGTATAATGTTTTTTTTTATGTTAATTATTTTTTAACTACAGGTACTATGGTACCCGGGTCTGGAGGAGAATCTCCTCTTTTCCAGACCCGGGTACCATCCGCTCATTGAATCGCTTAATATCCGCATGTGTACATGTAGTCATATTATATTATGCGATTCAATGGCGGCAATTACGCCGCGTTTCCGCAAAATTAATGGACATGCTGTGGATTTTTCCGCAATGATAATCCGCAGCGGAAATTTCCGCAGCATGTGCACAACACATGCGGATTATCATTGGGGACCATGGGGCACGTATTACCAAGCGTTTTTTAAGCGTTTTCGCTGCGGAATTTCCGCGGCAAAAACTCTTGAAAAGCGCATAGTGGGCACGCAGCCTGAGGCTGCACACTCCTAGTCAGCACCTGACCACATGTATGCAAACTGCATTCTTTCTGTCATGCTCCCGGCTGCGGAGAATACTGACAGCGCGCACACTGCACGCTTTAAGGATTCACAAGCCTGCGGTCACATAGAATGACTGCAGACATTAACTCCAAGCCTGGACAACCCCTTCAAAATCTATGGGCTGGACACAGATCTGCTGAGGAATCTGCCTCCAGAGCTTATTTTCAATACACACTCCCGAAACCCGAGAATACTGACAGCGCGCACACTGCACACTCTGAGGATTCACAAGTCTGCAGTCACATAAAATCCAAGCCTGAAAAACCCCTTCAAGGTCTATGGGCCGGACACAGATCTGGAGGCAGATTCTTCGGGAGAACTTATTTTAAATGAAAGGACTCGTTACCAGTGTGAGACATGTAATGACTGACAGACTGCTCTCCTGATCTACATGTCTCACACTGGCAACTTCCTCTTTGACCTGCGTGTCTCCCATATTGACGACTTTGGAGGGTTGATCCTACTGACAGGTTCCCTTTAAAGCCAAATACCATTTACATGCTGAGTTTTGCAAATAGTAGAGATTGCAGCATGTCACATACATGCAATATCTTTTTTGACCTCTGTAATATTTAGCTCCTGAACCCATAGATTTTGTAATGATCAGGTGCCATCATTCTAGTTTTCTAGTGGAAAACACACAGCAACTAGTGATGAGCGAACATGCTCGCTACTGCTCGGTGCTCGCCTCCCTGCATGTTTGGCGCTCTTTAGAGCGCCAATGAACATGCAGGGATTGCCTGTCATGCACTGTAATGCCGTATCCATGTTGGTTGTGGGCATTACAGTGATTGGCTGGCCGCACAGCGCCATCAGGTCTATATCAGACCTGGCGCCACCATGCTCGTCACAGTCACTCCGGATCAGACAGTGTAGGGAGAGCTGCTGCTGTGTCAGATAGAGATTTGATCGTGTATTAGGTAGTGTAGGTAGAAAAACCGTACATTACACATATCCATCTTAACAAACAGTCCTTCTGAGGACTAATCCATCTGCAGAGATATCAGGCAGGCAGGGTGTATAGGCAGGCGGTGTATATAGCAGACTGCAGTGCATATAGCACAAGAGGCTCCATTCCAATTCTGCCTTCTGCTGCTGTTAGATATTTCTATACAAAGGCCCAGGTCTCAGGGGCCAGGAATACTTTTCTTTGGATCTTAATCCTCATTATTTGCTTAAAAAGCAATCCAGAGAACACCATTTTTTTCTGCGCCATTTGCTTGTTGGCACTGCAGAATACAGCCAGGTCCTTTCCATATTAGAGCGCTAGATATCCAGCTATTTAACATTGTATTTTCTCCGTCAAACGGATCACATATACGTTGTCAGAAAATACTGCCATTTCTGGCCTCCATTAAAAATTTCCTTTAGTGTGTCATTGAAGCAATTCACCGCAGTTTGCTGTTCAAACTACTTACCTACAGGCCAGGTATTTAAAACTCTGTTTTCTCCGTCAAATGGATCACATAAGTTCGCTCCAAACTCAGTCATTTCTAGTGAGCTTGGAAGATACTGTCCTCCATTAAAAATGGTCAAGGGACGGGGAACTGGACGTGATGGTAATGGTGCATGCAGAGGCCGAGGACGAGGCCGTGGGCAAGCTGAAATTGTGCCACAACAAACACCCACATCTTCTCGTCTGACCTTCCTGTCCCAATTTCTAGGGGACCGCAGCACACCACTATTGAACCCAGAGCAGTGTCTAAAGGTTGTTGGTTGGATAGCGGATAATGCTTCCAGTCACTTAGCCACCACCACCGTGTCTTCCACACGGTCAATTCTCAATAGCCGTGAGTCTGGACCTCATATTCCTCACCCTGATCCTCCTTCCTCCCACCATGCCGAGTACCCAGAGACAACTGATCCCACACTTGGACACTCTGAAGAGCTGTTCACTTTTCCATTTATAGATTCGGGCCTCTCGCCCGGTCCACTTGAAATGGGGCAAGAGGAGATCACGTGTAGCGATGCCCAAATATTTGAGCAGCCACGGTCACACGAAGGCGACGGTGGGAAAGTGTCACAAGAGGTGGACGATGATGAGACACAATTGCCAGAAAGTCAGGAGGAGGACCAGGGTGTGGAAGTGGAAGATGAGGTGGTGGACGATATAGTAACTGACCCAACCTGGCAGGAGGACATGCTGAGCGAGGACAGCAGCACATGGGGAGGGAGGCAGAGCACCCAAACAGGCAGGAAGAAGCAGTGTGGTGGCCGCAGACAGAAGGCAGGCAACCGCTCCCCGTAACACCAACACGAAGGAAGTTGCCAGTACAACTGTTAGGTCTTCCCGAGTCTGGTTGTTTTTTAAAGACTCTGCCGATAACCCCAAAAAGGCCATTTGCACCACCTGCCAGGCCATCATCAGCAGGGGTGGCAAAACGACTAGCCTGACCACCACCAGCATGATCAGGCACATGGCAGCAAAGTACCCGACTTTGTGGGCCGAACCCCAGTGTCCAGATACAGTGTCTGCGGGTGACACCATTGCTTCTTCCGCTGTTGTGCATGCAAGCCAATCCCCTGTCCATGGTGCATGCGAAGATGCCTCCTGCCCTGCACCTGTCATTGCACACTCTCAAGTAGCAGCATCAGGAAGCACGTCCATATCCTTGTCCCAGCACAGCGTTCAGTTGTCCATACCCCAGTCCTTGGAGCACAAATATGCCGCCAACGCCCCACAGGCCACACTACTAAATTCTCACATTTCATGACTGCTTGCGCTCGAAATGTTGCCTTTTAGGCTCGTGGAGATGGAAGCATGCCGCAACCTGATGGCGGCGGCCGCCCTCGGTACTCCGTCCCCAGCCGCCACTATTTCTCCCGGTGTGCCGTCCCCGCATTACACAAGCACGTGTCCGAAAACATTAGCCGTGCTCTCAGCAATGTAGTTACCGGTAAAGTCCACCTAACCACGAACACATGGACAAGTGCTTGTGTAGCACCCTGAGGATTCGGCTGCTACAGGAGTATTGCACCTCAACCCAGAGGTGTGATATTCCACTCCCGGGTAAGGAAGGAGTGTGGAACTGAGCTCAGATAGACTGCATGCACTACATACATCCCATTCCAGAGGAGCAGGCCGACGGCACTCCCACTTAGAAATGTGCAGGTGCGACCGAGCCTGTTCCTGGCTGGAGTGGGAGGGGGGAGGAACATCCCATGTAGTGTAGGGGCAGATAGGGGGAGCAGTCTGGGTAGTGATAGGAGCTCATTGGGTGCTGGTCACCTGAGCTCACACATAGAGGGATATATAAGGAGGGCACCAACTTAGAATCAGGGTCAGTCAGCTGCAGAGGACAAGTCAGATGCAGAGAGCAGGAAACAGCAGCCCTGGAGAGAGAGAGAGTGGAGTGAAGAAAGACCCAGAGGGGGACAAAGAAGGGACCCAAGAACCCAAATAAGAACACCGGGTGAGGAGTCAGCAGAAGGGTACCGGAACCCAAGCTGGTGGGGGCAAAGACATTCCCCAGCCAGAGACCGGAGACCGTGGGCAGTGTCTGTCACGGTCACCCACTACATTCACCCTGAAGGCACACCACAGGAAGGGTCAGGGAACCTTAGGCCAAAGGTTGCCCAACAGAAGGCCCGAGGGAGCTGGACTTAGGTGAATCACTGGTGGGGACGGCTGAAGAAAGGACAGAGGGAGAGCTCAGGGCCACGCTCCGGACTTGTTTGGGGGTTGACCGGATCCAGGACCTGGTGGACGCAGCACGGCTCGGGAGGTCACTTGGAGCTAGAGTGACCAGGAACATCTGCAGTAAGTAAAGACCCTTAACTGCACAACCCGAGTCTGTCATCATTACCGGCTGCACCGCACCACCACAACCCCCATCCTCTGCGCCTGTCCCCTCTGAGGCTATACCCCTCCCGTTGGGGGTTATCCCACCAAGCTGCGCATCCACCATCAGCCTCAGCGGACCCTGCTGCAGCGGCGGCCACAGTGACCGCATCACAACGGGTGGCGTAGTCGACACAACGAACTTTAATAACATCAGTAAAGACTGCCACATAACACTGAGCTTGACGCCCTGGGCACGGGACCGGGTCACAGCCGCTCGGAGACTACAACCCCCCATCTGATCCGGTGCCGGGTATTCCCCTCAGAAAGGAATATGTCCCAGGGGGCGCGTCAACTTTGGCGTAGTCGGCAGGATTACGTGCCCGCAACACCCGGGTACTGCGTGCCTGAAGAAAAGTGCAAGTTTACCTCAGAAAGAAGACTCCTGCCGGTTCCGGAGGGTCCACGCCATCGGACTCCATCACCAGTCGTTTCCCGCCGATTGTCCGCCATTTCCAGCTTGTTCCCGCCATCTGCAGAGTTTCCCGCCACTGGGCGACGCTTCCCGCCAAAACCGCAGATTTCCCGCCTTGGAAGAGCAGCGGACGCCATTATGGGCGTGCCAAAGGAGGGCAAGAGGCCACCTCCCATCGTGGGCCAGGACAGAAAATGGCGCCAAAAGTGGAAACCGCCCCCATCAACAGAGACTGTGATGCTGGAGGTGTCTGTCAGCGTGAAAGAACTACCCCTGGAGCTGACAGTCACCGAGTTGCCCCGGGACCGCCCTCGGAGGGGGAGGAGACGAAAGAGAAGAGAAAAGATGGGTGTCGCTTGGAGGAGTCTAGAACGAGCGCACCCGGAGGCAAGGTGTCCAGAGCGAGAGCACCCGGAGTCGAGAAGAGGAAGAGTAGACCCGGGAATGGAGCGGCAGCAGAGCAGCACCGGCCCGCTGGCCAGGAGCCTGCAGAAGGAAGAAGGAGGAGAGCAGAGCAGCACCGGCCCGCTGGCCAGGAGCCTGCCGGAAGCAGAGCAGAGCAGCACCGACCCGATGGTCAGGAGCCTGCTGGAGTCAACAACCCCGCTAGGCTTAGCGGAGATCCTGGCGCAGCTTCCCCGAGATCGGGAGTGCGCGCGGAGTGCCCTGGAGGGCCTCGCGGGAAGGATGGCCCGAGTGCAGAGGGAGATCCTGGCGGAGTGGGGCCGGGAGATGGCCCAGCAAGCTGGAATCCGTCCACGGAACCCGCTCCCTTGGAAGAAGACACCGACTACCTCTGCGGATGACGCGGGAGGACCCAAGGCCGGAGACGGCGCAGAAGAGGGAGCGAGACGCATGGCAGCAGGTAAGGGGGACGCCTATACCCCATACCGGAAGACCGCCCACCTGCCCCAGCTCCCCGTCGCAGAGCCCGAAGGTCCCCCGGCCGTACCCGAGATCGCCATGACACCGCCACCGACTAGGCCCCGACCGGAAGCCGCCGTCGCGACCCCGGTGACGTCACGCGTCGTGACCCGGAGCGTGGCTAAGGAAGAGGAGCCTCCGGCCTGGTCGCAGGGCCTAGCGTTTCCGGGCGCCGCATCCCCAGCAGAGCCATCTACCTCCGCGGAGCCTCCGGCCTGGCCGCAAGGCCAGGTGGCCCAGGGTGCCGCCGTGTTAACAGTTCCATTTACCTTCCAGATGCCCCCGGCCTGGCCGCAAGGTCTGGGTAACCTGGGCGCCCCCACCATCGCGCCCGCACCCGCAACACCAAGGGTGCCATATCTGGGAGAGGACCCCTTCAGCCAGCTAGTGTGGCCGGACGGGCGGCCTTTCATCTGGCCCAAAGAATTCTTGGAACTGGAGCGACAAAAGAAGTTAGGTCCCCTGTGTGAGCCCCTGATCCCGGCTCCAAAGCCCGTGACTCGGGTCTCGCCTCCACTCGAGGAAGCCCAGTTCGTGTGGGACCCCACGGGAGAAGATTTGATGGGGTTCACCGGAGAGACTCGGGCAGCTGCAGCAGAGCGTACCGAGTGTTGCCGTCAACAGCTGGCAGAGTTCAAGAGAGAGCGGGAGGAGAGGCGGGCCAGAGAGCAATGGGCCCGGACCCGCAGCGCGGAGCAAAAGAGTCGGACCAGAAGGGACCCCTATGCAGCAGATCGTCCCCGTACCATCGGGACGGTAATAAAGTTTAATGCGCAGCATGGGTGGGGCTTCATAAAGGACCGGAACACCATGGGTGACGTCTTCGTTACCCGACGGGATGTCGAGTCTCACCTGCCAGAGGGTCACAAAGGCCGTGACCTCTACGTCGGTGACGAGGTAACGTTCACCCGGCACAAGTGTGCCAAGGGACCTTACGCCCTCCACGTGCATCGCCTGACAGAGGAGGAGTTGCGGTGTAGGGAGGAGGAGCCAGAAGACCCGGACGGGTTCAAGGCTAGAAGGTACTATGACTGAAATAGTACAAAGGAGATGTAAATAGTTACCTGTCGGGGTACCCAAGTAACCGTGGCTGCTTTAAAGTTTAGTCCCCGTTGGGACCAGTGAACAGTTTAACCCGTGTGTCCCCTACCCAAACCAGGCTGAGGACTGTGAGCAGCCATCCCTTTCCCTTTACTTGGCCGGGGACTGAGAACGGCCAAAACTTCCCTGTACATAGTTGCGCTTTCTAAGGCGCCCCCTACTGGTTTTATGAGAAACTGCTTATCAAAAGACTGTCGCACTTTACCTGGTCACGAGTTGCACGGTGACCAGAGGAGGAAGAAAGAACGAGACGACGAGAATGTTATAATGATGTTTATATGAAAAAGTTTATATATATAATATTTTATATGTTTTATATGTTTATAAAAATTTGTATGTTTTGGTGTTTTTGTCTTTGCAGCCCGAGGACGTGCTGTGATTTACCAGGGGGGAATGTAGCACCCTGAGGATTCGGCTGCTACAGGAGTATTGCACCTCAACCCAGAGGTGTGATATTCCACTCCCGGGTAAGGAAGGAGTGTGGAACTGAGCTCAGATAGACTGCATGCACTACATACATCCCATTCCAGAGGAGCAGGCCGACGGCACTCCCACTTAGAAATGTGCAGGTGCGACCGAGCCTGTTCCTGGCTGGAGTGGGAGGGGGGAGGAACATCCCATGTAGTGTAGGGGCAGATAGGGGAGCAGTCTGGGTAGTGATAGGAGCTCATTGGGTGCTGGTCACCTGAGCTCACACATAGAGGGATATATAAGGAGGGCACCAACTTAGAATCAGGGTCAGTCAGCTGCAGAGGACAAGTCAGATGCAGAGAGCAGGAAACAGCAGCCCTGGAGAGAGAGAGAGTGGAGTGAAGAAAGACCCAGAGGGGGACAAAGAAGGGACCCAAGAACCCAAATAAGAACACCGGGTGAGGAGTCAGCAGAAGGGTACCGGAACCCAAGCTGGTGGGGGCAAAGACATTCCCCAGCCAGAGACCGGAGACCGTGGGCAGTGTCTGTCACGGTCACCCACTACATTCACCCTGAAGGCACACCACAGGAAGGGTCAGGGAACCTTAGGCCAAAGGTTGCCCAACAGAAGGCCCGAGGGAGCTGGACTTAGGTGAATCACTGGTGGGGACGGCTGAAGAAAGGACAGAGGGAGAGCTCAGGGCCACGCTCCGGACTTGTTTGGGGGTTGACCGGATCCAGGACCTGGTGGACGCAGCACGGCTCGGGAGGTCACTTGGAGCTAGAGTGACCAGGAACATCTGCAGTAAGTAAAGACCCTTAACTGCACAACCCGAGTCTGTCATCATTACCGGCTGCACCGCACCACCACAACCCCCATCCTCTGCGCCTGTCCCCTCTGAGGCTATACCCCTCCCGTTGGGGGTTATCCCACCAAGCTGCGCATCCACCATCAGCCTCAGCGGACCCTGCTGCAGCGGCGGCCACAGTGACCGCATCACAACGGGTGGCGTAGTCGACACAACGAACTTTAATAACATCAGTAAAGACTGCCACATAACACTGAGCTTGACGCCCTGGGCACGGGACCGGGTCACAGCCGCTCGGAGACTACAACCCCCCATCTGATCCGGTGCCGGGTATTCCCCTCAGAAAGGAATATGTCCCAGGGGGCGCGTCACTTGTGTGCAGGGACGGTACATCTCGCTGACGGCACACTGGGTTAACATAGTGGAAGCCGGGACCCAGTCGGACCTTGGGACGGAACACGTCCTTCCGACGCCAAGGATTGCGAGCCCTAGGTCAATCAGGGTTGCCCCCACGATCTACGCCTCCTGCACCTCATCCTCCTCAGCCTCCTCCTCCTCTTCAGCCTCCATCTCCGAAATGACCACATCAGTCACAAGCAGTAAGCACTGCAGCACTGCCTCGGCAAAGCGGCAACAGGCTGTGCTGAAGCTAATATGCTTAGCTGAAAAACCGCACAATGCTGAAGAGTTGTGGACATCTCTGAAAGAGCAGGCTGATCTGTGGCTCACACTTCTGAACCTATAGCCAGGCATGGTCGTGTGTGACAATGGCCGGAACCTGGTGGCGGCTCTGAGGCGAGGCGAGCTCACACACGTACCATGCCTGGCCCATGTGCTTAACCTCGTGGTTCAGCGGTTTCTCAAATCCTACCCGGAGCTGCTGGATCTGCTTGTTAAAGTACGCTGCCTGTGTGCCCATTTTAGAAAGTCAGCTACAGCTTCCCCCGCCCTTGCAGTGTTTCAGCAGCGTTTGCAGCTTACAGCTCACAGACTGGTGTGTGTGATGTACCCACGCGTTGGAACTCTGCACTGCAGATGTTGGGAAGGATTTGTGAGCAGAAGAGGGCAGTTGTTAGCTACCAGCATCAACAAGGCCGTCGGTATTCAGTTCTGACTCCACACATAAGACCTCAGGAGTGGACATGGATGTCAGACATATGTACCATCCTCCAAAACTTTGAGGACTCTACCAAGATGGTGAGCGGCGATGACGCCATAATTAGCGTCACCATCCCGCTTCTCTGTCTTCTGAAACGCTCTCTGCTCACAATCAAAGAGGATGCATTGCAGGCGGAGCACAATGAGATGGAGCAAGGAACCATACAGGGTGATTACACACAGCCAAGCCTCATCTCATCCCAACGTGGATTGGGTGACAATGAGGAGGAGGAGGAGGAAGGACAGAAGCTAGTTTCATGCACTATAGACGGTACTACCTGCACAGCTGCCATACCATCTGTTCAGCGTGGATGGCCAGAGGACAGAGAGGAGGAGGAGGAGAGCATAGTCAGTGATCCTCTTGGTGAGGACACGGAAGTCTTGCCTGTTAGTAGTCTGGCACGCATGGCTGAGTTTGTTACGCTGCCTTTCCCGTGACCCTCGCGTTCTCAAAATTTTGGGTGACAGTCATTACTGGTTGGTGACACTTCTAGACCCACGCTACGAGGAGAACTTTATATCTCTTATTCCTGAGGCCAACAGGTCTACAAAAATGGGGCAGTACCAGATGGCCTTTGTTGCGGAACTACAAAAAAAAGTTCCCTTCTGAAAACGCTGGCGGCAGAGTGCACACTTCGTTGGACAACCAAGGAGTACAGGCGAGAGAGACACAAATGCAATCCAGCAGAGGCAGGGGAACACTGTCAAAGTTCTGGGAGAGTTTTCTCAGACCTGCCCATCACACAGGCCCTGAGGCGCGAGGTACTCTGACAAGGAGTGCTAAGTTTGGGAAGATGCTGAGGGAGTACCTTGCCGACCGTTCCAACTTTCTCCGTGTTTCCTCTATGCCTTATAATTATTGGGTATTCAAGCTGGATACGTGGAATGAACTGGCTCTCTATGCCTTGGAGGTCCTGGCCTGCCCTGCTGCCAGCGTTTTATCAGAGCGGGTTTTTAGTGCCGCTGGTGGAATTATAACTGATAAGCGCATACACCCGTCAACTGAAAATGCGGACAGGCTGACTCTTATAAAAATGAACAAGGGCTGGATTGGGCCAGACTTCTCAACACCACTGAATGATAGCAGCGTAACAAACTCAAATCCAGTGTCTTTTCTTGGGAGGTGTATTCCCATGCACCTTTTAACACCCACACATGGGTATAAGCTTCCTGATTTTGTCTATTTGCTCTTGTCCTCCTCCTTCTCCTCAGCCTCCACCACCATATCAGCAGGGTGACCGTGGTCCGTGATGCAACACCCACATCATTTTTTTAAAGGGTGTTTATGATGCCCGTGAAATTTTTTTTTGATACATTATGTTCATGTATATCCCCCAGGGGTAAATGTTTGTCAGCCCATACACTTAGTGCATGGGCATTACAAGTATAGGAGGCCTGCTCCTTTCTAATGGGAACATTTTTTTATGAGGCCCTCCTCCACGTCTCTTCCAAGGGGTATTGAAGTGCCTCCAAATTTTTGGCAGCCCTTGCATTCACTGCATAGGCCAACACTATGGGAGACTCTCTCCTTTTTAATGGGAATTTGTCATTACTGTGGCCCTGCTCTTTGTGTCTTTAAATTCTTAGTGGGGTTTTTCCTAAAATTGGTCAGCCGTTGGACTCACTGCATACCATATAACTGTATAGCAGACCCTCTCCTTTCTAATGGGAACATGTCGTACCTTGTTACTGTGGCCCTGCTCCGTGTCTCTTTAAATTCTTAGTGGAGTTTTTCCTAAAATTGGTCAGCCGTTGGACTCGCTGCATACCCTATAACTGTATAGCAGACCCTCTCCTTTCTAATGGGAACATGTCGTACCTTGTTACTGTGGCCCTGCTCTATGTGTCTTTAAATTCTTAGTGGGGTTTTTCTCAAATCTTGGCAGCCCTTGCAGTCACAGCATGGGCATTACCACTATAGGAGACCCGCTCCTTTATACTGGGAACATTTTTTTTTACTGAGACCCTCCTCTGTTTCTTCAAAGGGGTATTGGGTTGCGTCCAAATTTTTGGTAGCCCTTGCAGACACTGGATAACAATAACAGTATAGGAGACCCACTTGTTAATAATGGGAACAACAAAGCATAGCCTGCTGATGGCTCTCTAAAAATAGCTAGGGCCGACTGCTGGCCTTTTAATAATAGTAAGGGCCGTCTGATGTCCCTATAAAAATAGGCTTTTTGACTTTCAGAGTCCCTCCATCATAAATAAAAAAGGATGTGTCTGATGATGTCACACACCACATTGCCAGATAAGGTTGTAAAATGTTAAAATGACATTTCCCGGTGAATACATTTGTCTTAAAAAAATAACGTAAAAAAACCCAAAACAATAGGATCTTTCTTTAGTATAAAAAACAGCGTCACCAATTTAACCTCAATGTAATCACATTGTTCAGCTCATGCACCTCCTCCTCCATCTCCGAAATGATCACATCAGTCACAAGCTGACAGCACTGCCTTGGCCAAGCGGCAACAGGCTATGCTGAAGATAACATGCTTAATTGGCAAACCAGCCCAGTGCTGCAGAGTTGTTGAAAGCTGTAACACAGCAGCCTGATCTGTGGCTCTCACTGCTGAACATACAGCCAGGCATGGTCGTGTGTGACAATGGGCGGAACCTGGTGATGGAGAAATGACAGCAGGGGTAGATACGGTTTCCCTGTATGCCAGCCCTTTCACCGAGCTAAAGAATATGGCTGTGGTGAAATACAACTCCCACTGAGAAGCTGTTTTAGATTGAAAAACATTGTGCCCACCAGAGGATTTGATTCTGAGGGCTAACCTTTCTTACCTGCTCAAGAGCCCCATAGCAGCTGCAAAGTTAGCGCTATCATGAACTCTCCTGAGGTAGAAGCCAAGGCACTCCAGAGGATTCTCTGCTGGGACTGTCCAACCCTACTGAGAAGCAGTCCTGGCTAAGAAAAGTGTATGGGAAGGTTCCCGGACACTCTATCGCTGCTTTTTTTTACTGAGGAGGAAACACACGCAAACACGGGGAGAACATACAAAGTCCTTGCAGATGTTGTCCTTGCTGGGATTTGAACCCAGGATCCCAGCGCTGCAAGTCTTCAGTGCTAACCACTGATCCAATGTGCTGCCGTTCACCCTCTAATATCTAACAGGCTGGAGAAACTTGCACCTACTGCCACTCTATCTTCAGCTCCTTTTGTGAGAAAATGTATTTGGGCAGCCACTCAGTCTACCAAATAAAATTCCTGAGAAGGAAATTGGGGATGGCTTCACTACTGGTACTGGGGGCAGTGCTAATACCATGGCGTTGTACCATAGTTTGCTGGAAATATTCCAGGCTGGTAGAAGGCGAGTAAATTACCACAGAAAAGTACCAGCAGTAATGTTCAGGCCACATTTCAAGTGCAAGCAGCTTTAGAGGACTTCCTGGGAGAAATGACACGCAGGGTAGATACGGTTTCCCTCTATGCCAGTCCTTTCACCGAGCTAAATACAACTCTTAGCAAAAAAAAGTTGTGGACTGACTCCGTACCGTCCCTGGCCACATTCACCTGTCCACGTGTTTGTGGTTAGGCGGTACTTCCCAGTAAGTGCACTGGGGAGGGCACGGGTAATTTTGTGGGACCCGTGCTTGTGGAAGGTGGAGACGATACCAGGAGAAATAGTGGTGGCGGAGGACCAAGTAAGGACACCCGGCCGCCGCCGGCATGAGGTTATGAAAAGCTTCCGCCTCCACGAGCCTAAAAGGCCACATTTCAAGTGCAAGCAGCTGTCAAAAATTACAGTATAATATTGCAGCCGGTGGGTGGGTGGCTGGCTGTGTACTTGCGCTTGCATTCCAAGTAATGGAGTAGGGACAACTGAACGCTGCACTGGGACAAGGACGTGGACGGTGATTGTTGCAAGTCTGCAACGACAGGTGATTAGGAAAAAAGAGAAAAACCACTGTACAACATATTTAGAATATGCAAGACCAAAATCACTCCAGTCACTGGCTGAAATCCAAGGCTGGAAATATAATATAAGGACCATTAAATGGCAGACCATTCGGTATAATAAATTGAAAAAAAGAAAAGAAAAATAACCGAACATAAGATCCAAAAAATAATAATGGAAAGGCAGGGATATAGTGTGTAAAATACCTTTATTAAAGAAAAAAAATTATGGACATATAAAACACATGATAGTAGTCGCTCATATATTTCTCTATCGAGAAACTTCCAAGAAACGTGGTATGTATAGGCAGGCAATAAATATTAATAATAATATATGTGATAGTAATTAGTAATAAATATTATAAATACAGTATTGTAAAATACCAAAAGTGTGCCCTGCCAGACCAAATAATAACCACTAGGCCACTATCGATTAAATAGAAAAAGTAGAGAAGATACACTACTGACAATAATGACTGTCATAGAGTAAAGTAAAAAGAGAGGGAAGATCCAAAAGGTATACAAAACGAGAGAGTAGATGCAAAGACGCTCATGCGTCAGCATGTTTTGTTCAGTGCAGGGCTGTGGAGTCGGTACAAAATGGACCGACTCCAACTCCTAAAATATATAATAAATTGGGTACAGTAGTTCAATGCAGTTTGTGGGGAATATTTTTTCATAAGAATTTGTGAAAGTTATGAAATGTCCTATAAATGTCTGTCCTATTCCTGATCTGAGGGTCTAGACTTTTAGCTGAGATGAATCTGTGCTACAGTAAATTGATCACTTAAACATGAGCCATGTATGAGGGAGTTGGAGGTTTGGCTTACCGACTCCACAGCCCTTGTTCAGGAGAACCACACTTTACGCCCAGACTTTTGTTATTGGAGGTTAGGAGCAGGGCTATGGAATCGGCAAGCCAAGCCTCAATTTCCCTGACTCCTGACTCCTCAGCACTGCCTCACTACTGAGCGTGTACATAAAGTGCAGCACAGATTCATCTCAGCTAAAAGCTGAGATCCTTAGATCAGGAACAGAACAGACATTTATAGGACATTTCATAACTTTCCCAAATTCTTATGAAAAAATTTCCATCACATACTGCATTGTACTACTGTACCGAATTTATTATATATTTTAGGAGTCAGTCCATTTTATACCAACTCCACCAAAATGGGCACCGCAGTGTAGTAAATGTCAGCCTCTCCGCAGAACAACCACAAACTTCTCCTAACAGACTGTGATCAAGGTCTGGATAGACAGAAATGTCGGTCAACTTGTAAAGTGTGTGGTGCCCCTGAACATGAATAAATGTAATTCTCTTCTCTGACACAAAGTAGTGCTATGGTCTTTCCTATATTATTAATAAAAAAAGTAGTGGACGACCCCTTTAATCCTGCATACATCTGCCTGTGTTTGCTCATTAATCCCAGAATTAAGAAAACCATAATTATTGTATCTGGGATTATTAGTGAATGGCCTTCTGGCTCCTTCCAATAGATAAAAGCAGAATGTCAGCATTGCTGATCGTCGCAAAGGAAGGAAGAAGTGTGCATGTCCGTCATGTCCCCAACAAGTAGCTCCAGGCCATTTTTTCTGACCCAATATCAATAATGTTGTTATATTTCCTCTGTCCACGTAAAATAGAGAGATTGTAAGGTGTAATTCTAGTATTTAGAGACTTTCCTTTCTACACTAAATGCTGCTTTTCTTATATACCTCTCATGTTCTGTAATTTAGAAAGATTAATTGGAAGTGTCAGGTGTGAAAAATCCTGATATTGCAGTGGGAACGGTGGGAGACACGCTGGGCATCACGAACGCCGTTGCTGGAGATGTCTTCTGCAATATGGTTTTATTACTCACTTATACCTCAGACAGTGGAATATCGGGCACATTTTACTTTTCAATTATGTTTCCTTATACAAAACACCACAGTATTTTAGCTGGAACCTTTGCTCATTGCTTGTAAACTATAAATATCTCATTTGTCTTCTTTTTTCAGGTTCTCGGTGGATTCCCCGGTGTACTTGGTTCTCAAGGAGTACAAGCACAACAACACAGGAACTTGTCACTTCACGAGTATCTTAGCATGGGACTTCTTAAAGATGCTGGCATCGCCATACCAAAGGGTTTTGTAGCAAAGACACCAGAAGAGGCTTATTCAGTAGCTAAAGAGATTGGTATGAGTTATTTTATCATGTTGTTTTGAAATTTCAGTAGACAAATAGCAAATAATCCTTTATTATACTCATTATGAAAATGTATGATCTAACGCTTTGTGAGACCAAGTGCGTAACATTCGCGATGGCATTGATTCCACCGAGTGTGTTTAGTCAGGGGGCTTGCAGTCTACAGTCCTTTTTTCAGCTGAACATGTGTCCTTGGACGTACATTCAGCTGAAATGTATTGCTATGCAAAGAGGGAGAGGGCACTACTCTCCACGGGAGCGCGGACAGCGAAGAGGAATCGTTTATTTTTTTTTTGTTACTTATATGTGTTTGAGGAGAGCGCTATGAGGAGGAACATTATTACAGGAAGGATCCCAGGACGGGAGACATTATTAAATAAAGGGTCCAGGATGGAGGCAATCGTATAAAGATGCGGGCCAAGATCGGAGACATTATTGTAGGATACGGGACATTAGTAAAAGAAGGGGCCACGATTGGGGAAAATATTACAGGACACGTGCCAAGACTAGGGACATTATTAAAAGAAGCGGGACATTACTTAAAGAAGGGGCCAGGATGGGGGAAAATATACAGAATAGGTGCGAAGATGGGGGACATTGTTACAGGATGGGGAGACTTTACTCCAGTATGGGGCCCATACATCTGACCATATGCTAGTGGGGGTTTGGTCCAAATTTTGCATCAGGGCTCATATGACTCTAGTTACGCCACTGTGTGAGACTGCTGGCTAAGCAGTAGCACACACTTTTTTTATTGTATACCTTCTGCCCTAAATCATCTTTATTAAACATTTCCTGCTAATCTGTACAACACCTTGACATGACTCGCTGTCCTGCTGCTTCCAATGTAGATCCAATAACGCACTTTTGCTGCCTACATCAGCTCTATGCTCTTCCACTTCCATTTTTTCATTGTTGGAGATCGGAAAGATAGAGAAGGCGATTATGTGGGGAACAGAATTGTTAATTCTACAATAAAAAAAAATAGATTGGAAAAAGATGATATTTCAGTAGCTAGTTTTAATGTCAGCAAACGATGATATACTCTCTCCTCCTGTACCAGTCGCCGTCACGTTTTGTTCAAGATTATTGTAATTGTTTTCGCTATGTATACCCCTTTTCACATGTAAAGCGCCATGAAATAAATGCTGCTATAATAATAATATATTCGTTGTAAGGAAACAAGTCACCTAAAGTAAATATTTTTCTTCCGATATTCTGGTAGTTTTTTTTTGTTCTATTTATAATGGGGGGTTGATGGGGCGCACATCTACTGTCAATAGCATTTAGATATATTCTATTTGGACCATAAGAAATAATGGATTGGAGTGATTCATTGACATCTATGAGAGAGTTTTCTTGGTATACTTTGTGACTTCTGCAGGGAGGAGGAGGTGAGCTGTGACCGTCCACTATTGTTGTGACTCGTGGATCCTGTGTTACCTATATAAACCTTTGATGGTGATGAGATGACTGCTGAGAAGCGATATCTACAGAAAAGCCGGTGTCAGCCTATTAATAAGCTCAGTGACGAGTGAAGGCAGAAAGATTTCATAGTTGTTTATTTCCATAACATGAAAAAAAAAAAAATACCAAAAATACCAACACTTCTTTAAAAATGCCTAACATAAAATCTTGATTTAAACTGTAGTTCATGTACTAATTACCTATTTCCTTTTATGCTTTTCATATGTATTCTTCTGACTATAGAAAGAACTAGATGGTGGCCCGATTCTAACGCATCGGGTATTCTAGAATATGTATGTGGCCGACCGGGCGCAATTAGCAGAGCGGTGTTTAAATTTGGCGTCAAAATCGCTGATTAGTCGCGACCGCGACCAATCAGCAAAGCGGTGTTTAAATTTGGCATCAATAATGCTGATTGGTCGCGGCCTGCAAACGCGACCAATCAGCAGAGGGGTGTTTAAATTTGGCGCCAATAATGCTGATTGGTCGCGACCGCGACCAATCAGCAGAGCGGCGTTTAAATTTGCCGGCCATATCGCTGATTGGTCGCGGCCGGCCACCGCGACCAATCAGCGTCGTATTAGTGAGGACCGGGGAGCGGCGCTACCTGTGCGGCTACTTCCTCTGCGAGAAGCCGGGAGTTGACTGGCTGCTCGCAGCAGAAGCATCCCGACCGGCGGCGCCGCTCCCCGGTCCTCCGTTCACACTTGCCGTCCGGAGATCAGCGGCCCCAGCCGCTGATCTCCCGACGTTAGCCTCATGGAGGTCAGTGGCGCCGGTCGGGGTAGTTCTGCTGCTAGCGCCGCTCATCTCCCCGCTGCATCGCTGCTAACCTCCGTGCGGCAAATGAGCCGCTAACGGCTGCCATCTTTTTTCTGAAATCCCGCGTTGCTGATTGGCCGCGGCCGGACCAATGAGCGACGTGGGATTTCCTGGACAGACAGCGGCCGGACCAATGAGCGACGCGGGATTTCCTGAACAGACAGACACAGACAGACAGACGGGATAAGACAATTAGATAGATAGATAGATAAATAGATACTCTCAGAATACATTTCATGTATTAGGTCTTTATACATTTTATGCATCTTTTATGTTGGGTATGTTGGAGAATTTTTATCTTTTGGCTCATATTACTGAAGTCTTGTACGTTCATCGTCACCTTGCTTTGTCTTTGCTGCAGGCTGACTGTGTATGATTTTGATCTAGACCTTTTAATATGGGCTGGAAAAAGGGAAGCTTGAGTCTTTCATACAAATTTATTCCTGTTAATCTTTGTAAGCCTGTTTAATATTTTTACAATTGTAACGGATATGAACAAAATTATTAGGTACGGTATATGTTACAGGTTAATAAAAAATTAACTGGTGAAAATGTTGTTTTGTTGCTTATACATTAAATCCTTGGCTGTTTTGTGTGATTTTAACACATAGAAAATACCATTATCTGATTTATGCATCAAACTGGAGAAACAAATGGGTTATTCCGCGCTGCTGTGGAGAAAAAATGTAGGATGCCAATTCAATTTCAAATGGTTAATTCTCTCACTTTTTCTCTATGGCAGCACAGAAAAACCCATTTGTTTCTCCAGTCCTATGCATTTCTCTCCTCGTGGGTCTGCCGCAGCCTTAGGCTATGTGCACACTGGGCTATTTGATGCGTTTGCGCTGCGTTTTTTCCACTCGGAAATGCACCAAAAAGGCTATGTAATCCTTGTGCCAGCTAATGCAATGACAATCCTGAAGCGCTGTGCACATGATCAGGAATTTTCCTGACAGGACTGTCATTGCTTTTAAATCTGCAGCATGTCAATTCTTTGTGCTTTTCTGCTTCGTTTTTCACCCGTAGACTTGAATTGAGTCAGTCAAATCTGCAGCAAAAACACAGGTATAAATATATTTGCGGATTTGATATGGATGTTTGATGAGTATTTGACCTACTCAATTCAAGTCAATGAGTCAAAAACCCCGCAAAACCGCACAGTCATCATTGTGTGATAACAGCGGGAGCATGCACGGCTGAGGAGAGAAGTAGTCTCCTCAGCCGGCGTCTGTGCACAGTGTAATAAACACCTTATTCTCACCTGTCCGCCTTCCACCCGATGTCCCATGGTGATCCGATCAGCCGGCAATACACTGACAGGAGTGCGATCGCTCCGAGCAGTGTACATCGCAGCACTGCCAGGACTGAGTTCACCGGAGTTCATCAGCGAAAGATCAGCTGAGAGCTGTAGAACCTCCTTTTAGGACACCGGTGCTGCATGGGAATTTTCCCACGCAGCACTGATGCTGTAAATGAGGGCATCTGGGCTTATCAGCTGATCTTCTGCTGATGAACTCCGGTGAACTCAGCCCCAGCAGCGCAGCAATGTGCACTGACTGGAGTGATTACACTCCTGTCAGCGTATAAAGTGCTGTCTTCTACAGCAGTCACATCAGTGATTGCTGATGTGGCTGCTGTAGAAGTGACCCAGATCTTTGTGGGACACTGTGGATTACGTCATAACGGCGGACAGGTGAGGGATATGATTGTTTTTTAGTTTTGGTTTCTTACAGGAGACAAGGGCTTTGGGGACTGGGAGTTAGGTGAGTATACAGTGTTTTTTTATTTTTGAATAAAAGATTAAAACTGTGTGTAATTTTATTTAAATATAATAAAATCTGCCCGTGTCTTTATTGATAAACGTCAAATACCTTACTACGGGGTTAGTAATGGGGGCGTTTTATAGACTCCTCTCCATTACTAACCTGGGATTCATATCAGCCGCCAATACAAAACTGACATGAACCCCAACGTTATTACCCCACTCGGCAGTGGGAAGAGCGGAGGCTAAGCGACAGATTTGGCGCATCTTATGGATGCGCCAGTTCCAGTTCAGCTGAGAGCTGATATTATTAGCTGTGGAGGGGGCCAGGACTCATGGCCCCTTCCCTGGCTATTAATATCAGCCCGCAGCTGTCTGTTTAGCCTTTGCTGGTTAGATTTTATAGGGGGACCATATATTATTTTTTTTCAGTGGTCCCCTTTAATCTAACCAGTAAAGGCTAAGTAAACAGCTATGGGCTGTTATTAATACCCAGGCAACAATTTTGGCTAATGACCCTTTCTCTGGCTACTAATATCAGCTCTCAGCTTTTGGCTTTCCCTCTGCTGGTTATGAAAATGACGCGGGAGCCCACGACATTTTATTTAGTATTAGGATATGTGCCCACGATCTGGACGTAGCAGCGCTTTGGACACAGCATATTTTTGCTGCGTCTAAAGGGCTGCATTCTATTGAACACAGGTAAATCCACATGTGTTCACTGAACTATGCAGATTTACCGCATTCAATACATTCTAGTGGTAAAATTTACGTTGCGATGACTAGCAACTCCACAAGAGAAATCGACATGCTGTGGTCGTGAAAGACACACCGCATGTCAGTGTCCGCGTGTGATTCGCTGCCTCAGTTGCACGCTTAGTGGACATGGGATTTCTAGAAATCCCATCCACTATGCTGTAACATCTGGACGCTGTGGGTTTGACTCTGTATACCCCAGACTGTACAGTCCTCCTCCCGCCATAAAAGACCTAGGTGGGAAATGGAGGAATCATCTGAGGAAGGGGAATATCTGGAGTCAGGAAGGAGAGGAACAAACTCTATCCCAAATGCCTTTGGAAGAAAGGAAAAAATATATGTTTTCAATTGAACGTACAGATGATCTATTAAAGTCCGTGAGGAGCTCTATGAATTTAGAAGACACTCACATACCCATTTCTAAGCAGGATGAAATGTTTTCAGGCCTTAAAAGACAAAGAAATAGTCTTTCTAGTTAATGAGAACATTAAAGCTATAATTCTCGAGGAATGGGATGATGCAGAGCAAAAACTCACCATCCCGAAAGAATTTAGGGCACGGCTTCCATTCAACCCTGAGGATATCAAGCTATGGGAGGAAGTTCCCAAAGTGGATATTCCTATTGCAAAAGTTGCAAGAAAAACGTCTATTCCTTTTGAGGACACTTCCTGTCTAAAGGACGCAATGGACAGGAAAGCAGAGACTATGCTGAAAAGATGCTGGGAAACATCAGCTGCGGTTATAAAAACCAATATAGCGGCTACCTCTGTAGCTAGGTCTATGTTTCTATGGATAGACGAGCTGTCAGATCACATAGTCTCTAATACCCCTAGAGAAATAATATCAAAATCCCTGCCATTATTAAAAATAGCGACACAGTTTTTGGCTGACGCTTCAGCTGAATCTGTTAGATTCGCATCCAGAAGTACTGTCCTATCTAATTCGGCAAGGCGCGCGATTTGGCTCAAAACTTGGACTGGGAATAGCCACTCAAAAAATAAGCTTTGTTCTATCCCCTTTTCTGGTTCCCAGGTTTTCGGTCCAGTCCTAAACGAGACTATAGGGATAAAGGTAAAACGGGGAGATGGTGCTACAGAAAAGGGGGAAGAGAGAGAGCAGCCCAGTTTTTCTCTGGCCCTCCGAGTAGACCCTGACTCTATGGGGATTGGGGGGAGGCTTCGGATTTTTTGGGAAAAATGGCAAGCCATAACAAAAAAACAATGGCTCCTGCGCACAATAAAAGAGGGGTACAAAATAGAATTTTCCCATCCTCCCCTACAACGTTTTCAGACTACCCGCTCTCTCTCTCCCTCGGCCTCTCAAGCCCTTTGGCTTGATGTAATAACCCTGGATTCTATAGGGGCGGTGGAACAAGTACCTCCCTTGGAAATAGGATTAGGCCATTATTCCTCCCTCTTCTCGATCTTGAAACCGTCGGGCAAAAGACGTACGGTAATAAATCTAAAGCCCCTAAATCATTCAGTGCAGTACAGAAATTCAAGATGGAAGCAATCAGGTCCAGCATCCCTCTAGTACAAAAAGATTCGGTTATGTGCACCCTAGATCTCCGGGATGCGTATTATCATGTTCCTATCCATCCGACCCATCATCAGTATTTGGGATTTGCCCTAGAGCGAGGAGACAGTTATATCACTTCCAGTTTGCTTGTCTTCCTTTCGGTGTGTCATCCGCTCCCAGAATTTTTACAAAGCTAATAACGGAGGTTGCAGCCTTCCTCAGAAAACAGGGCATAATTATAATACCATATCTGGACGATATATTGTTAGTGGCCGAATCAGAGCCCGCTCTTCTCCAACAACAAATAAAGACAATCGAAACCCTACAAACCTTAGGATGGGGAATCAATTGGGAAAAATCAAGTCTCCAGCCAAGCACCGAAAAGGTGTTCTTAAACTATGTGCCCACGATGCAGAAATGCTCCGGATTTTTTTTGAGCGTTTCTGCATCTCCCCTGGCAGAAAAAACGCATGCGGATTGTACATGCGTTTTTCCTGCCAGGGACATGCGGATGTGAAGCGTTCTTCACATGCATTTCCACATGCTGGTTGACAAGCGCTTTCCAAGCGATTTTAGCATCACTTGGAAAGTGCTTGTCAACTTGGTCACACTATATAAATCCATGCAAAAGACATGGATTTATATAGTGTGACCGTGAAGAATGTTTAAAAATAAAAAAATAAATCTATACTTACCTTCTGATGGCCCCCGGAGTCTTGCTTCGCTCCTTTCTCCCTTGTCGGCAGATCGCGGTACACTGAAGGACCTGCCGACGTCAGCATCGCGTGACCCGTCACATGTCCTTCAGTCCATCGCGATCTGCCAGCAAGTGAAGACAAGGAGAGCGGGGGCCGCCAGAAGGTAAATATAACATTTATTTTTTATTTTATTCTTTTTTTCACAGGTTCTATGGTACCCGAGTCCGGAGGAGAGTCTCCTCTCCTCCACACCCGGGTACCATCCGCACATTGAAACGCATGGAAGGCGCATCTACATATACAGTGATGCGGAATCCATGCGTTCCAATGCAAGTCAATGGTGGTGAAAACGCAGCGCTTCCGCAAAATAACTGGTAGTGCTGCGTTTTTTTCCCGCAATGATAATCCGCAGCGGAAATTTCTGCAGCATGTGCGTAGCACATGCGGATTATCATTGGGGAACATGGCAGGCGTTCTACCATGCATTTTTTAAGCGTTTCTGCAGCGTTTTTGCCGCTGCGGAAACGCTTAAAAAACGCATCGTGGGCACACAGCCTACGGAGTACTTCTAAACTCTCATCTGCCTTTCTTCTTCGGCAGGGAGGCCCCAACGGAATACAGTTGCAGATGCTAGCAACTCAAATCTTCCAGTGGATCGAAGTGAATGTTCTTTCGGTGTCAGCAATTCACCTCAAAGGATCTGAGAACACAATAGCGGACTACCTCAGCAGAGAGAAAGTCTGGTTCTCCGGGTGGGAGCTGAACCCAGATGTCTTCAAGCAAATAATCCAGAAATGGGGCTTGCCCTCCATAGATTTGTTTGCTACCAAAAAGAACAGGAAGCTCCAGCGATTCTTCTCCATCAACCCGGAAGGGTTAGATGCGCTCTCTCAGCCCTGGGGAAGAGATATTGTATATGCCTTCCCTACAATGCCCCTAATTGCAAGAGTATTGAGGAAGATAAAACAGGAGCAGACAACTTTGATTCTATTAGCGCCATATTGGCCCAAGAAGAGCTGGTTTCTGTTGTTACAACAAATGTCGATGGATCACCCATTTATTCTTCCACGCCGGGTTGACCTTCTATCTCAGGGTCCCTTGTATTATCAAGATGTCCATCTTCCTTAGTTAACAGCGTGGATCCTGAAAGGCGCATCCTAGCTTCCAAGGGCTTATCGGATCGTGTAAGCTCGACTTTGCAAGCCAACAAAAAACCGATAACATCAACCATATATGCCCGGGTGTGGAAGCAATTTTGCTTATTTACAGGAGAATCAGGCATGGGCTTGGATAAGCCCGACATCCCTAAAATTCTAGACTTTCTCCAACAAGGCTTTGATAAAGACCTTAGGCCGAACACATTAAAAGTGCATATTTCTGCCCTGAGTTCTTTCTAAGACTATCCCTTAGCAGACCACCCATGGGTATCAAGGTTTACCAGAGCAATCTCTCGCCTAAAACCTACGCTTAGAAATCTTGTACCGTTATGGGATCTAAATCTAGTGTTAGGAGCCTTATGCAAATCTCCATTTGAGCCTATGGAGCAGTCAGGGATAGATCTACTCTCCATGAAAACAGTTTTTCTGGTAGCAATCACCACGGCAAAACGGGTAGGGGAGAGCCAAGCACTCTCGATTCTAGATCCTTACCTGAAAGTACTAAACGACAGGTTGGTTCTCAGATTGGATCCCTTTTTCCTTCCCAAAGTGGTATCCAAGTTAAACTTGAACCAGGAAATGAGCCGGGGAGAATGAGCGGGGCCCAGAGCTGCGCTGAGCTCAGGAGCGGTATCCTGTCACTCAGTGAGCTCTGCTCAGTGCAGGGCCAGCTCGCTGGAGCAGCTGATTCTCCCTGGCTCCTCGGCATCAGCCGTCAGAGGATTACAGCCGGACAGGTGAGTTTAAGGATTTTATTATTTTATTCTTATTTTTACACAGGGACACTGCGGGAGCAGACACTACTACTGCCAACATCACAGCGCGAGCAAGAGACAATGATGAGGGCAGTGTTCAGCACCCAGCGCTTGGGAACAGCGCTAACTGTACACAGATTCCCAGGCGCCGGTACGTGTCACACTGATGACACACGGATGTTATCCGTGTGTGTTCAGTTTTAGACATTTTGCGGACTGTGCAGCCGGAAAAAACGGACATGCGTGTGGAGCAAATGGACACACGGTCCGTGGAAACACACTAACGTGCTCAGACCCATAGATTTGAATGGCTGTATGTGTGTCAGTGTCTCCAGTACGTGTGGAAACTGTCACCACATGTCCCGGACACACTGACGTGTGAAAGAGCCCTGACTGTGACTCATTGTCTTGTACAGGAGAGCTATCTGAGCATAAGTCATTATGAAGAGAGGGGGAGGAGGGGAGCTGTGACATCACGTTCTGTGGCATGTGAATACCGTGTTGTGTGGTATACAGAGATATTGCCTTAATTGTGATCCTGTCTGTGATAATAACAATGAAGTATGAGTCTAGAATACCCCCAGTGATCAGAGTGAAAATTTCAAGATTCCTGTGTTGTTTTTTTTATTTATTTTTTTACAATTTTTTTATATAGATAGTTTATATGTGAAATTAAAAAAATAACAAACATTTATATTTAAAATAAAATAAGGTTATTTATGTTGTGACACATTCCTTTTTATCTAGAATTCAGATTTTTTTTTTCATTATCCAGTTTAGAGCTGTTTATATATAATTTTATCCAAGACTGCAGAATAAGTTGAATCGTTATGGATGTGTCTCCAGATAGCTTTTTCTAGAAGTCTGGGATTTCCATCTGTCTGCGCTAAACTTGCCTAGTTTTGTACACATTTGTACATTTTTACTTTTGTCGTCTCAACAGATAAGTGTCATATGCTAAGTAAATAGTTTTCTCTTTTCTCAGCCTTCAGCAAAGATCCTTGATACCTTGAATTGTCAGACTGTCTCTGTGCATGTACAGATTGATTTTTTTCTACAAGTGAATGATCTATTTTGTATAGATGTGATCTTTAGTTTTCGGAAAATCATGTTTTTTTTTTAGCCAGTTTAAAGGGGTTTTCCACAATATTTTTTAACGTAAAAAGTGGAAGCTGCCATGGTGGGGAAAAAAAAGCCTCCTTTTTTTCTCTCTTACTGCTACAGAGCCGCTACCCCAACGATCTCTGCTGAACCAGAAGCTGATGTGCCGATCACCAGTTAACTACACTGTAGCCAATTAGTGGTTAAAGGGATATTCTGGTTATAATATATTACCACTAGTGATGAGTGCAAGTGCTCATTACTTCAGTTTGCCTAGGGTGCTCGGATATGCACCGAATAGCGCGGGTGCTCGAGTGAGGTGTTCACGTCCCTGCGGCTGCATGTTTCGCGGTTGTTAGCCACAAAACATGCGGGGATTGACTTACAAAGACAATCCCCACATGTTTTGTGACTGTCTAACAGATGCAAAACATGCAGCTGTGGGAACTCGAGCATGTCACTCGAGCACCCGTGCTACTGGATGCATACCTGAGCACCCTAGGCAAACTCGAGTAATGAGCACTTGTGATCATCACTAGTTGCCACCTATGTGCAGGATTGGTGATAACCGCTAGATTGATGAGGGTTTGAGCACCAAGACTTGTACTCGTTGCTTGGAAGAGGGTCCCATGCCCCCCATCTGAATAGAGTGGCAGTTGTACATGTGCTTTCCTAGTTTTTAAGACTGTAGCTCAGCTTTCTATGTCAGTATTGTAACTGGTGGGCGCTTTGTATTATGAAAGTTTCCCCAAATTTTCTTGTTAACAACTATTTTCTGTCTTCTACCTGAAGGCTCCAAGGATTTGGTTGTAAAGGCCCAAGTTCTTGCTGGTGGAAGAGGAAAGGGGTCTTTTGAAGGTGGTCTGAAAGGAGGAGTGAAGATTGTCTATTCGTAAGTTTGACTTATTACCTTTTAGACTTGGGCAGTACACATACTTGTCTCACATTAAAATCTCAGTTAAACAGTAGACATATGGTTATGTTTGCAGTTCATCCTCTGTATACTTTCAACCCCAAAACATCCCTATTAGTACAGCCACAGAATACCTATAAAGTTGCTCTCAACATTTCTAATCTCGTATTACTTCTTAGGCCCCAAATCTGTGTCTAATTATTTCATAACACATATTAGGGGCTTTAAAGGCACCCTGACAATTGACGCATGCTGACCGGACCACAGGCAGCATATATCAGACACTGGCTCTGTCAATTCAGCTATGGTGTTTCTGAAAAAAAATTCATTTTCCCGCCTATTGGGGACCATCCTGCTTGGGTGACTAGTCCCAGAAGCCGGTCCCTGGCATCTTCTCTCCTCCCTGCTCCTCTTGAGTGACGGATCTCTCCGTACATGTGTGTCGAATGAGATAGCATTCACTGAAAAAGGAACTGTACTTTTAACAAACTTTGCAAAGGAGGTAGCGGCAAACTTGGGAAGCTAGCAGTCCATCGAGGTACAAGACCAGGAGACCCGAGGATCCCAAGCTGGCCTCTCCGAGAGTTTCCATGGGGCCAGATGACCGGTGGGTCCCAATCTGGCTTCTCCGAATGTCTCCGTGGGTTGCAGGCGACTCGTGGGTCCCTTCTGGCAACCCCAAGCAATATATCCATGCGGCCAGGTGACTTCTTCGTCCCAACCCTGGTCTCCCCAAAATGTATCCAAGGTCTCTCTGATGGTTAATGAAGCAGATCCATATCTTTCCAGTCAGGGCCGATACCCTTAGACTAGAATCATGTAGAATACAAATCTGTGTCTCTTTGGGTAATGCCATACAATCTGTAACATACCTGGCGGCGTCCTTGCATAGTGGTCCATCTCCCACTGTGCAAGAGCGCGCACTTGATCTCCAGTCCAGTTTGCTAGCCTGGCTTCCCTCCATGCTGTCTGTTTGCCTCTGTTTCTGCTGCTTAAGGGCGGCGCCCGATCACTTCCTGTTTCTTGTACCTGCTGCAGACACACCCCTTGTGCGTCCTCAGCCTGTTGCTGTCTGCCATCTGGTATTTAACCCAGCTGCTCCAATGAATCCCGGCCTGAGCATTGTGTTCTGTCAGTTGGCCTTTGGTCACTGATATGCCAGGTCCCGTTTATGTTTCCTGCCTTCGGTATCTGTTCCCGTGTCTGAACTGTGTCCTGTCTGTATTATCTTCTAGCCTGTTGTCTTCTGCCTATCCTGGAGGCTGTATTTCCAGGCCTGTGTGAACCTGCTCCTGTATCTTGCTGCTGTGTCTGTTCTTATCTGAATACTCTCCTAGCCTGTTTTGTTTTTCTCTATGTCCGTACTTTCCCTTTTTCTGCAGAGTCTGAACTCGTACCGAACTCCTGCTCGTTGTCACTGTACTTCCGTTTGTGAGTTTGTGGTCCACTCGCTACTTCTCTGCAAGTACCCTGTGGGTATCTAGTTCTGCCTTTCCCTTCTAGTCTGTTCCGTGTGTACAGAGGTCTGTCCACCGCGTCTGCGGTTTTCGCTTTGCTCAGCTCTGTCCACTGCGTCTGCGGTTTTCGCTTTGCTCAGCTCTGTCCACTGCGTCTGCGGTTTTCGCTTTGCTCAGCTCTGTCCACCGCGTCTGCGGTTTTCGCTTTGCTCAGCTCTGTCCACCGCGTCTGCGGTTTTCGCTTTGCTCAGCTCTGTCCACCGCGTCTGCGGTTTTCGCTTTGCTCTGCCCTGTCCACCGCGTCTGCGGTTTCGAATTTGTCTCCCAGTCTGTACTGGACCCTACCCAGCCTGCGTTCTAGTCTGCCTGTTCCTGTATTCCCCGGTGTGGGTCAACAGCTTTGTCCGGAGTCTGACCTGGAGTAGACCCTGGTTCCTCTGCTCGGTTCCTCCCTGGTGCACTGGCGTCGTATGCCGTCGTGCGACCTTGGTTGGATCGGGCAGATACTTAGTTACGCCCCTCCAGGCACTCTCCGATTCATTGCACAGTGGAATCACTACATAAACACGCACACGCCAGTCAGTCCGGGCGTGTGCATTACACAATCCATCTGCTGTCCTGAAGGATGTCTCATTCTCCTTGTAAAGTCGTTCTGATGCTCCTTGATTCTGCTTGCAGCACTAAATACATCCATGTTTAAAGTCTCTCTGCTACAGAAGCACATGTCCTTTTTAAGTACACATCCTCAGGTCAACGGTCATTAGTCACAGGTAAGAGGTAAAGGTTCAGGGCTCATCTATCATTGTTTGAGCTAATCAATTTACATAGTTGGTGTCACAGGGGCTATTGTAAATAAAGCTCTAGCTGACTTTTAGTACAATTTATCATTCGCATAGTAAACATGATTGTTTCCAAAGGAATATCATTCAACATTCAGGGTTATACAAATACTGGTCTGTTCTTATTGACCAGACACAAATACACAAAGATAATAGAGTATTTCTCTTGGATGAACAAATCTAAATGTCTAGCTTATTAAGATTTTAGGCTGTATCATCACTCAGGCACATATAAGAAACTTTGTATATCAGAACTCAGTTTCCATCTTTGCTTATCAGACATTTCTTCCCCTCTGTCCGCCTCTTGACCTTGTCATCCACTGTGAAAAAGTGGCTCAAGTCCGTCTTGCTCAAACAAGAAAGACTGTATTGTATAAAATCATTATACTCTATGTAAAGGGCAGGTGGCTGAGGAGTGAAGAGCATGAAGAAACTGGTGGAAGTCCTAAATTAAGCACCAGGATTTTTCAGTGCCAAGCCAGGCAGCTACTCGCGCTCCTATTGTGCTGTCGGAATTCCACTCTAACTTACTTCATCAGGACACCAACCTGGTCTTAGTCACTCATGGATCCACACCCGGTCAGTGGCAAGTACCTCTGGTTTCCAGGCAATACGGGTATTCACCTATCAACAGTGGCTGTCCTTAAAATAACCTGGCCAGCACAGATTCTCGCCGCTCCTATAGGCTATTGCTGGGACCGCTCCTCCCTATCCGCTTCCACACTGCCAGACCACGTCTATAACGCTACAGTTTCACCTCTATCTGGAGACAGAATTACCAGACCGGACTCGCCACGTCCTCCATCTACTTAATCGGGGGACCTCCTCTACCTACCGTACTTACTAAAGAGGCACGTTGCACCTTATTCCAGACCACAATCAACAATCTCAAGTGTTCCCTTCCGTATTAGTATAAATTTGAACTCTTTAAACTTTCTTAGTTACTTTTTAATACTTTTCATTATATTCATCAAATAAATTTGCTCTTTTTTAAATATTTTACTCTCTCCATCACTTCTGTTCGCACCCTAACAGCGCAAGTTCCTTACCTATGAAATTTATATAGTTATACTCATGTTTGTATTACCTTTGAACAAAATATAAACTGAGAAAAAAAATCATTGTTCTTACCATACTCTAATGTTTTAAATTTTTCCGTCAACTGGCATGCGTGAAGGCCTTTTTTTTGGAGTGACAAGCTGTGTAGTTTTCTCTGGTACCATTTTATGGCACATTTATTATGTTTTTGGAGATGAAATGAGCAAAAATGAACAATTCTAGAGTTATTTTTTAAACAAAATTAACTTTATTCTGCAGGTGTGTGCCATTGCAATAAAACCAAACTTTATGAAGTTAGTTTTTACTACTTTTGCGTAAAATTAAAATCACAATTTTAAAATATATTAAAACAACAAACAAATCTCAATGGCAAAAAAATAGATAAAAAAAAAAAAAAATAAGGTGTAGTATACCTGCCCCCATCATGACTCGTACTATAAAGTTATTTAATTCTTTTTTCTACAAACTGAATGCAGTAAATAATTTTTTCCCTCAAAACAAACACGTTTTTTATTCTTAATTAGAGTTTTTTTGGGGCCCCATTACTATTTTTGTTTGTTTTTTCCTGGTTTAGAAAGTATTGTTGCAGCCAGAGTTCAGTTCTATATTATGGGTTCAGTAAAACATGCAATTTATTGATGTGAATCCCTGCTTATTTTTGTTTGTGCGTCCAGTGGGCATACCTTGTCAGTGTTTGACAGCCTGTGCGCACAGAAATTACTGTCAATCACTAGATAGGATCGCCCTCCAGACTCCTCTAAGCATAGAAAAAGTACACAATTTTATCAACTAATACCTTTGTTATACTGAATCTTTTTCCACAAAACTATATAACAATCTACCCCTCTCCTTCTGCCTATACTCCTTTTATACTGCCTATAGACTACACAGCGTTATTATCTGCTTGGCTCCTTCTGCCTATACTCCTTCTATACTGCCTATAGATAGCAGAGCATTAATATCTGCTTCTATTACTATCTCCTATACTCCTTTTGTATTGCCTATAGATTGCACAGCATTACAGATTCCTGCCTATACTCCTTCTATGCTGCCTATAATTGCACAGCAATACAGCCTCCTCAGCACCTGCCTATACTCCTTCTATACTGCCTATAATTAAACAGTATTACAGCCCCCTTGGCTCCTGCCTATACTCCTTCTATACTGCCTATGGATTGCACAGCATTCAGCCTCCTCAGCTCCTGCCTATACTCCTTCTATACTGCCTATAGATATTACAGCCCCCTCGGATTCCTGCCTATACTCCTTCTATACTGCCTATAGATTGCACAGCATTACAGCCCCCTTGGCTCCTTCTGCCTATACTCCTTCTATACTGCCTATAGATTGCACAGCATTACAGCCCCCTTGGCTCCTTCTGCCTATACTCCTTCTATACTGCCTATATATATTACAGCCCCCTCGGATTCCTGCCTATACTCCTTCTATACTGCCTATAGATTGCACAGCATTACAGCCCCCTCGGCTCCTGTCTATACTCCTTCTATACTGCCTATAGATATTACAGCCCCCTCGGCTCCTGCCTATACTCCTTCTATACTGCCTATAGATTGCACAGCATTACAGCCCTTTCAACTCCTGCCTATACTCCTTCTATACTGCGTATAGATGGCACAGCATTACTGCCCCCTCGGCTCCTGCCTATACTTCTTCTATATGACCTATAGTTTGCACAGCATTACAGCCCCCTTGGCTCCTTCTGCCTATACTCCTTTTATACTGCCTACAGATTACACAGCATTACAGCCCCTTCAACTCCTGCCTAAACTCCTTCTATATGGCCTATAGATTGCACAGCATTACAGCCCCCTTGGCTCCTGCCTATACTCCTTCTATACTGCCTATAGATTGCACAGCATATTACAGCCCCCTTGGCTCCTGCCTATACTCCTTCTATACTGCCTATAGATTGCACAGCATTACAGCCCTTTCAACTCCTGCCTATACTCCTCCTATACTGCCTACAGATTACACAGCATTACAGCCCCCTCGGCTCCTGCCTGTACTTTCTATACTGCCTATAGATTGCACAGCATTACAGCCCCCTTGGCTCCTGCCTATACTCCTTCTATACTGCGTATAGATGGCACAGCATTACAGCCCCCTCGGGTCCTGCCTATACTTTCTATACTGCCTATAGATTAAACCGCATTACAGCCTCCTCGGCTCCTTCTGCCTATACTCCTTCTATACTGCCTATAGATTACACAGCATTACAGCCCCCTCGGCTCCTTCTGCCTTTACTGCTTTTATACTGCCTATAGATTGCACAGCATTACAGCCCCCTCGGCTCCCGCCTATACTCCTTTTATACTGCCTATAGATTGCACAGCATTACAGCCCCCTCGGCTCCCGCTTATACTCCTTTTATACTGCCTATAGATTGCACAGCATTACAGCCCCCTCGGCTCCTGCCTATACTCCCTTTGTACTGCCTATAGATTGCACAGCATTACAGCCCCCTCGGCTCCTGCCTATACTCCCTTTGTACTGCCTATAGATTGCACAGCATTACAGCCCCCTCGGCTCCTGCCTATACTCCCTTTGTACTGCCTATAGATTGAACAGCATTACAAGCTGACAGGTTCCCTTTAACTTTAATTGAATGGCCTTGTAATACCAGGGCAATAGCATAGACAAAAGTTTTGTTTCTGGAAGAAAGCAGCCATGTTTTCCTTTTCCAATACTTTCATTCTAGATATAAAATGATGTTAAAGGTAATTTGACAGGAACATGTGCACATCATGAATTTCTAGTTTAGTTTAGCTTGCTCAGAATTAGATGCTTTTATTGAGTGCTCTCCGAGCCGTGCATGGTAATACATATCTACGAAAATGAGCTTTTTCCAATCATTCCAATGCAGTGATTGAATTTCCAAAGAATCTGCTCTCATCTCTAACCTTACACAAGTTGAAAATGTCAGAGATGGACAATTTGTGGAGGTGACATTGCTGGGAATGCTTCCCATAATGGTCATTTGTTTATCCATCTGAGCGGGGGCAATGTAGAGCAGTGGCAGGGTGCTAGCACTTAAAATACATGTCTGCTTTTTCGTCTTTACCCTAATACTTCATTTTCTATTCTTTCATTTTAGTCCCGAAGAAGCCAAAGCTATTTCCTCACAGATGATTGGGAAGTTGCTGTTTACGAAACAGACGGGAGAGAAGGGCAGGATATGTAACCATGTGTTCATCTGTGAGCGCAGATATCCCAGGAGAGAATATTACTTTGCAATTACTATGGAAAGGTCATTTCAAGTGAGTTCCGCGTTCTTATAGAGTTTTTAAGGCTTATAAGCTATAGGGATTGTGCATGCTGCAGAGAGCAATCATGAGCAATTTCTCGCTCAGAGAAAGTAAAATGACAGCCATGAGTTTCTCAGTGCATCATCCTTATATACGAAAAACTCCGATGATAATCCAGAATGATGGAACTTACTGTAATATTGTTTTTTCTTATTCTAGTTGTTGCATAATTTTCATTTTTTTTTTATGACTGTTTGTGTTATTATTGGATGCTACATTGGTTGGAATATTTTAACCCATTTTACGACTTTAGACCTTCCATTACATCTTTATGGAGAGGTTGTGTATATTGGCATATCATGAGTCTAAAGACCATGAATTCTCAGGGTTTCCCAAAGCAGTAGCGAGTAGAGATGATGATAAAGTTTGGTGTTCGTGCCAGACACCTAGTGTCTGGTGCTGAACTGCGAACATGGACTTCTCCCGGAAGTCTGTTTTAGTGTTGAGAGAGAGAGCTTTTCCAGATTCTTTGGGGTTCATGTACAGTTCTCGTAACCTAACTAAACTTTGGCCTAATGTTCGGACGAATCCGAACATCCTGGGGTTTGCTCATCCCTAGCAGTGAGGGCCATCACTTTTACACTAGACATGGCATTTCAGTCTGCTCAAAAGGCTGGTCTTGGTGGGCAGACAGGGGTTGTCCAGTGCTACGATCCTTAGGATAGGTCCTCAACATGGGATCCATTGGGGTCTATAGGAGTGACGGCGCTGTTGTGTTCTGGCAGAATCTGAGATCTTCCGTCCGCGACTGGTTCCGGTAATAGCTGATCGGCAGGGGTGCACCCCATAATCAATAATAATAAAAAAAAAAAAGTGGCCAACCTCTTTAATGCATGTAAGTAAAATGCAGACAGAAGTCATAAAAATGAGTAGACTGTTTATGTGAATTGATTGCCAGAGCAATGTATTTGTGGTAGCTTTACCCTGTTCTTGTCATTCACCCCTGTAGAATGGAGACTGATCATGGAGAATTCTTTGTATTCCGGCATTCAGTAATGTACGTGATGCTTTGTGTGTCTCTATGATACTCTTTGCACACTTATATACTATCTGTGCCTTGAAGTGTGTGTGGTGCTTGGTGGTTCCCCAGAGCAGAGCCAGTATTTCATCTCTTCATCTCTCTTTAGAAGAAGCCTGCGATGATTTATTGCGCTGTCAGATGTTTAGCAGCCAATATTAACGTGCCCTGGAGAACAGATACCTCACATTAATTTCCTGAAATCTGCGAGAGTTGTGAATCACATCACGACAAACATTTTAACCTATTCCCCATAGGTCTGCGCTCATTGCCTTTTTAAATGTTAACTTGTTTTTAATCAAAGATGTGCAGTAATGTGTTAAGCTTTATTAAAATTAATAAGAAAATTATTTCTTCAAGTTGAATGCCATATTACCGACCATTCATGGGTTCCTGACTATTAAGTATGTTTAGCACTTAAAGGGACTGTCTGGGACTTTTTCATTTAGCGGAGACTATAACCTGCATAATCCTAATTATGTGTATTGTTCTCACTGTTAAGTTTTTACATTTGTGATCACGTGCCGACCGGTTTTTCTTCTGCATCTCTCAGTTGAAACAGTGAAGAGAAGCAGTAGGGAAAACTGCATATGATGACCACCTGGATTGTAGAAATAGCAGAATCCTTACAGTGAGTACATTACATCACTGTTAGGTTCCTTCGTGTTAGATTACTTTCTAAATTATATAGTTATCCTAGACCAGCTCTTTAAAAAGTTTGACCCATATTCTCAATTAGAAGCGCACTGCTCCTTTGCCTCCCGGCCTCCTAGTGCCGGGGGTAGTGAGCTCCTGATTGATTGACCGTTTGGACCATTGGCATTGATTTGTTGCGCCACTGGTCCAAACTATATACTCTCCAATGCTGTAAGCAGAGTGGCAGCTTTGTCTGTGCAGCATTGGAGGAGCGCAGGCACCCTGAAGCTTGGCCGGAGCCACGTTCAGAGCAGCGCTCGCTTTCAAGCTTTATTTGGAAAGAGCTTGTACGTGCTGCGCTTCTTGCCTAGGAGACTGATTACCACTGATACACTGCAGAAGTGACTGTTAACCCAACCGGCAGTAATCAATAGAATTAAAAGCCCACTGTTCTTGAGAAGGGAAAGGATTTTTAATAATTAAATTGTAAAATTTTGTACTCCTCCAATGACACCGAGGCAGAAGTAGGAGTAAGGGAGAGTACATAGTTTGGATCAGTGGTGCAACAATTCCGATGGTCCAAGTTGTTAGGAACGAATCGCCTTCCCAGCACATAGCAAGCCGCAAGGCAAGGGAGCGGTGCAGCCCTAATAATAATTTTTATTTCCATAGCGCCAACATATTCCGCAGCACTTTACATTTTAGAGGGGACTTGTACAGAGAATAAAGACATTATCATTACAGATTAACACATAACTCAGATACCAAGAGAAGTGAGCGCCCTGCTCGCAATCTATGAGGAAATAGGGGAGACACAAAAGGTAAATGATAAAGTGCTTGCATTGTATGGTCCAGCCATAATTATAATAAATAGGATATTCACATAACGCTGCATAAACCGGTCACCAGCCAGTATGTGTACAAGTACAGACAGAGGGCTATTAAGTGCATGGGAGGGTGTGTGAACAGATGCTACGAGAGTCATGATTTTGAAGAATCATTTTTGGGCTAAACGGGGATAGTTGGATAAGTGTGGTGAGGCGATAGGCCAGTCTAAAGAAATGTGTTTTTAGGCCACGTTTAAAACTGTGGGTATTGGGAATTAATCAAATTGTCCTAGATAGTGCATTCCAAAGAATTGGTGCATCACGCGAGAAGTCTTGGAGAGGGGAATGGGAGGTTTGGATTATTGAGAATGTTAATCTTAGGTCATTAGCAGAATGGAGGGCACGGGTAGGGTGGTAGACTGAGACGAGGGAGGGGATGTAGAGTGGTGCTGAATTGTGGAGAGCTTTGTGGGTGAGAGTGATAAGTTTATATCGAACTCTGTATCGGATGGGCAACCAGTGCAACGACTGGCACAGGGTAGAGGCATCGGTGTAATGGTTTGAAAATAATATGATCTTGGCCGCTGTATTCTGGACAGATTGGAGAGGGGAGAGTTTAGTAAGAGGGAGACCAATCAGTAGAACGTTGCAATAGTCCAGACGAGAATAAATAAGAGCTACAGTAAGTGTTTTTGCCGAGTCAAAGGTCAAATTCTAGAAATGTTTGAGGTGTAGGTGACGTGAGTGAGCAAGTGATCCAATGTGGGGAGTGGAGGAAAGATCTGAGTTAAATATGACACCAAGACAGTTGGCATATTGCTGGGGAGCAATGGTAGAACCACAAATGGACAGAGCAATATCGGGCATAGATAGGTTAGTGGAGGGAGGAAAGTGACTGCACTTTGACATCCGAGTGCAGTCTGATGTTTCAAATGTACCTATAGATCTATATACACTGCTTAAAAAAATAAAGGGAACACTCAAATAACACATCCTAGATCTGAATGAATGAAATATTCTCATTGAATACTTTGTTCTGTACAAAGTTGAATGTGCTGACAACAAAATCACACAAAAATCACCAATGGAAATCAAATTTATTAACCAATGGAGGCCTGTATTTGGAGTCACCCCCAAAATTAAATTGGAAAAACACACTACAGGCTGATCCAACTTTGATGTAATGTCCTTAAAACAAGTCAAAATAAGGCTCAGTATTGTGTGTGGCCTCCACATGCCTGTATGACCTCCCTACAACGCCTGGGCATGCTCCTGATGAGGTTGCAGATGGTCTCCTGTGGGATCTCCTCCCAGACCTGGACTAAAGCATCCGCCAACTCCTGGACAGTCTGTGGTGCAATGTGTCGTTGGTGGATGGAGCGAGACATGATGTCCCAGATGTGCTCAATCGGATTCAGGTCTGGGTAACGGGCGGGCCAGTCCATAGCTTCAATGCCTTCATCTTGCAGGAACTGCTGACACACTCCAGCCACATGAGGTCTAGCATTGTCCTGCATTAGGAGGAACCCAGGGCCAACCGCACCAGCATATGGTCTCACAAGGGGTCTGAGGATCTCATCTCGGTACCTAATGACAGTCAGGCTACCTCTGGCATTGTCCTGCATTAGGAGGAACCCAGGGCCAACCGCACCAGCATATGGTCTCACAAGGGGTCTGAAGATCTCATCTCGGTACCTAATGGCAGTCAGGCTACCTCTGGCGAGCACATGGAGGGCTGTGGGGCCCTCCAAATAAATGCCACCCCACACCATTACTGACCCACTGCCAAACCGGTCATGCTGAAGGATGTTGCAGGCAGCAGGTCGCTCTCCACGGCATCTCCAGACTCTGTCACATGAGCTCAATGTGAACCTGCTTTCATCTGTGAAGAGCACAGGGCGCCAGTGGCGACTTTGCCAATCCTGGTGTTCTGTGGTAAATGCCAAGCATCCTGCACAGTGTTGGGCTGTGAGCACAACCCCCATCTGTGGACGTCGGGCCCTCATACCACCCTCATGGAGTCGGTTTCTAACCGTTTGTGCAGACACATGCACATTTGTGGCCTGCTGGAGGTCATTTTGCAGGGCTCTGGCAGTGCTCCTCCTGTTCCTCCTTGCACAAAGGCGGAGGTAACGGTCCTGCTGCTGGGTTGTTGCCCTCCTATGGCTCCCTCCACGTCTCCTGGTATCTGCTCCATGCTCTGGACACTGTACTGACAGACACAGCTCCCCTTCTTGCCACAGCTCGTACTGATGTGCCATCCTGGATGAACTGCACTACCTGAGCCACTTCTGTGGGTTGTACTGTAGACACCGCCTCATGCTACTGTACCTCTAGGGGTGAGAGCAATGGCAAAATGAAAAACTGACCAAAACAACAGCCAAAAAGGATGAGAACAGAGAAATGGTCTGTGGTCGCCACCTGCAGAACCACTCCTTTATAGGGGGTAGCTTGCTAATTGCCGATCATTTCTACCTGTTGTCTGTTCCATTTGCACAACAGCAGGAGAAATTGATTCACAATCAGTGTTGCTTCATAACTGGACAGGTGGATTTCACAGAAGTGTTATTGACTTGGAGTTACATTGTGTTGTTTAAGTGTTCCCTTTATTTTTTTGAGCAGTGTAGATCATTGTATGCACCCGCAGCATGCCGACACGGCTTGAGAAAAAAAATTGCAAATCTGCACTGCCCCATAGTATAACATTAGGCCGAGTGGTATCGCATAGAACATCGGATAGCACTAGGTAGTGTTATACAGCCGTCTGACTGCGTCTTTAATGAGACTAATGCACCCGTCCACAGGTGTTTTGGCCCACTCCTTGTGAGCAAACTGCTCCAGCTGTCTCATGTGTGAAGGATGCTTTCTCCAGACTGCCAATTTCAGCTCCTTCCTCAGATTTTCAATAAGATTTAGATCATGGATCAGGGCTCATGGAAGCCACTTCAGAATAGTTCAATGCTTTGCTCTTAGCCATTCTTGGATGTTTTTAGCTGTGTTTTGGATCATTATTCTTTTGGAGGACCCATGACCTGCCATTCAGACCATAGTTTCTGACATTGGGCAGCACATTTGACTCCAGAATGACTTGATAGTCTTGAGATGTCATTGTACCTTGCACAGATTCACGATACCCTGTGCCAGATGCAGCAAATCAGCCTCAAAACATAATTGAGCCTCCTCCATGTTTCACAGTAGGTACAATGTTCTTTTCTTTCTATGCTTCATTTTTGTGTCTGTGAATATAGAGCTGAAGTGACTTGCCAAAAAACTCCAGTTTTGTCTCATCTGTCCAAAGGACATTCTCCAGAAGCTTTATAGCTTGTCAGTATGCATTTTGTCAAATTCAAGTCTCACTTTTTTATGATTTGCTTTCAACAGGGGTTTCCACCTCAGTAGTCTTTTATGAAGTCCACTTTGGCCAAGACAGCGGCAGATGGTGTGATCTGACACTGATGTACCTTTACCTTGGAGATCACCTCAAATCTCTTTAGTTCTTCTTATTATCCGTCTCTTAAACATGTCATCAATTTTCTTAATGTGTCCGCTTCCCGCGAAGGTTGGCTACAGTTGCATAGACCTTAAAGTTCTGAATACTATGTGCGCTTGTAGTAACAGGAATATTAAGCTGTTTGAAGATGGTCTTATATCCTTTGCCTTTAACATTTTTGTCTAGAATTGTCTTTGTATTCTCTTGAGACAACTCTCACCTTAGCTTTCTTTGGTCCATGTTCAGTGTGATACACACCGTAATACCAAACAGCACAGTGACTACTTTTCTCCCTGTAAACAGGCAGACTGACTGATTACAAATTTGTAGACATCTGTGATGTTAATTACAAGACACACCTTAGCTTAACATGTCCCTATGGTGGTCACATTATTTTGAATCTTTTCTAGGCGTCCTATAATTTTTGTCCAGGGGGTTTTCATTATTTATTTCTATTTTTTGTTACTCTTCTGCTGAACCACAATTCAAAAGCAATGTCTGATTTTCATTAGTTGATTTTCTGCAAATTTAAGTTGATAACTTGAAACTGACAAAAGTAATTATTTCAGTGACCATTGTGTTTTTTTCTTACTTTAATAGAAGGGTAACCATAAAAATGTCCCATGTGCTGCTACCATACTGAAGCACAAGGTGGCAGCAGTATTCCACATAACCTCAACTAATGCGGTTTATCCTGAAGTATGATCTGTCCTGTCAGTGTCATGCACACCTAGCTTTCATGTGTAACTGCGTGCAACGGACAGCGTCTTTATAGGCTGCTTGACCTAACTTGCCTCATGCTAGGTTTCGGGCTATGTTTTTCTATCTTAAAATTCAGGGCACTTTGTGAACCAACAATGTAATTGGGTTTTGTGGAATGTTTTATTGAATTATATAAACGGTTGCTGAAGTAAATGGATAAGGTGTGTGTGCGTGTGTCTGCATAGTTTTAATGCACACATTGATCAAAATGATCTAATCACATTTAACTGTGTTATTGTATGTCGCAGTTCTCCAGAATGTATACCGTAGCATAAAGGGGTTGTCCAATACTCGGACAACCCCTTCTGAATCCCTGTGTTGCGCCCCCCCCCAACCAGTAAAATAATAACACTTATCCTCCCCTCCAGGGCCATTCCAGTGGTGTCGACACTCTCCTGGGGCTCACGTGTTATTGTCATGTGTTCCTTGGGGCCAATCAGCGCCGGCTTCACTCTGCTCTGCTGCGAACAAATCACATAAATCTGGGTGAAGCGAGAGGGCAGCAGCATCTCTCTCACGTCCTCCGGTTGTCTTAATTTGTCCGAAGGAGTTGAGAGTGAAGTTGGCGTTGATTGGCTGCTGGGATTGCATGACATAACGTCACGTGAGCCCAAGAGAGCAAGTGCTGACACTGCTGGAATGGCTCTGGAGGTGAGTATAAGTGTTATTTTACTGGGGATAAAACATAGGGATTAAGAAAGGGTTGTCTGAGTAGTGAACAACCCCTTTAAGGTTCAACTCGGCTAAATTTATGGGATAGAGTGCAAACTGTGCCAAAGTGCCAGGCTATTATTTCTCCTTCATCAGTGGCACAATGCATCCTGGCAAAAAGTGCTCACTACTAGAGCACAATCCATCACTCTAGAAGTCACCTATTCAAAGTCTAATTATGTGTTTTATACCACTCCAGCTACTGGTTCACATCTAGCCTTAGAAATCCAATCTATTGGGATCTCATTGATCATTTGGTTAATTGGAAGAGGCAATTGTAATCAAGGATGGACCATACTTTAAATGGGTAGCCCAACATGAACTTTCTCCGATCCCAGAGGCCTACCTACTATAAGGTCATGTGCGCCAACATATAACAGAAATCTGAATTTTGCTGATTCAGATACTTTTTTTTTTGCTGTATTTTTTACATTTCTTGCTATTCCTTGTAATGTTTTTCTTTTTTTCTTTTAGGGTCCCGTGTTGATTGGAAGCTCACAAGGTGGAGTTAACATTGAAGATGTTGCTGCTGAAAATCCTGATGCTATTGTAAAAGAGCCAATTGATATTGTACAAGGCATCCAGAAGGAACAAGCTGCTAGGGTAAATGGTGACAGGTTCCCTTTTTAAAATATAAAATCATTTTTTTCGTATGTGAACAAATACCGCAATCTTAATCGGTGCCTGTGCTGCATTCCACAAAGTTGTATATTATCCCCTGACTCCTTTTTATACCTCCCAAAAACATTTTGAATTGCTCCTGCTCTATATGCAAGTCTAGATGGTCCGGTCCCATTGGCGTCATTGCTGCGGTGTCTGTCCCTCCTCTCCTCTGGTAATCGCTGTCCTTCGTCTTTGAAAGATGTGGATGACGTGTCTTGCGCAGGGACATGATCGGCTTGTACAAACACACTTTTCTCTGCCCTATTGCAGGCAGAGCATAAAACATTACTACGTTTGTGGACCCACAATGCCAATATTTTTTTACCAAGCATAATATCTGCCTGATTATTGTTTAAAATACGTGCCCATCATCAATTTTCTTGCATGTTTGTGTTTTTTTTTTAATTTTTTTTATCTTCTTCTGCCCCTTTGTGCATTTAGCTTCAAAGAATTGAATGGGCTATCCTTTTCTTATCTGCTAAAACAGAAAAACAGAAGCAGCACACTGCTTCTCCTTAATGCTGCAGGCTACCTCTCCCCCTCTGATCTTGTATGTGTTTCGTAGATATCAACATGGGAAAATGTTATTTCTGTGGATGAAGTCAGTATTGATAGTTTTGAGTGTAGTGATTGTGACTCGATAGTTGACCAATATTAATTTCTGTTTACAAACTCAAAGTCCACATTTTATTGTTGGTACATAAGGTTCTTCAGAGTATGATCACACTCACCCCTGCAGGCATACTGTGCTACCATCCATTGCTGTCAGGGTAATGAGGATGCAGTCAGAGTATCTGGGGAATGTATTTTTATATACAAGATCATAGGTGTATATTCTTTTCTTGTATTAGACAGGGTCATTAGGTGCAAATGCAACTGGTATCAGTGGGATCTTTGGGAAAGTTAATCTACAAACTGGCAAGCAGATGTTTTTATTAGATAAGGTGATTAGGTGCACCTAAGCCTATGCTTGCATTAGAGCTACTGGAGGACCGATGGAGTGGAAATAAATGGAAAAAGAGAGCCATGGGGGAATATCATTAGAGGACTCTGTGGACAACTCTCTCACAGTGATGCTATTGCTAGATCTCTCTCTGTGTACTAACCCAGCGCTGCTGCCTTGTTTATTAAGTGGTCACTGAATGGTAACATTATTAAAGTGGTAACCGCATAATAAAGGATGCGGGTTAGTACAAAGAGCAAGATCTCATGATGAAAGCAGAATATCTCGTGCCTTAGTGTGGGATGGGCCACGAGATATTGTGCTTTCAGTGTGGGAGGGGCCACAAGATATTGTCATTTCAGTGTGGGAGGGGCCACGAGATATTGTGCTTTTTGTGTGGGAGAGGCCACGAGATATTGTGCTTTCAGTGTGGGAGAGGCCACGAGATATTGTGCGTTCAATGTGGGAGGGGCCACGAGATATTGTGCGTTCAGTGTGGGAGGGGCCACGAGATATTGTGCTTTCAGTGTGGGAGGGGCCGCGAGATATTGTGCGTTCAGTGTGGGAGGGGCCGCGAGATATTGTGCGTTCAGTGTGGGAGGGGCCGCGAGATAGTGTGCGTTCAGTGTGGGAGGGGCCGCGAGATATTGTGCTTTCAGTGTGGGAGGGGCCGCGAGATATTGTGCGTTCAATGTGGGAGGGGCCACGAGATATTGTGCGTTCAGTGTGGGAGGGGCCACGAGATATTGTGCGTTCAGTGTGGGAGGGGCCACGAGATATTGTGCGTTCAGTGTGGGAGGGGCCGCGAGATATTGTGCGTTCAGTGTGGGAGCATGCCGAGGTCTTACTACACAGAGGTTTTCGGCCTGACTTTTGCTAGACAGCCTGGCTCTTTTGGGGATTATTAGGGACCCTTCAGCACTATTTTGACCATAATTTATATTCAGAAAAATTACTTGTTTAGGGCTGCCCACTCTTGTATTAAATTAAAAGGGCAACCCCAGAATGGAGATAGGTACTTTAAAGGAAATGTGCCATCATAAAATGATTTATTGTGATAAAGAGTAATGCTCAGCGGCACTGGCAAACTCCAGATAACAGCTACTTAGTAGGACAAAGCGGGAACCAACCATCCTTGGATCTAAATACACTTCCCAAGGCAGGTAGAAAAGGAAACACAGGTAGTGGTGCTCAGCTCATAGTGAGAACTATGTTCTAATCCAGGTAAGAAAAAATAGAGGCGCTCAATACCAAATAAAGTGCTGACCTTTTATTGAAGCATGAAATTGCTAAGCTGGGCAGATGAAAAACCTCTGTTCTTACTTGGTTTAGAAAATCATTTATGGTTTACATTGAACTTTTGATTTAGGGTTTACATCAGTATAGTTTGTGTCACACCCCCGGCAATGACTAACTGCCGGCAGTAATGATGAGCGAGCTGTCAGTCAGTGTCGGGGGCATGGTCTCTATACGCTGAGTGGTGACTTAAGCCGCGCCGGCACCACAACTATGACTGAAAGCCGAACACTTCCAGGAGGAATAAAGTTAATTTCCCCCTGCAGATTAACCCCATATCTGCAGGTTAATAATGTTTATTCAAGTTTAAATATTTTTTTCTCAAGAATTTTTGATGTTTTATTTTCCATGTCAATACCTATTTTAAAACAAAATCTTGAAATTTCTCACTATAAAGTAACACTTCCAGTACTGTAGCGATTAAAGGGATTGTTCCCTTTCAGTTTAATTTCTCAAGAGGCTGTTTGCTATGAAAAAAAAAAACTGCCCTGTACCCAACATCCCTGGGTCGATTGGCAAGTCTCATCGCTATTCCAAGTGTCTGGTATTGACTGCAGCACGGACGTCGCCTGGGCTGTTTTTGTTTTTATAGCAAACTGCAACCAGAGGAAAACATTTAATTGAAAGGGAATAACCCCTTTAACTTCTCAGCAGTCATCTCCTCACATTCCGGAATGGTTTCACCTGCATATAGGCAATAGAAGGTTCAGGATTCCCAATTGGTGATGATCACAGCTCACCTCCTCCTCCTCACTGCACAATGACCTCTGCACAGATCACAGAGCATACATGCCCCACTCTAATAGAGGTCAATAGACCTCTCCAGCGTGGTTCCTGTCGTCCATCTTGCTGTTGTAAAGCACATCTCAGATTGCTGTTAAGAGAATCTCTGGCAAGATTGTCCCCAAACCATGAATTAAAAAAAATACTATTATGAGAAAAAAGTATATAATAATCTGGTTTTGGTTATTAAAAAATATATGGACGATACATTTTCATTTAAGATGGGATTCAATATCCATGAGAAAATGCACGTAATTAGCTTTTCCTCTTACATTTATGCTTACCTGCAGTTTGCTGGATTATTAAAGTAATTTTACACAAGAGAAAAAGTTACATCTTATACAAGTCATTAAATATTTGGTTGTGTTATTAGTGTAAAACCTCTGAAGAAAATGTATTAAAACAATCCGTTGTGCTTCTACCAGAAGTCTGTATGGGTGGTCCTTGATTATGTACGTTCCATCTGTGAGCCATATACATTAAAACAATAGTAGATAGAGTATATTTTCCAGGGAAATTTAGCTGATTCATCAGACTGCGATTTATTTATTTTTATTGTTTTTTTTTTTTAAATGTTAGCTTGCACAGAAAATGGGCTTTCCGGAGAATCTTGTGGATGAGGCCGCCCAGTGCATGATCAACTTGTATAATCTATTCATGAAGTACGATGCCACAATGGTCGAAATCAATCCCATGGTAGAAGATGCATCTGGAATAGGTAAGCAGCACTTTTGTGAAGGGTGTGTATTCCATTCATTTCTTCCTGCTGTCAGATGTGGCAGACTTTATGCAGTTTGCTGCTTTTTGACGCATTTTTATCTTTTGGTCTGGGAGGAGAACGGTCTTTTTCATATCCCAGTTTATTAATGAGCATGTGAGAAAATTGCTGTTAGAGAAATGATAGGAATACGGGAGCACAATTTTTTTATCATTCCTATATTGATAGGTTGTTATTAAAGGGGTGTCAGATACCTAAAATGTCCTTTGTAAATATATATTTTTACACCCTAACCACTTCTGTAATTAACTGTTTATTATAAAATACCCCACACTTCTTATACTGCTAATCCATAAATGTTATTTTTTTTTTACTTTACTTCCTGTGACGTTTTATGTAAAACATGAATGGCGAACCTTAGGCCCGCGATGACCTGTTCTCCGGCCCCCAGGCAGATTCCTGGGGATTAAAGTGCTTGGCCCAGCAGCTGTGTTTTTATGGCTACCAGCCATTTAATTTCTTGCTCTATGAGCACATGCATGCAGTGTTAGCTACTAAATGCTGAGGCACGTGCGATGAAAGATTACATCCTGACACCAGTCCCAGCGTCAAGACTTACTTTGTGGGTGGAGTTTGCGCAGTTTTTATGGCCCCCGAAAGATGGTTTAAATATCCAAATGGCCCTTGGCAGAAAAAAAAGTTCCCTATCCCTGATTTAATTTGAGTCTCAAACAGGACATCACAGGAGGCTGGGACTGCACTCAATTCCCTGCAGCGTCTATCACCCCTCCTGGAACAGGACGCCATCAGGGGGCTGCGCTGCAGTTACTTACTACGATTTCATGCATCGCTGAAGATGTTCTGGTTCTACTGCGCTGATAGAAGCAGTGGGAAAGGCGAGTGCAGCGCTGGCACTGTACTGTACTTCTATCTTCGCTTCCACATATTCCTTCCTGTTAAGCAAGATGTCTTCAGGAGGCAGAAATAGAAGCAGTATGAGTGACATCAGCACTGCCCTCTGATCCCAATTTGTTTGAGGGTTGTGCTAGAAGCTGTGGAGTGGGCGCTGATGACACTCACTTCTATCGGATAAAGATAGACCTGCACTGCCCAAAAGTGAAAATGGCAGTGTGCTGTAACCAAAAAAGGAGAGGAGACAATATAAAACAAGGAGTGTTTTCTTGGTAAAAAATAGCACCAATATCCATACGTGCTACTCTGCATACTCTGAATAAAAATATAATTTTATTAATCCAAGTAAACAAACGCACAATTACAATAAAAGCAATTAAAAAGCAAAACATAGAAAAATTTGTTTTCGCAAAACACACCACAGTTCCACATCAAGGACATGTAAGTACCCCACCTCCAAAATATACAATAATAGATAAGGGCAAAATATAAAAGTGTAAAGTATATAAAGACAAAAGGAGCACCAATATAGAAAAGGTCTAAGGATGCAAGACGTGCAAATATACTATCAAAGGAACCAGATGAAGAATATAAATAAATATGACCTTTTGATATTACCTTAAATATTGATATTTTTTCTATCCTTACCTCCTGATGAAATCTTGCTTCACAGTTAGAAGATACAGCGGCGGAGATAGAAGTAGAGTGCTGATGCTGTACTCGCCTCTCCCACTGCTTCTATCCACGCTGTTGAACTAGGATATCTTCAGCGGGCATCGGTGCAAGAAACTGTAGTAAGTAACTGCATCACCGCCTCCTGATGACGTCCTGTTTTAGGAGGGGCAATATACTCTACAGGGAAGCGAGTGCAGCCCCAGCCTCCTGTGACATCTCGTTTGAGACTCCTCTCCAATAATACATCACAGGAAGTGAAGTAACAAACACATTTCGGGATTAGCTAGATAGGCATAAGTGGAGGGCATTGTATAATAAAGCTAGTTACAAAAGTGGTTAGAGAGTAAAGATAGGTATTTTAAAAGAATGTTTTAGGTACTGGACTACCCCTTTAAGTATCTGCTTATAAAATGTATCATCCTTGAATCCCTGGATTTTTAGCTTACAGGTGCTGCTTAGGAAGGTTAGAGTTGTAGCAGAATATCAGTTGTGTGGGTTAAATTTCTGTTTGATTTCAGTTAACAAGAATATGTCCATTTTCTGCAAATATCTTAAAATTCGAGACAAATTGAAATACAATTTCCATCAGAAATGTCATAATATTTAACTGATAAATGTACTTACATAGTTGAATAACCCAGGTAATGCAATAAGATTTAATTGTAATCTAAAACCTGGAAGAAATGATGAACGTGGTCAGAGAGACTCATAGAAAAGCTCCTTTCTGTTTGTAAATGAGTCTCAATTAAACTTTGTGTAGTTTGTTATTGGAAGCTTAAGGATTTGCTGGTCGGGGATTGAGAATAAAAAGTAACCAATATCTGTCAGGGACCATTGCGAAAAGTGAACCTCTGAAATGCCAGACTGCTGCTGAAAGGCCTGAAGTCCATCTGTGTTCCTCAATGCACGTTTGGGCACCTACCTTATCCCAAAGCAAAAATGAGAAATTCCATCCGTATGATAGGCGACAATCCTAACTTATCCAAGAGTGGTTTGCAAAATAATTGTTGACAAATCCAAAAGAAGATGGAACTGCATGTCACCATAAAAACCGTCTCAAAAATATAACAAGTTTGTAATTTTGCCCAGTGGCAGAACTTGAAGCTCTTGGGCCTCAATGCAAAATCTCCTACAGGGCCCCTATTAGGACTTGTCGTTCCATATGGCTCCAGGGTCGGATGCGTCTGCAATCTCTACATTCACTATAGTTGCGCCCCTGATTTTGCTTCTTTTGACTTTCTTTTATTTACTTGATCTGCCTTGAAAGGTTGTGTGAAGTGTAAAAATCCTGAAGATATTCCTACCACTTAAATCTGTCAATTCGGCTTATCAGTAACCTTTTCTTACTAAAAGGTCATGAACATGAATCCCTTGGAAATAGTCTATGCTGATGGTGATTTTTTTTTTATACTGTGATATGCCTGTGTGTATTTATGTACTTCCACCTATAGGATATGTATGATGTTTTAATGTAAATAAGATTACAAAATGAAGATATGGTTTATGTTCAGTAATAGCAGTGGTGTTAGCTTAGCGTCTGTGAAGTATTATAAAAGTCGTCTTTGTAAGTTATTCAGATCATACTATTGACAGTTATCACATTAAAGGGAATCTGACACCAGGTTTTTTTTTTACTCCATCTAAGAGCAGCTTGATGTGGGGCAGAGACCCTGATTCCAGCGATGTGTCACTTACTGGGCTGCTTGCTGCAGTCTTGATAAATTCACTTTTATCGGCTGCAGATCTACCAGTTCTCTGAAAGCTGAGCTCTATATAACCCGCCCACAACACTGACTGGCAGCTTTCTGTGTACACTGGCATAGGCAGAAAGCTGCCAATCAGAGGTGTGTTGTGGGGTGGGGCTATACAGAGCTCATGAATATGGAAGGCTACATGGCAGCAGGTTTATTAGTCCTCTAGTGATAAATTCACTGTTTCATCAGCAGGAGATAATCAGCACAAAGCAAGCAGCCCAGTAAGTGACACATCACTGGAGTCAGGGTCTCTGTCGCTAAATCATGCTCGTCTCAGATTAAATGGTAAAAACCTGGTGACAGATTCCCTTTAAATGAACTATTCAACTGAATGGATTTCTGATAAATGCTTATACCGTTCATAATAATGTGGAGTTCACATAATTCATTCTAATGACTTATGGTTTTAAAAACACATTGGTAATAAGCTGTTAGATTGTGTTTTCTAACTATGTAAGAATGGCTGTCAGTTGGTGCTGGAAGTTTAGTCGTTCTGGAGAACAAACAACTGGAATAAACCTATCCTTTGTGCTGTTTTTATGATCATGTTCTTTGGTATTTGTGTTGTGTAGACTTGGTTTACGTTCCCTCACTAACCTTCTGCTATACAGCGTACATTTTCTACTGATACATACATTTTCACTCCCTTTCTTGCTCATTTCATTTTTTTCTGGTGACAGAAATAGTCCTAATGCCTAATGGTAGTTGATTATATTGGATTATATTCCCGTCCTCCCCCATTGGTTTTACCTTGCTGATCAGATGCCGGAGTGGCTCGCCTGCCCCATGGCATCAATGCCTCTGACTCACCCTCCATTGCTGAGCATTGTGGATGCTCAGATAATTGAAACATTTCATGCCACAAAGCAAATCTAATGTGTCTCCTGAAAGTAACCATCTAGAGAATGTTGTGGTATTCTGCAAATGTCTGTTTCATGTTGCGAATATAAAATCTTGCCATTTGCTTTTTCGGATACCACATTGCTTATTGAAAGTATTACTGTCCCTTATCCTGTTGTGTTGCATCACTTTATTACATTTATTTAGGCTTTTAACACACTGATCAATGGAAAAATAATCAATATGAATGGGCAAAGAAATCGTTACAAGGTGCACTTTATTCAGTACATTTAACATAATGAATTGATTGCATAACAACATCCCACTGGCTGTATAATACCCCAAAGTCATTATTAGAACAACCATTTTGATAGAAATACCAGAAAATTAATTGAATTCCGTTTTTATGTCCTTTGCATTAAAACCTCCTCGTGTTGACTTGCGGCAATAGTACCTGGACAGCCGGCCGCTGTGACCCCAGCTCCACGCAGCTCACAGTCAACTAAGATCTCATTGAATCCGCCAGCCCCTGCTTTCAGTCCACATGGCAAGATCAAGGTATACCTTGATAAATGGGACCTTTTGACCTACTCCTCTCCAGTTCCGTCACGTTGGATGGTGAACATTGGTGTACAGCCATTTTCAGGTCTCTCCAGAGATGCTCAACTGGGTTTAGGTCCGGGATCTGGCTGGGCCAGTCGAGAATGGTCACAGATTTGTTCTGAAGCCACTCCTTTGTTATTTTAGCTGTGTGCTTAGGGTCATTGTCTTGTTGGAAGGTGAACCTTCGGCCAAGTCTGAGGTCCAAAGCACTCTAGAAGAGGTTTTCATCCAGGATATCTCTGTACTTGGCCGCATTCATGTTTCCTTCAATTGCAACCAGTCGTCCTGTCCCTGCAGCTGAAAAACACCCCTATAGCATGATGCTGCCACCACCGTGTTTCACTGTTGGGATTGTATTGGGCAGGTTATGAGCAGTGCCTGGTTTTCTCCACACATACCGCTGAGGATTATCACCAAAAAGTTCTATCTTCGTCTCATCAGACCACAGAATCTTATTTCTCATAATCTGGGAGTCCTTCCTGTGTTTTTGAGCAAACTCTATGCGGGCTTTCATATGTCTTGCACTGAGGCGAGGCTTCCGTCGGGCCACTCTGCCATAAAGGGCTGCAGTGATAGTTGACTTTGTAGAACTTTCTCCCATTTCCCTACTGCATCTCTTGAGCTCAGCCACAGTGATCTTGGGGTTCTTCTTTACCTCTCTCACCAAGGCTCATCTCCCACGATTGCTCAGTTTGGCTGGACGGCCAGGTCTAGGAAGACTTCTTGTGGTCCCAAACTTCTTCCATTTAAGGATTATGGACGCCACTGTGCTCTTAGGAATCTTGAGTAATGCAGAATTTCTTTTGTAACCTTGGCCAGATCTGTGCCTTGTCACAATTCTGTCTCTGAGGTCCTTGGGCAGTTCCTTTGAGCTCATGATTCTCATTTGGTCTGACTTGCACTGTGAGAAGTGAGGTCTTATATAGACAGGTGTCTGCCTTTCAAAATCAAGTCCAATCAGTTTAATTAAAGACAGCTGGACTCCAATGAAGGAGTAGAACCATCTCAAGAGGATCACAAGGAAATGGACAGCATGTGACTTAAATATGAGTGTCTGAGCAAAGGGTCTGAAAACTTATGACCATGTGATATTTCAGTTTTTCTTTTTTAATTTGCAAACATTTCTACATTTCTGTTTTTTTTTCAGTCAAGATGGGGTGCAGAGTGTACTTTAATGATAAAAAAATGAATTTTTTAGAATTTACCAGATGGCTGCAATGAAACAAAGAGTGAAAAATATAAAGGGGTCTGAATACTTTCTGTACCCACTGTATATGTTAATGCTGATCCATGAGTCTGATCAAAAACAGATGTGATTAGTATCATAGACTTTAATGGTTGTGTCCTATCTGTGAAAATTATGGAGATACCTTAGTTGTCAACAGGTTATTATTTATATGCCAACCTCAGGTGTGACCCTTATTAATGTGCCATTCAGGAAAAAAGACTCTGTAGTATATATTTCAAGTGCTATTTGTCCTATTAACTTTTCTGACCTGGGGGTTTCATATAATTATTATACTGACAGATCTACTTAAAGGCAATGATCATCTGTAACTAGCTGTTATTTTCTAGCCATCCTCACCATGGATTTGTTTATCCCCGGTGGAGGCAATTTTAATATGTTGTAACTAGGGTTGAGCATCTAGTCAAATTAATTTAATTAGTTTGCCATCTGCCTGCTTCACAATTCTGATTTTTATCGGTATCGATAATCTAATTTAGTCCCACCTCACAGTAGTGTTGTCATACCATTGGTGGGAGCGGGTTACTGAGCTCATACTTTGGGCAGAACAGCTCAATCATCACAATAGCCAATATGAAGAGAACACAGATGAGAAGAATTTGCAGATGATCTGCGCTGCTGGTATCACATATCCTAAATCCAACTCCAGACCGAAAGTACACGCAGTTTTTCTTAAGTCAACGCATTTTGAAGTACTACAGACTTCATCAGGACAAGAAAAGTATCGTGATAAACATGGTGCCAGGGCTATACTTCAAACTTGAGTCCAGCCTAGTCGTGTCAGGACGCACTGCAGACTGAAGACGTATACAGTTCCCGAGACCTTTGTTTCAACTAACAGAAGAGCTGGATCACACATAAATGGGTGGCCAGGAGCAGTGCTGTGATATTTGGAGAAATATGTTCTTCTCACTTACTACAACGGGGATTATCTTCACCTTCATCCTCCTCAATGTTTATTTGTATTCCCGTTCTTCGCAGTCAGCCTCCGTGCGCTACTATAAAGCAGTCAGCTTGACGGAGGGGGGGTGAAGCTGGAGATAACTAATGTTGTGTTCAGTAATGAGAAGATATATCCTAATGAGTACCATCTTATCGCATTCTCTGAGGACTCCTTACATATCAGTGGCCAGATCTGAGCTCTGGTCCCTGCTATTAACCATTTAGATGCCGCTATCAATTTGACAAAGGAAAAAAAGAAATGGGCTCCAAATATGTTATCCTCAATAGAAGACACAGCGAGCAAAGGATTTTATATGGTCACCTGCCTGGGTTGTGACCTGGCACAACTCCGTACTTGTAAGAATGAAAGGCTCCTGCTTCGACCGCTGACCCACACGCTGGTGAGAAGAAACCTATTCAAAGCACACAGAGAATAGAGCGGTAATTCCCGGGCGCTGCCACAGAGTGAAGACAAGGGTGTATGTTCTCTGGATCATTATTCATTCATACAACATGTTTCAAAGTCGGGTTGACGCCTTCATCAGGTATTATATGTTATACACAGAGCGGAGGCTAAGCACCAGAATTGGCGCATCTTATGGATGCTCCATTTCTGGGATGGCTGAGAGCTGATGTTCTTAGTCTGGGAAGCGGCCAATGCCCATGGCCTCTTCCTAGCTTATTAATATCAGCCCTCAGCTGTCTGCTTAGCTTTTGCCGTTTGCTCAATTATATGGGGGACCCCACGTCTTTGCGTTTTGGGGGGTCCCCCATTTTAATATCCAGTAAAGGTTAAGTATACAGCTGTGAGCTGACATTAATAGCCTGGGAAGCTCCATGTGTATTACCCCCTGTGAAGAATATTGAAGATAATCCCATGTCAATCACTGTGCCCTGTTTGGCCGGTTTTATAGAGATCTCCATGTTCAGTGTAATTCTACACTGCAGCTTGCAAAGGAAGGGGCAGATAGGCCATGAGTGAGCAAACCCCCACCAGTAGCTGTGAAGTTGCTACAGCCCAGCCATGTGGTCCTTTGTGTAAGAAACTATAATTCAACACCCAGTTATGGGAATATGATACGTCCCAGTGATAAACAAACTAGATTTTTGGAAACGCACGAACCGGGAGAATGTCACTCAAGCTTTCAACACAGTCTAGTGCATACGGAAAGGGAGATACCCAGCACAGCCTTGCGGGGGCCCCTAGGACCCTGGTGATTGGTATCCACGCGTAGCAGGGGCCCGACTGGGTCCGATGACGCCAGAACTGGCTCCCTAGGAGCGTCCAGTAAGGAGGTATAGCCTCTTGATAAACAGAAGAGTGGAAGCAGAAAGTCATAAACCCACTCCCATTTCCAGTGATGTCTCGGCGTCTCTACTACTGCACATGTGTTCCACTTGATGGCAGGCAGTTGACAATAAGTTGGATTGAAGGTAAACACCTAGTTTGATTTTTCTGGTTTTGAACAACATAATTAAAAAAAGATAGGATTTTCAGATTGCCTATTTAACACATTTTCAAATTGGATCATGTTGTCTGGAAGTATAGGAACCATTAAAAGCTACACAGGGCATACAGTCGTGGCCAAAAGTTTTGATACTGAAACACATTGTTTGTTGCTTGAGTATTTTTTAGATCTTTAGTCAGATGATTCTATGATTACTAAAGTACAATTATAAGGTTTTTATACTTTTATTGACAAACACATCAAGTTTTTGTGAGGCCAACAGTAAAGCATCCTGAGACCACCCATGTGTGGTGATGCTTTTCATCCTACAACAACTTCCCCTAACCATCCAGGAGCAATTTGGTAATGAACAATGCTTTCTCCAGTATGACGGCGACCATGTCAACACTGATAACTAAGTGGCTCTGTGATTAAAGCGTTGACATTTTGGGTCGATGGCAATGAAACTCCCCGATCCTAATCTGACCTGTGGTCAATCCTCAAAAAGAGGGTGAGCAAACAGAAACACAGATATTGTGATAAACTCCAAGAACTCATTAGACAAGAATGTCATCGGTCAGGATTTGGCCCAGAAGCCGATATCCAGCTGCCAGGGTGAATTACAGAAGTCTTTAAAAATAAGGGACAACACTGTAAATATCGAGTCTTTATGTAAACTTAATGTATTTGTCAATAAAAGTTTTGAAACATCTAAAATGCTGATAATTGTACTTCAGAAACTAAAGATCTAAAACCCCTGAAGCAGCAAACTGACAACCAAAATTTGTATAAATATAAAAACTTTTGGCCTCGACTGTATATTAGGAGTGTTCTTGTATGTGCCCACTTCCTTTGGCAGTGGTATTTATGTACCTTAATGGATGAATTTGGCAGTTAGTATAATTTTACATCTGTCTAATATTATGTATTGGTGCAGTATCCATTGTCTCTTCTTTTCTTTTTATTTTTTTTTTTCTAGTGATGTGTATGGATGCAAAGATAAACTTTGATTCCAATGCTGCATATAGACAAAAAGCCATTTTTGATCTTCGAGACTGGTCCCAAGAAGATGAGCGAGACCAACAAGCTGCAACTGCGGACCTCAACTACATAGGCCTGGATGGCAATATTGGATGTCTTGGTAAGTCACTTCACTTGCTTGCTGTATAGTATTTAGTATTATAATATTTTGTTGGCTATAGTGTGCCAAAAACAAATTAAACAGATTAGGAATAAATTGAATGATGGCCTTTTTATAATCTGACAATTTATCACTTACTTCAGCTATACAATTGAATGTGATACACCTGGATGCAGAAACTGGGCAGTGTGTTCATCTCAAAATCCTGTTTAATTTCTTGTATAGTGCGGCATAGGATATTGGTAAAGAGGATTTGCTAACAGGTTTTTGTTATTTAATCTGAGAGCAACGTGATTCAGAGACAAAGACCCTAATTCCAGCTATGTGTTGCTTACTGGGCTGCTTGTTGTAGGGTGTGGTGCTGAAGCAGGGAGCTGATCATTCCAGCTGGACAGCTCACACACCCATACTGTCAGACTGGGCTGGATAAGTCATCTCTTCTATCACCAGTGCCACCTGAAGAATAAATATGGCTCCGCCTGGCGCCCGAAGCAGGCGAAGCAGGAGCAGGCCGTGGTGGTGATGTGACAACTGGTAGATGTGCAGCAGATTTTATTAAAACTGCAGCAAGCAGCCAATGTAAGTGACGCATCACTGGAATCAAGATCTCTGCCCCTACATCATGCTGCTCTCACCTTACATAACAAAAACCTGGTACAGATTCCATTGTGTATGCCTGATTTATACCTTATTTAGTTTATGTGCCATGTCTGGATTGTGTGCCAATTTGATTCACACTTTTTTGTTAAGCATATAATTCCACATGTGTTAATTCATTGTTTTGATGCCTTCAGTGTGAATGTACAATTTTCAAAGTCATGAAAATACAGAAAAATCTTTAGATGAGAAAATTGGTCTGTACTGTATATTCAATAAAGTATATACCCAATTATAAACCAAGGGGGCTTTTTCAGCCTAAAAAATGGGCTGAAAAAGTCGGCTTATACTCGAGTATATATGGTACATATATTTGGTATTGGCTCTTCTGGAACGACCCGATATATAAAACTGTCACGCTATTTAACCCCTTCAGTGAACAACGTAAAAAAAGTAAATGAAAAAAACAGTTTTCGGCCACGTTTTTTTATCAAATCGCCAAACGAAAAGTGGAATAAAACGCGATCAAAAAGACGTATGTAAATAAAAATGGTATTGTTGAAAACAAGCCGTCATACAGCTCTATCAGCGGACAAATAAAAAAAGCTATAGCTCAGAATATAGCGATGCAAAAACAATTCTTTTTTTCTATAAAATAGTTTTTATTGTGCAAAACCAGCAAAACATAAAAAATATATAAATGTGGTATTGTTGTAATGATACTGACCCAAAGAATAAAGCTGCCTTATCACTTTTATCACATGGGGAGTGGCATAAAAAAAAAACATAAAAAACAATGAATTGCTGTTTGTTGTTAATTCTGACTTCCAAAAGTCAGAATAGAAAGCGAATGTTGAGCCCGAAAATGGTACCAATAAAAACGTTAACTCATTCTGCAAAAAACAAACCCTAATATGGCTGACGGCAGAAATACAGAAAAATTATAGCTCTCAAAATATGGCAATGCAAAAACTTTTTTTGTAAAAAGAAAAACGTTTCTTAGTATGTGATAGCAGCCAAACATAAAAAAGACATAAATCTGGTATCGCTGTAATCGCACAGACCCAAGGAATAAAGTCGTCTTATCACTTATACCGCGTGATGAACCAATAAAACCAATTCTTCACCTGCTGTTGATTTGTTCATTCTGCCTCCCAAAGATCACAATAACCAAGTCTCACATTTATCCTGTGCTCTGTGCTGAATGATTACACCAGGATTTCTGTGTAAATCTCTGAAATACATGATTCAGATGGAACATTCCCTGTAATGAGGCAGATGGAGGCAATTTGGATGCCATCTGGTCTATGATCCAGTGGTGTCCTGTCTTTTTAGGTGCCTTTTTATGGGTGCACAAAAGCATGGTAGGACACAGTTTTGTACACCCCTGAAAAGCTGAACACCGAAAAATGGAATATGGAGTAACTCCACCTGTCTCATTAGTGAATGGATCCGTCCAGGGGTGTAATCGGAATCACGTTTCACATATTTAGATGAAAACCCTGATGTTAAGTGCTCAGTATAGAGCACAGGATAGTTGTGAACTGATCCAAAATGCCACCAATAAAAGCTTCAATTGAAGCCACAAAAAACAAGTCCCCACTCGGCTTTGTCACGTGTTAACAGAAATATAGGGGGGGTGTCTAAGTTACTAGTATCACAAAGGCTTTAGAAAAGCAACATAGCTCCCACCATATGAAATCTAGCGAAATCTGCGCTCCTAAATCCAAATGCCCCACAATGTGCCTAAACTGCAGTTAGCATCCACATGACATTAACGTAGTGAGGAGAGCCTACTTAATTTACAGGTGCGTGGCTCCAGAAGCAGAAGCTGGGCACAATGTATTGGGCACTACAATGTACTTTGCCCTACAGTTACATATTTGCAATTTTCACTCTGCAACTTCCAACTTTTATGCCCATAAAGTAAAAATCTACACCCATAGATGAATTCCCAGAGGGGTGTAAATTTCAATAAGGGGTCACTTGAGGAGGGTTTCCATGTCTAGGCATATCAGGGGCTCTGCAAATGGAGTCCGCAAATTATTCTAGAAAATCTACACTGCAAAAGTCAAATAGCGCTCCTTACCTCCCTAGCCCTGCTGTGTGGCCAGACTGTAATATACAGCCTAATATGTAGTATTGCCACGTTGAGGAGGAGTTTTGTAACAAATTATGTGGCCTTTTTTTTTTTTTTTTAACTAATTTTCCCTTGTGAAAATACAAAATCTGGGGCTAAAACAGTATTTTAGTGATAAATATGTAATTATTAGTTCATCACAGAATGGTATAAAATTCTGGGACATTTTTGTACTGTCAGTATCCTCACTGCATCACTAGATGTAGTCACTGAGGGGTGCAGTTTGTAACATGGGGTCACTTATAGAGGGTTCTGCTGTTCTGCCACCTCAAGAACTCTGCAAATATGACATGACACCTGCAAACCATTCTTCTGCATTTCAATAACCCGCTCCTTCCCGTCTGAGCTTTGCACTGTGCCTGAAAAATAGTTTCCGACCATATACAGGATATTGGTGAACTTGGGAGAAATTGCGTAACAAATAACGCGGTCCATTTCTTCCAAATAGCGTTTTTGAAAATTTGGGGCTAAAACATCATTATAGTGGAGAAAAAAATAATTTTAATTTCTGCAGCCCAATATTACACAATTCTGTGAATAATCTGTGGGTTTAAAATGCTCACTATACCCCTAGGCATATTCAAGAGGTGTACTTTCCAAAATGGGGTCACTTGTGGGGGTAGTGTATGCTTTTTTGGCACCATAGCTGTCCTTCAAATGCGACATGGTGCCTGCTGTCTATTTCTGCCAGGTCTGCGTTCGAAAAGTCAAATAGTGTTCCTTCCCTTCCAAGCTCTGCCATCTGCCCAAACAATTTTTTTTCCCTCACATATTGAGGCATCAGCGCACCATAATAATAAAATTGCACACCGAATTATATGGTTTATTTTCTCCTGTTACCCTTGTGAAAATAAACAATTTGGGGCTAAAGCAACACATTTGTGGGAGAAAATGTGACTTTATTTTTTACTGCTCAATTTAATAACATTCTGTGAAGCACCTGTGGGTTCACGGTGCTTGCCACACATCTAGATACATTGCTTGAGTGGTGTAGATTCCAAAATGGTGTCACTTGTGGGGGTTTTCTATTGTTTAGGCACATTAGGGGCTCTGCAATCGCGACATGGCATCCGCTATCTATTCCAGACAATTTTGCATTAAAAAAGTCAAATGGTGCTTCTTCCCATCCGAACCCTGCCGTGCGCCCAAACAGTAGTTTTCCCCCATATATGGGGTAATTGCGTACTCAGGACAAATTGTACAACAAATTTTGTGGTGCAGTTTCTCCTGTTCCCCTAGTGAAAAGTTGTGGCTAACGCAACATTTTTGTGGGCAAATATAACTTTTTTTTTTTTCCTTCCACATTTCTTTAATTCCTGTAAAGCACCTGAAAGGTTAATAAACTTCTTTAATGTGGTTTTGAGGAGTGAAAATGTTGCAAATGTTATTTGGTAACTATTTTGTGGGATATAACTATCTGGTTTTAGCGCATAAAAATGAAAAGTTTAAAAATTGCAACATTTTCAAAAATTTTGCCACAATTTCTGATATTTTCACAAAATAAATGCAAAAAATATCAACCTAAATTTACCACTACCATAAAGTACAATATGTCACGAAAAAAAGTCTTAGAATCCCTGGGATTCGTTGAAGTGTTCCAAAGTTATTACCACATAAAGTTAAAAGAAAAAAAAAAGTTTGGTACCGTGTTAGCGAGTTGAAAAAAGATTGATTGTTCTCAGTGGGAGAAATAAAATAATAATCTTATGATACCCTTTTAATAATTCCCTCCACATAGGAGTAAATCTGTCACAAAGATTTATGATATACTACAAAATCTGAGGAATCTGTTCCAGAGGGCTCCAGGTCCCTGATCTTACATGGATATTGGGACTATAAAACTTTCACACCACTTATCAAAGCCATTGAAGGATTAATTCTCAGAGCTCAGTTATTTTTGTTAGCCATTAAAAGGTATCAGAGCTGCAAGATTATTATTTTTTTTCTCCCACCTCCTACCTCATAAAGTGACACTGGTCAGATTTGTAAAATGTGGCTTCGTTAGGAAAGTGAAAACAGGCTGGAGGGTAAAGGGGTTAAAAAAAATGACATTTAAGGTTATATAGTAAGAACCAAATTAGTGTTTTTTTTTCTTATTCCTTAAAGGTATTATCTTAAACCTAACTGAATTTGATATGATTCTATTTTTAATGATGTAAAGAGAAGTGATGAGCCTGAAAGAGGGCACTCTCTTGCCAGCTGTAGAGAGAAGGGATGAGCTGGCGAGAGTGCTCTCTTGCCGGCTCGTTACTTCTCCCTAGAGCCGCTGAGGGAGCGCATTCTGCATGTGTAATGAAAGTAACACACCGGCAAGCAGGGACAACATACAGAGTAGCTGTCGTTATTGATAACCGCCACATGCACAGTATAGCAGAAAATAGCCTAGCGCCTGAAAGGATGTCCCCAATGATAATCCATTCCAATGTGTAGACAGCAGCTGTGACAGTAGCCACAGCACCGCCCATTGATGATGTCCTCAGTGCATGCTGGGAGACTCAAATGGAATCAGAAGTAAGAATAAAAAACACAGGAAGTTAGAGTAGAGAGGAAATGGTAGGGAATTTTTAAAGGGAATCTGTCACCAGTTTTTTTGCTATTTAATCTGACAGCAGCTAATAGAGGGGCGGAGACCCTGACTCAAGCATTGTCACTTACTGGTCTGCATGCTGTAATTTTGATAGTGGTTGATTTCTCTGGCAGCATTCTGTCAATGTACAATGTATACAATCAGTGGTGAGGGCGTGGTTACACAGTGCAGTTGACTAGGAGGCAAGAGACATTTAGTCCCGTAGTGTTAATCTCCTGCTGATAAAATACTGATTTTATTGAAACAGCACACAACTTAGTAAGTGACACATCGCTTGGATCAGACTCTCAGCCCCTACAATTCTGCTGACAGGTTCCCTTTTATTGAAGTATATTAGAAAAGTGCTTCTCTTTTTTTTTTTTTTAAACCCTTTAATTCACTGAAAATAATATCACAAAGCTGCTGTGGTGATTATTATATATGTTCTCCATACATTGCCTTATCTGCCGGATACATAGCCTTCTGCTACCGATATTAGATGGATGATTGACATTACTTCATTTTTTTTGTCCTTACTCCAGTATATTTTTGTTGTTGGTTTTTCGTGTGTTTTACTCTAGAGATGCATTATGATATAGGGCATCACAGTGAGGAAATGAAAATTATTCTGACTTCCTAACAGCTAGTTTTTGAAATGCTCTACCATACAAAATAACATAAATAATAACACAGTACAAGGATGCCAAAAGGAGTATATTTCCGGAGGTGATATAGATAGATATAAATAAATAATAAAAAGGAGTATGTATATATATATATATATATGTATATATATATATATATATATATATATATATATATATATATATATATATATATATATATATATATATATATAATATGTGTGTCCCCTTGGCCTACATCATTTGTCCTTAATTCTGGTTGATGCAAATATATATATATATATATATATATATATATATATATATATATATATATATATATATATATATATATATATATATATATATATCTCACCAAACAGAATTAAGGACAAATGTAGACCAAGGGGACAGTCGGAAAATAAACAGTAAGAAAGAGAGAGAAAAGAACCGACCATAGAGTCCCAAGTATCAACTATGGTATATTTATTAATAACAGGTGACAACAGATGGATAGCAGACCAAATACATAATTAATACAATGATAAAAAACAGGGGCGCATGTCCGGATGATATACAGAAAGTTCATGTTGGGAACAAATATTAAATAAATAATAAATAAATGAATAAATAAAAGATCAAATAAATAAATCACAGATGTATATATAAATACATATAGGTAACCAGTGCAAAAACAGTGTAGTACACAGAAGATAATATACAATATATAAAGTGAAAATGCATCTAATATCTCCCTCTCTCCCCAAGAGAATGTACAGAGTATATGATATATAATGTATAGTATATCAACAACAAATCTCTCCACACATGTGCAAAATTGCACGATGTATGTCACACACCAATATAGTGGAGGGGAGAGGGAGGAGAATTCATATGGTAACCAATTGCCACAAAAAATAGTCCAAGATACATCTGTGATAGAGTGGAAGTCAGTGCAACAATGTGCACGCACATGGAATGTTCAATATTCATTGAACCACATAGTTGGCATATATCAGAAGTATCAAATACTTACAAACCATACAATGGATTGTTCCCAAAACCGGACAGCGTCCACCCCGAAGCACCTTGACTGCCCCACTGCCTGGAGGAAGTGAACTATATCCCTCTCTGCAGCCTCGGATCATGAAGTGTGCTGGCGTGGCTTCAAACACCGCTCAGTTGCATAGTGAGCGGCGACTGTAACCACAGTCCGGCAATGACTGACAGCCGGCTTAGCACTGATGCGCTGTAGTAGTCAGTCAGTAAAGGGGCTTGGTTTCAGCAGCCATTCACTATGCACTGAGCGGTCACTGAAGCTGCACCTTGGCATTAGATCCAGCTGTCAGTCAGTGCTGGGATGGGCTTACAGCCATAGCTGACTGTGTGCTGAGCAGTGACTGAAGCCGTGCCCCTATGACTGAAAGCCCTAAGCTGCCGGGAGGAATAAAGTTGATTTCTTCCCGGCAATGGGGCTCTCAGTGTGTCAATCGGGCTGCTTCAGAACGCTATTTACCTGCAGATTAACCCCATATCCGCAAGTTAATAGTGTGTTTTATATGACCGGTTCCCTTTAAGTAAATTTTTTTTGTCTCGAGTTCGTTGCCAATTTTTGTTCAAAATTCTTTACATGGCCCACGCTTCATGTTCATGAATTTTGTGCATTGTCAAAAATGGTCTTTATTTTTGTTGTTAACCTTTTTTTAATACTTTTTAGCACAAAAATTGAGCCAAAATATTTCATGTACATTAAATCATTCCATTAGGGTATTGGACTACTTTTTTGACAAATTTTGTGAATCAACTCTGGTGAAAACATTTAGAAACTCTAAACTCTGCCCATTGTGACAAATTTATAAAAATTATATTTGTCTAAAAGGATAGCAGTATATCGACTGGTAGAAAAATAGTAGTGTTACAAACTGGTTAGAAAAGAAAGAAATTAATTTTAGTTTTATATGTGAAGCTTTAAAATAGTTTTTAGTGTAATTCATCACTTATGTAAATTCTTCAGTGGTTAAGTGGAATCATTAATAAATATATTGAGCAGAGATTTCTTCGTAACAGTGAAATGTAGGGAAGACATTATTGTAATAAAGCTTAGCTTTTCAGATCTTGGTATCCCTGCTGATCTGCAGTGCAAGGTTCGAGGTATTTCAGCATGACGGCATTATTCACTAGGAGTCTTTCTATCTGACAGTATTGATTGTTAACTTTGCCAGCTGACAGATGTCCAGCGGGTCATCGGAGAAGCTAAAATGTGACCTTTTTTTAACTGCTCTTGAGGTTCAATAGCAACTTTGCTGCTTGAGGAAGCGAAGGAGTCTGAATAAAGATAAAAAATATACATAAAGGCGTAAAGAACAAATATTTTGCCGTGTTCTCTGTCATCCATTCCAGAAATATACCCCACTTACATTTACACCATTTTTCTAGCTAAGAGACTCCTATTATACTTCACTAGTACTTCAGACTTACTGGAACACATGAGATACAGTCGTGGCCAAAAGTTTTGAGACTCTGACATAAATTTTGTTTTTCAAAAAGTTTGCTGCTCTAATTTGTAGATTTAATTAGTGGTTGGAGTTTATCACAATTTCTATGTTTTTGGTTGTCCACCTGCTTTTTGAGAATTGATCACAGCTTCTCAATGGGTTTGAGAACTTGGGAGTTTCCTGGCCGTGGACACACTAAGTTATCACTTTTGTGTTGTGACGTGCTGCCCCATCACGGCATAGTTCATTACCAATTTGCTACTGAATCATTGGGAGAAGTTCTCTTGGAACATGTTTTGATATCATTCTTTATTCATGGCTATGTTCTTAGGTAAAATTGTGAGTGAGCCCACACATGGATGGTCTCGGGATGTTTTACTGTTGGCATGACACAGGACTCATGGTAGTGCTCATCTTTTCTTGTCCAGATAATAATTTTTCCAGTCCTCTGCAGTTCAATCTCTACACTTTACAGACTGACATTCTGCAGGAGGTTCAGGGATTGCACTACAGAGGACTGAGGTGATGAAGCCCCCTACAGACTGTTAAGGACATCTGGAAAAATGATTATCCATAGAAGAGAAGGTGAGCACCACCATGAGTCCTGTGTTATGCCAACAGTAAGGCATCTTGAGACCATCTATGTGTGGGGTTGCTTTTCATCCAAGGCAGTGGGCTCACACACAATTTTGCTTCAGAACACTGCCATAAAGAATGGTATCTAAACAATCCTCCTAGAGCATCTTCTCTCAATGATCCAGAGCAATTTGGAGATGAACAATGCTTTTTCCAGCCTTATTGAGCACCAAGATCTTAGGTAGAATATAGCAGAGGTATCTATAAAGGTTATTTACATCACTAAAACAGCTGTAAATAAACATACAGATAGTCCTAAAAACCTTTGATAAAACACCCACATTTTTGTGTAATATTGGTGTCACTTCTGATTTTTGCTGCCCAAGATGAAAATCCGGATCAGCCACACTCCTTCATGCATGATTGCAGCTCCAGTGTTTCCAAGAAAACCTAGTTTGAAGAGCTACACATGAGAGAGACCTGCCAGTCAACTAGACTGGTAGCATCGGACTAGTTGCTTATCCACCTTTAGTCCCCATTCAGCTCCTCAAACTATGTTCTCTCCGGAGTTTCAGAAAAAAACATACCTGGCTGCAATCGTGTATCCAGGCTCTGATTCATGCTGCCCATTTTTTTGCAGCATGAATCGACTTTTTCCCCTGCATGACATTGACGAATCGTAAGCAAACGGTGCCATGCAGGAAAAAATATACAGCCCCCCAGAGGAGGTCAGATCCAGCTTTTTATATGTGATATGAAACTGATGTGTCTATCCAGGTCACACAGCTCTCACCGCCGGTACCTACTATATTTACCTGTGCAGGAGGTGGAGAGCAGAGCTGTGTGTCATTACATACACCTCTCTGCATCTATTCCAGACATCGAGAAATCATTTTCTGCTGCTGCTCTCATCTCACGGCACTGACAGTAGGTGGGAAAAGGGGCAGCCGAGAAGAGCAGAGCTGACCTCTGTATTGCTATATATAGGAAAAATCACAGTCTCCTATGAGTACCAGCCACAGGCTGGCTTTCATTAGAGTGCCATCATGACATGTTTGGGGTCTTCAGCAGACCTACGACTGTCATAGCAACCTATCGGTGCCTCTTAGTTGGTGGTGCCAATGGGCAGTTAAAACAGCATTGACAGCTTCATTCAACAGGTTAACAGCCACGGGCAGAGCTCTGCTCCGCGCATGGCTGTTAGAAGAAGATCTGGTTGAAGGCTGAATAACACAGTCAAACTCTGCCGGCAAAGTTGCTGGCTCAGCCTCTGCTCCTGCATCAAAGTCAGGGAGCTGACACGTGATGTAACTATATGTCATATGTCGGTAAGAGGTTAAGAGATTCTTAAAGGGAAGTAATCATGAGAAAATGATCTATTGTTTAAATCTAATTTTTGTTTTAAATGTATTTTTTTCCATATCACAGTCGGTATTATAAATAAAAACTAGAAATCTTGCCATTTTCAAATTGACCCCTGGGGTTTTATAGACTCTAAAGGCCCCGTCACACTAAGCGATGCAGCAGCGATCCCGACAACGATACGACCTGTCAGGGATCGTTGCTGCATCGCTAATACATCGCTGGTGAGCTGTCAAACAGGCAGGCTCACCAGCGATGAGGGGAGCAGCGATATCGTGGAAAGAATCGTTCCACGATGTCCTGCTCCCGTTACCAGCCTGCTGCTTAAGCAGGAGCAGGCTGGTAACTATGGTAAATATCGGGTTACTAAGTGCGCGTATGCCCCTAGTAACCCGCTGTTTACCATGGATACCACTCTGCTACGGTGCGCTGGAGCCTCCGCTCACCGTAGCAGAGTGGTATCTATGGTAAACAGCGGGTTACTAAGTGCGCGCGTGCCCCTAGTAACCTGATATTTACCATGGTTACCAGCCAGATCGTTGGTCCCGCTGGTCACACACAGCGATGTGTGCTGGCCAGCGGGAGGCCAACGACCAAAAAATGGTCCAGGACACTTTGCAACGATCAGCGACCTCACAGCAGGGGCCTGATCGTTGCAAAGTGTCACACATAGCGACATCGCTGGTGAGGTCGCTGGTGAGTCACCAAAACCGTGACACAGCAGCGATCTCGCTAGCGAGATCGCTTAGTGTGACGGGGCCTTAACTCCTATTTTTTATGGAAACAACACATAACCACAGTGGTCAGACCTCAACCCTATCTTTTGTATTGAAGTGTCTAATGAATCTGTGCAAAGGTCATTGTCCAGGGATGGTGACCATGTTTAGCTGTGAAATCACCTATTGTGATTGGTGGGTACTGTGTTGTCAGCTATGTGTAGAGATGTTACTTGTCATTGTAATCCTGCCTCTGATGATAAGGAGTCTGGTGAAAACGCTTCCTGAAAAGATAGGAAGCAAGAGTCTAAAAATAAGCTGAATGCATTAAAAAGAAGGGGAATCCAAAGGTAACAACTTGCGCTTTTCAGATATTCAAGTTGTTACTTACAGGTACTTATAGGAGTTAGAACTTGTATGTCGGAAATGCGTTTTTCTTGGGGAAAAAAATGAACATTGCCAAAAAATTTAACAAACACATACAATACAAAGATCCGATTTAACAGTAGGTCGTTTTCTGATGAATGAGAAATTAATATGACAAATTGTGGTCTGATTGGAAGTATGGAAGATATTTTCTAACTAGTACCACAAAGTAACCTGACTTGCAATGTAGACATGTTAAGTAGCTTGCAAATCGCCAACTTTACTTTTAGATAATCGCAATACAAGTAATAGTCACATTGAGCAGGCCTCCCCATCTATATGACATTTGTGCCAAAAATTTCAGGTACTTTTAAGGCAAAATTTTGATAGTCCGTACAGTGATTATTGGATCGATTGCAGAAAAGAACTTTGTTGAATCTACAACAGTCAAGAAAAAAGTCCAAATATGACCTTTCAGCTGATCATTTCTATAGCCAGTTTAAAGTGCGCATAAACACACTAGAAGCAGAGCTTTACATTCCTTTTAGAGCAGTGGCTTACTTTAATGATTATTTCATAGAATTCCAAAAGTCAGACTTCCTAAATAGTTGATTGAATTGCTTTCTTTACTAGCAGGCTTTTTCCTTAGCAAAGATGAGAGCAATTCCCTGCTACAGTAAAACACCTGAATAAAATAACATTACAAGTTCTGTAAGTTCCCTATACTTTCAACTATAAAGAGTGCACGGCTTCCAAATGAAGCCACCGGAAGATTGAATAGGTTACTTCTTTTAACCAATACAAAGTTTCTGAACCCTGAAGCAGTTAAAAGAAGTAACAAAAGACTGAACATGTGCCCAGCAATGTGGTTTTTACATTGCTGTGCATTATGTTAATTTGTTTCAGCGGATTTGCTGCACGTTTTCAGGTTTGCCTGAAAAAGACGTTGTGTGCACATAACTTAAAGGAGCAGTCCATTAAGTTTTTTGCCACCTATGCACCCCACCCTGATTGCCTCCCACTCTGCACTTCTCTTCCCTGCAGTTCACTTTTCTCTTTGCCTTTCTTCAGCTTCCATTTTGTTTCCCAGATTTTACCTTTATAAAGTCAGGAAGGCTCAACTGTGATCTGCTCCATTACAACTGTATGACAGAAGTGTAGTCCTCATCAGTAACCATGATAGAAGCTTCTGCCCCTGCAGGTAGTACTGGTAACTGGGTGGGTCACCATAAGATCACATAATCTAACATGCAGCAAATATGCTGTGAATCTTAAGATGGAACAATTGAATAAAGTAAAGTAATATTGACTGAATTACATACAGTGTATTGGGGAACTAATCACAGAATCAGGTATACAACAATCACTGGATTGCTACTTTAAGTGATTGTCAGAACTGCAAGACAAAACTCATTGTGTGTGGCATTGGGAATTGGAAAATAATTATTGGGCAAATTCCTTAGAATACTCATTCTTGTAGATGGCCCAAATCTGACTTGGAGTGGCCACCACAAATAGTGCAAGTGCTATATGAATAGCTTGAAATATCTCTATGTACTGTTCAGTTTGGGAAATCTAGCATTTGAGAATGTGTTTTGCCAATAATGATTGTTTTTATTTCCTTATATCTAGTGAATGGTGCTGGCCTGGCCATGGCAACAATGGACATCATAAAGCTTCATGGGGGAACGCCAGCAAATTTCTTGGATGTTGGTGGAGGTGCTACTGTCCACCAAGTAACAGAAGCCTTCAGACTTATCACATCTGATAAAAAGGTACCAGTCACTTTTTCTTTTTGAGCTTTATGCAGCTAGTAAAATGTCTTAATGGAATCCCTTGACCAAGTCTTATACATGACTATAAGAACGCATGATTTTCAACTTGGAAATTTATGTATATCTATAAATTATCTGTTATGCTGGTAATTCTTCATGCAGTATTGTTTGTCGGGTGTCTTAAAGCACTTTTACTGTTGACTTTGCTTAAAATGTGCCAAAGATTATAAAATAACTTTCCATAATTCCATAGCTAAAGAGCGATAAAACAATTTTTATATATCCGATTAGATTCATTGAGATCCGTCTTCAGAGTACACACAAGGCACATACACAGAAGAGGAGACCCTGCTCCCCTAACTTTCTATAGCACATTCTCATAAGCAGCTGCACTGGAGTGAGATAAAACGCTTACTAGAAAGCTGCAGTACGATCTCTGTGTTTCACTCTTCAGCTGCTTCCTTCTCTCTGAAGACTTTTATGGACAACTGTAATTTTAATTGATTTATGGAAATTTGTTTTATAGTTACAGATGCACTTTATTAACCAGATTGTACAAGACATTGCAAATTCTTTGCAATTTTATGCTCGTTTTGAAATGCTAAATAATAGTGCTAAATGCTCAGACCCATGAGGTGTATAGTATTAAGCCTGAATCATGTCTCTATGGTCATGTAACACATTTCAGATTCACACCTACAGATTGTTTCATGTAGAATATTTCCCTTGTACATTCTGGAAAATGATGTCCCTGGAAATATCTGAATGACATCTGCCTCTGTTGGTGCTTACTTGCTGTCCTCAAGATATTTGTTAATTTGCACTGCTCCTCTTCAGTATTGATGTATACCTCTGTCATTATTTGCTCTATTTAGGTTCTTGCTATTCTAGTGAATATTTTTGGTGGAATTATGAGATGTGACGTTATTGCACAAGGCATTATAATGGCTGTAAAAGATCTGGAACTTAGGATACCTATTGTGGTCCGCTTACAAGGTAAATAATTAACGTAATTTTTTTTGCACTTGTTAAGTCTGTTTCGTGCAACTTTCTTTTATATAAATGATTGCTTTTAGAGGAATCTGTCACCAGGTTTTTGCTACCTGATCTGAGAGCAGCATGATTTAGGCAAAGAGACCTGGAATCCAATGATGTATCACTTAGTTTAGTGGGTGCAGCAGTTGTGACACAATCAGGGTTTTTAGATGCAGCATGAAGCAGAGCTGAGAAAGCTAAACCTGACCCAACCAGGCTCTCTGTGTACATAGACAATAGACAGTTTTATCAGATAGCACTCGGACCAGTGTTTGCTATGGAGCAATGGCGACCAGTGCTTTTTTCTGATGTCTATTCGTCTTGAAAAAACAATTGCAGCAGGTGCATCCGATAGGATCATGCGTACCCATATACAGTGGTGTGAAAAAGTGTTTACCCCTTTCCTGATTTCTTATTCTTTTGCATGTTTGTCACACTTAAATGTTTCAGATCACAAAACAAATTTAAATATAAGACAAAGATAACACAAGTAAACACAAAATGCAGTTTTTAAATGAAGGTCTTTATTATTAAGGGAAAAAGAAATCCAAACCTACAGGGCCCTGTGTGAAAAAGTGATTGCCCCCTAAACCTAGTAACTGGTTGGGCCACCCTTAGCACCAACAACTTGGTTATAAGAAGATCCTTTGTGCCATATTTCTAGGGCTGAAAAGTCTAATTATAAGTTTGGCTTGTGATAGACACATTAGCCTGGATAAGTCAGGACAGGCCATTTACAAAATCCATGACAGGACTAGTCTGGGAGAATAATCATGCCGGGGGGAGGGGGAGCAGAGTGTGATGAACATCCACCACATTGGCGACATTACTGACAGATCTCTGCAACCCTCATGCATGAGTGTGACTTTCTGCCTTCCTGGACATGTGCAATGAAGCCAAGTGTACACCCTAACTTCATCAGCACATTGCACATGCTCGTAGTTGTTGCTGACATTGATCCTGCTTCACTAAGACTAGCAGTAAAACCTACCTGGGCATACACCGTGCGCTGATGAAGACAGAGACTATGCACGTGGAAGACAGAATGTTATGCTCATGCGCAAGAGTTGAACAGTTCTATTGGTGATGTCATCTGTGTGGTGCCACCCTAGACGTGATTACAAGATCCAAGGTAGGACTAGTCAGGGGAAATCAATGCAGGACTAGTCCTGGCTAATTTGCATAATGGAAGCCAAATTTATAACTTGATTTATCAGACTTAAAGGGAATTTGTCACCAGGTTTTTGCTACCTCATCTGAGAGCAGCATGATGTACAGAAAGAGACCCTGAATCTAACAATGTATCATTTAGTTTACTGGATGCATTGGTTCTGACATTGATTTTAGATTTAGCAATGCAGCAGAGCTGAGGAAGATAACTCCGCCCACACCAGGCTCTGTATATACATAGTCTATAAAGCAGCTAAAACCAGATACCGTAAATATCTGAATACTGTGGGGAAAATTTACTAGCACAAGAATTTGGTCTCAAAATGCCAGAATACCATGTATAACATTTATTAATGGTTTTAAACACCCTTTTCCCCTTTACTAGATACTTTTAGAAAGTGTCTAGAAAAGCTTATTTGGCTAAGGTTGTATGTAAAACATGACACTAAATAACATTATTAAAGTTGTACTCTAGTTTTTAGGTTCATAAAGTGATCCAAAATTAAGCCAACAAATAAATGTCAGATAGTCTAACAATGGCCTGAACTTATCATCCCGCATTAGGCATTTTTATAAATCTGGTATATTTTAAGATTGTGTAGCCTAAATGTGCACGGTCTATTACACAAGATGAGCACATTTCCCTGTGTGTTTTATATTCAGGATATTTGACTTCTGCTTTAAGGGGGACATATTTCTGCTTCAAGGGGGATATATAACTAATACGTTACACTGTGTTCCAAATTATTATGCAAATAATATTTTCTCAGATTTTCCCAATTACCTATATGAATTGCAGTCATTGTAATTTTCCAGTCAAATTAACTATTAGAGTACAATTGAAAGGTTTTTGTACAAACTGCCTATGATAACAGTATATTTTAAAAAAAATAAAAAACTCAAGCTGCACTCAAAATGCATGTTCCAAATTATTATGCACAGCAGAGTTTTCAACCTTTTCATTTTAATAAAGAACAAAAAAATGGTCATTTTTGAAATTATAAGCATTAGCAGGTTATTACAAACTGAAGTCAAACAGTTTTCAACTCAAAACTTTATTCTATGTGATGTTACATTTGCACATAGGACCCCTTGTTCGAAAGGAGCTTCTGAACTCTCTCGTCCATTGAATTTGTCAGGTTTTGGATGGTTTCTGCTTTAATTGTTTTGCATGAGGACAGAATACCCTCCCAGAGCTGTTGCTTAGATGTGAACTGCCTCCCGCCATCATAGACACTCGTTTTGATGATGCTCCAGAGGTTCTCAATGGGGTTGAGGTCAGGGGAGCATGGGTGCCACACCATAAGTTTGTCCCCTTTTATGCCCATAGCAGCCAGAGATGCAGATGTGTTATGTGTAGCATGAGACGGGGCATTATCATGCATGAAAATGATCTCGATGGTCCAGATGGATGGAGTGGAGGATGGCTGGTTGATGGACACCCCATGCAAACACGGCTATGGTGCCAACAAGGAGGAGGTGGAGTAATGTTTTGGGCTGGAATCATGGGGATAGAGATTGTCTGCCCTTTTAGGATCCCTGAAGGGGTAAAGATGAACTCCATAATGTATGTTGAGTTTCTCAAACAGCACTTCCTTCCATGGTTCAAGAAGAAGAACCGTGCATTCCGCAGCAAGATCATTTTCATGCATGATAATGCCCCGTCTCATGCTGCACATAACACATCTGCATCTCTGGCTGCTATGGGCATAAAAGGGGACAAACTTATGGTGTGGCCCCCATGCGACCCTGACCTCAACCCCATTGACAACCTCTGGAGCATCATCAAAAGGAGTGTCTATGATGGCGGGAAGCAGTTCTCATCAATGGACGAGAGAGTTCAGAAGCTCCTTTCGAACAAGGGGTCCTATGTGAAAATGTAACATCACCTAGAATAAAGTTTTGAGTTGAAAACTGTTTGATTTCAGTTTGTAATAACCTGCTAATGCTTATAATTTCAAAAATGACCATTTTTTTGTTCTTTATTAAAATGAAAAGGTTGAAAACTCTGCTGTGCATAATAATTTGGAACATGCATTTTGAGTGCAGTTTGAGTGTTTTATTTTTTTTAAAATATACTGTTATCATAGGCAGTTTGTACAAAAACCTTTCAATTGTACTCTAATAGTTATTTGACTGGAAAATTACAATGACTGCAATTCATATAGGTAATTTGGGAAAATCTGCGAAAATATTATTTGCATAATAATTTGGAACACAGTGCATATGAATATAAAATTACTTTACATGTGTTGCCCCCTCATTTCTTTTGCATTCTTTTTCAAAATTATGGGCACAAATTGTGTTCTCTTTATTTCTTAGTTGAAGGATAAAAGGCACATTCTGTTTTAGGGATACATTTATTTTCTTAGTGACGAGTGCTAGAACGCAAGAGGCCTCTCTTAAGATGCTGGGATTTAGTGTTCTACCACTCGGTGCACCTAATCATATGACCTTTATTCTGGAGGCTTGTTTTTGTCTGTACAATGGACATACGGGAAAAGAAGAAGATGAGATGATGTAGAGGGAGAGCAAAGATTAATTGGAGGGGGTGTAGTTGAGGGATAGAATAGAAACGTCAATACAGAGAGTTCAGTCATTGGAGATGAGTCACCAATAAGCTTTAGAAACATATATGGAAAATGCAGTAATTGGTAATTGCTCATAATCTCATATACACAAAGCATGCTACCAGATATTTTTTACATGTTTCTATATACAGTACAGTAACAGCTCAGCTCACGTTTTTTAGCTTCCGGTTTCTTTTGGATTTTAAGCATAGTGTATGTTACTAGTCCTACATGTTTCTTCCCAGCTGTAGAATCCTTAAACCTCTGGAATTAAAGGGCTTGCGCCATAAACAACATTTACCGCATGTCCACATTATATATGATACATGTGTGATGGTTTACGCTCTGATTGCTGAGACCTCAAACAGTCACAAAAATGGGGAGCTTTCAAAGTTCCCTGTGTGGACAGAGCACTAAGGAGCATGTACAACCACCACTTCTATACACCGTGAATGGAGCACTCGTCACACATGCTCACTAGTGATCTTTTCTTATAGAGAGTTTTAGCATTCCCTGTTCATGTGATCGGTGGGGGTGCAGTGATCTAATCCCCACGATCATACTCTTATCTTGTGGATAACCAATATATGTTTATGGAACACCACCTTTAATGCTCTGATCACACCTGCAGACTCCATTGTGACAATGCCCGATGGTCCCCAATAACTTATAAAGGGGTTTGTCACGTTCTTCCAAGTTGTCTATTATATTGATGGGAGAAGAGTAACGTGGCGTGTAGCTCTTTTGTTTCCGGTCACATATGACAGAATCTGAGATAGAGACTCCGAAAAAACAGGTTTCCTTGTAAAATTTCCGAACTAAAAAGATTTCTGTTCAGTGAGATCTTTACTCTTTCTTTACCAAGCTAGTTTCTCTTTTTTTCCCTCAGGTACTAGAGTTGATGATGCCAAAGCCCTGATAACCGCCAGCGGATTGAAAATCCTGGCATGTGATGATCTGGATGAAGCTGCGAAAATGGTAATTGTTAAGAAGTTTCTAGCATTGACATCTCTGAAAAAGAGCTTTAGATTTTATGTCCTTTGAACCTGGCTTATCCGATAAGACACTCGGAGAGATCTTATCTTTAGCTCAGCCTGCACAATGGAGCTGATATCACTGTAGGCCGCTCACTTTGAGTTATTCCAGCCTAACTGTGCATTTGTTAAGTATGGATGATTTCTTACGGATGCATGAAAGGTTTTTGTTCACTTAATAGATTTAGAAATTAGTTAATGTATTACATTTATTGGTGATCCATTAAAAGTCCCCTTTTAGGGTTAAATATGCATCCTTACAACTCTGTGGCCCACGTAATGTTCTCCTGGCTTATTCATCTTGTATACAAACACATCACTTTCGGTGGGATTTTTTCCATATCAAAGAAGTACTTCAGAGCCATCAGCTGAGATAGAAAGTCAAGCTGAATAAAAATGCATTTGTAACCCTTTACCCCCGAGTGTGGTTTGCACGTTAATGACCAGGCCAATTTTTACAATTCTGACCACTGTCACTTTGAGGTAATTACTCTGGAACGCTTCAACGGATCCCCCTGATTCTGAGACTGTTTTTTCATGACATATTGTACTTCAGGATAGTGGTAAAATTTCTTCGATAACTATTGCGTTTATCTGTGAAAAAACGGAAATTTGGTGATAATTTTGAACATTTTTTGAAATTTTCAAAATTTAAATTTTTATGCCCTTAAGTCAGAGAGATATGTCACACAAAATAGTTAATAAATAACATTTCCCACATGTCTACTTTACATCAGTACAATTTTAGAACCAAATTTTTTTTTTGATAGGGAGCTATAAGGGTTAAAAGTTGACCAGCGATTTCTAAATTTTCCAACAAAATTTACAAAACCATTTTTTTAGGAACCACATCACATTTGAAGTGACTTTGAGGGGCCTTTATGACAGAAGATACCCACGAGTGACACCATTCTAAAAACTGCATCCGTCAAGGTGCTCAAAACCACATTCAAGAAGTTTATTAAACCTTCAGGTGCTTCACAGGAATTTTTGGAATGTGGAAGAAAAAAAATGAACATTCAACTTTTTTCACAAAAAATGTTAATTTAGACCCCAATTTTTTTATTTTTGCAAGGGGATCAGGAAAAAATGGACCCCATAATTTGTTGTGCAATTTCTCCTGAGCACGCCAATACCCCATATGGGGGGGGGCAAACCACTGTTTTGGCACATGGCAGGGCTCAGAAGGGATGGCGCGCCATTTGACTTTTTGAATGTAAAATTTGCTTGAAAAATTAGCGGAGGCCATGTTGCGTTTGGAGAGCCCCTGATGTGCCTAAATAGTGGAAACCCCACAAGTGACACCATTTTGGAAACTAGACCCCTCAGGGAACTTGTCTAGATGTGTGGTGAGCACCTTGAACCCCCAGGTGCTTCACAGAAGTTTAGAACATTGAGTCGTAAAATTAAAATTTTCACATTTTTGCAACAAAAAATGTTTTTCAGCCTCCAAATTTGCATTTTCATAAGGGTAACAGGAGAAATTGCACCATGCAGTTTGCTGTGCAATGCCTCCTGAGCTCGCCGATACCCCATATGTGGAGGAAAACCACTGTTTGGGCGCATGGCTGGGCTCGGAAGGAAAGGACTATTTGAATGTAAAATTTGGTTGAAAAATTAGCGGAAGCCATGTTGCTTTAGGAGAGCTCCTGATGTGCCTAAACAGTGGAAACCCCCGACAAGTTACCTCATTTTTGAAACTAGCCCCCTCAAACATCTTATCAAGGGGTGTAGTGAACATTTTGAACCCAGAGGAACGACACAGAATTTGCTAACATTAGGTCATCATATTGAATAAGTTGTCATTAGTCTTGAGCGCAAGTGCTCGCTACTTGAGTTTGCATCGGGTACTCTGGTATGCACCAAGTATCACGGGTGCTCAAGTGACATGCTCGAGTCCCCACCCGCATGTTTCACGGTTATTAGACACCCCCCAAAAAACAATATGCAGGGATCGCTCGTGCAGTACCGCAAGGTTTTTTTGGCTGTATAAAACATATGGGGAGGAGACTCAAGCACGTCACTCCAGCACCCGCGATACTCGGTGCATACCCGAGCACCCGATGCAAACTCAAGTAGTGAGCACTTGCGCTCTCTAGTCGCCATATCGTCGTCATTTTTTTTCTTTACTTTTTGAAAAAATCCCAACTCTAACCCTAACCCCATCCCTAACCCTAGCACAGCCGTCAAAGCTGTAGAAATGGAACAGATAATGCACTCACCAACAGTGTTGCTTTATAATAGTCCTGTTTATTCGGGATTACACATGCAGAGTGGTGATGCAGGTTTTGGGGTGCAGAGGTGAGAGGACAATGGCCGTTTTGCGCTGGTCCTGCGCTTCAACGGGTCCACTGTTCTATTTCTACAGCTTTGACGGCTCAAGTTTTACTACATATGGAATTTGCACCACCTGGCTCGCATGCACACAGCTAGTGCCCTGTCTACGTGGTTTTCAGGCTAACACTCTTTCATATGTAGAGTGCAGCGACTAGTGCGCGACATTCGAATGCTGCACATCGTGACTGGTGCCTCACTATTTCTCTTTATATGTTTTACTAACCGTAGCACAACCCTAACCCTAGAGTTTATTTTTTACGCTGTTCCTCGTGCGGTATAAGTGATTAGACTGCTTTATTCTGCGGGTCGGTGCGATTACAGCGATACCAGATTCATATCGGGTTTTTATGATTGACAGCTGTCACACTCTAAAAGACGCTTTTTTTTGCAAAGACTAGTTTTTGCATCGCCATGTTTTAAGAGCTATAATTTTTGATGTTTTTACTGGTACCATTTTTGGGCATGTGACATTTTTTAATCGCTTTCTATTCCGATTTTTAGGAGAGAGAATAAACAAAAACCAACGATTCCGGATTTTTTTTTTTTTTTTTTACAGTTCCGCGTGTGCTAAAATTGATAAGACAGCGTTATTCTTCGGGTCAGTATGATTACAGCGGTACTACATTTATATTTTTTTTTATGTTTTGGCGCTTTTACACAATAAAAACTATTTTATAGGAGAAATATTTTTTTTGCATCGCTTTATTCTGAGAGCTATAACTTTTTTATTTTTCGGCCGTTGGCGCTGTATCGTGGCTTGTTTTTTGCGGGACAAGATGACGTTTTCTGCGGTACCATTTTTATTTGCATTCGTCTTTTTGATCGCGTTTTATTCCATTTTTTGTTTGGCGGTATGATGATAAAGCATGATTTTTTGCTCTTTTTTTTGTTTTGTTTTTTATTTACAGTGTTCACTAAAGGGGTTAACTAGTGGGACAGTTTTATAGGACAGGTCGTTCCGGATGCGGCGATACCATATATGGGTACTTTGTGTTTTTTTTTTTTAATTTTCCACAATAATATTTATTTATGAGTACAATATATTTTTATTTTTTTGGATTATTTTTTTCATTTTTAGAAAAATATTTTTACTATTTTTTTTTTTCCACATTCGGATTCTTTTTTTACTTTTACACCTTGTCCCACTATGGGACTTTCACATTTTATTTTCAGATTGCCTGTATAGCATAGAAAACAGCAGCAGCAGCTCCCTGTGCTATATAGGCTGTCACTGCTGCAGAGGGAGGAGATACTTTGGTCATGCACTGAGCATGACCAAAGTATCTTCCTGCTGTCTGGTGACCCGGATGTTGTCATGACGACAACAGGAGAGGTGAGTATCTGATCACCTCCCCTTGCCCCTGCAATGCTGCGATCGACTTCAATCACAGCATTGAGGGGGTTAATGTGCAGGGACAAACAGCTGACACCCGGCGGCGATCGTCCCGCACCGCTTGTGTGCGGGCGCAATCGCCATATGACCTAATAATACGTCATTGGTCCAATCGGCCCAGGTCACCATGACGTACTATTGGGTCACACGTCATGTTTGAGTTTTAATGTATATTTGTTTTTGTTTTTATGAAGCCATGACTTTAAAACTTTTCAGTGCTGAAAATTCATCATACTGTAGACATTCACTTATCAAAATATTTTCAGAATTTAACTCTAAGTTTTAAATTAATAGTTCTAAAATGTTATGCTGATTCATAATATATTTTATAGGTTTTGGAGCTTTCATATTCCTGTTTCTATGCACCAAATCTGTCTCTACCAACTTTGCACATCTAGAGGCTGACATGTGGCTGTGACTGTGGCTGGGGCATTCACAAACATGAAAATGCTTTGATCTAAAACATTCCATTGCAGCTCTGGTGGTATTTTTAGGGTTGTTGTCCTGCCGTAAGGTGAATATACTCCTCAGTCTCAAGTCTTTTGCAGATTTTCCTCCAGGATTGGCCTGTATTTAGCTCCATCCATCTTGCCATCATCTCTGTCCAGCTTTTCTGTTCCTGCTGAAGAAAAAAAATCCCCACAGCATGATGTTGTCATCACTATGTTTGACTGTGGGGATGGTGTTTTCAGGGTGATGTGCAGTTAGTTTTCCGCCACACATAGTGTTTTGCATTCTGCCCAAAAGTTCTACATTGGCTTCATCTGACAAGATCACCTTCTTCCAAATTCTAGCGGTGTCCTCTACATGGCTTTTTGCAAACTGCATCGACTTTTTATAGCTTCGCTTTCAAAAATGGCTTTCCTCTTGCCACTCTTCCATAAAGGCCAGATTTGTGGAGTATATGACTCAGGCCGCGTTCACACATTCTGTATTTGGTCAGTATTTTACATCAGTATTTGTAAGCCAAAATCAGGAGTGGAACAATCAGAGGAAGAGTATAATAGGAACACGCCACCACTTCTGTATTTCTCCCCAATTCCTGGTTTTGGCTTGCAAATAATTATTTAAATTACTTCACGGTTGTATTAATTAGGTAGAGTGGACTTAAGAGCACACGGTGTTTGTAATGCAAGATCCAGTCTGTTCTTCTGAAGCTTAGTGATGGAGGGAACTATATACTGCCTCCCTGCTGTGCTAAGCATGACCAAGAGAGTGGAAATAAATGTAGCTGACTTTTAGCAAGGTACATTTGATGTTTTGAGGTTATTTTTGTTTGATTGAACAAGCCTCACAGCCATGCCAAGGTCATACATGGTAGAATAATAGTCTGTGTATTCCCAGCTGTAAAATATAGCAAGAAACGTTTGGGACTAATGCACAGGAGTTACTTCCAAATAATACGACTATTTTTGTATTGGCTTTTTATCTAGAAATTCATATGTATTTCTTCCAATACTTGTCCCATATTAATGTGGCTTGTTTTTACCTTTTAAATACTACTGATTTGTTGCTGCTTTCTTCGTTTATACACCCCTATCAACTGTGTTATCTGTGGCAACAAGAGGGTTGTTAGATCTCAACACCGCCTGTCAGTGTAAAGAGTTACGAAGTCTCCGGAGTACATTGAGCTCTTACTTGATGTAGACCCTCTAACTTTCAATGAAGTTGAGAACTCAAATTCTATGAGGACTGAAATGAATAGCAATTCCAAAAGAAAGTAAATTAAAGTGGTAGCCTGGGGAAATAATGTATTTTAGCGTACATTCTGTCTAAAACTTCAAAAACTCAGAACGCTCTGCCTGTTCTTATATGTAACGTCATGTGATTTTACTACTTTTCACTGTGACCTCACATACCAGTACTGCTGCTCCCCCTAATTGCTCCCCCTGTCTTCTGCGATGTTACATCAGAGGTCAGGGGGCGTAGCTACCATGTCCTGCTGCTCATAAGCTATGTAGCCTGAACAAGGCGTATTACAGTCTGTGTGCAGTTTTGATGTCCCACCACTCACTCTTGTTTTGAACTGCCTGCGCCTTTATAGCTTGTACTGACTTATCATTTCCCTCTCCCTGCTTCTCCAGCTGTTACTCCACGCTCCTTGACAGGTCATAGACGAGCTGTGAAAGTGCAGGCAGTGTAGAACGAGTGTGAGGGGAAGAGTGTCATCAAATCCACATACAGACTATGAGAAGCCCTGGTCAGGGGCTGGCTTGCATGCACAGTAAGAACACTAGTCATGTCCCCTGATTTCTGAAGTAGTGTCCCAGAATGGAGGAGGAGCAGGACTCAGGAACAGTAGCAGTGCTGTGAGGAGTAGTATAATCACATGTACTTAAATAAGAACAGGCAGAAAGATACAACTCTTTAAAGTAGACAGAATGTAGATTCAAATACATTTTTATCTCCCCAGAGTACCCCTTTTCTCCCACAATAAAGTCTTACATAATCTTGAATGCAAATAGCCAGAAGAAGCTTGATATGTTTTTTAGCCTGCCAGGGGAGATGCTGAGAGATTTCTGCTATGAAGGTTGCAATGTTGTGTGTGAAGCTTTGGGCTGTCGTACCATCCATTGCTCAGGATTATATGTAAAGTATTTACAAAGATAGATCATGTGTACATAACAATTTACATTTATTAGCTTCCATAAAAAGATGTGTGACAACTTTGCTGGACTATGTTATGGTAACATATTACTGATACAGCTAAAAGGAACAAAAAAAGTATTTGACTTTGCGACCAAGATTATAGCAGACTGCTCCCTATGAATCTGATGAGTTCATAGGGGAACCAGTCCCTGCCCTCTTTGTACAATTTCTGATGGGCTGCTATGTATACAGGTTTACACAGCAGCCTGTCATCTAAAAAGTCTTAGGAGCACTCCTCCTTATGAATACATTAGACTCAAACTAGGAGTTGCCATTCTTGTTTGGTTGCTCCAATTTGCCAAAAGGAATTTGTTTGGAGCATTTTGGCTAAAAGGAGTATGATCTTGGCTGTAATATACCCTCTATACATACAGTGCTGGCCAAAAGTATTGGCACCCCTGCAATTCTGTCAGATAATACTCAGTTTCTTCCTGAAAATTATTGCAATCACAAATTCTTTGGTATTATTATCTTCATTTAATTTGTCTTCAATGAAAAAAACACAAAAAGAATTGTCCTAAAGCCAAATTGGATATAATTCCACACCAAACCTTAAAAAGGGGGTGGACAAAAGTATTGGCACTGTTTGAAAAATCATGTGATGCTTCTGTAATTCGTGTAATTAACAGCACCTGTAACTTACCTGTGGCACCTAACAGGTGTTGGCAATAACTAAATCACACTTGCAGCCAGTTAACATGGATTAAAGTTGACTCAACCTCTGTCCTGTGTCCTTGTGTGTACCACATTGAGCATGGAGAAAAGAAAGAAGACCAAAGAACTGTCTGAGGACTTGAGAAACCAAATTGTGAGGAAGCATGAGCAATCTCAAGACTACAAGTCCATCTCCAAAGACCTGAATGTTCCTGTGTCTTCCGTGCGCAGTGTCATCAAGAAGTTTAAAGCCCATGGCACTGTGGCTAACCTCCCTAGATGTGGACGGAAAAGAAAAATTGAAGAGAGATTTCAACGCAAGATTGTGCGGATGGTGGATAAAGAACCTCGACTAACATCCAAACAAGTTCAAGCTGCCCTGCAGTCCGAGGGTACAACAGTGTCAACCCGTACTATCCGTCGGCGTCTGAATGAAAAGGGACTGTATGGTAGGATACCCAGGAAGACCCCACTTCTTACCCCGAAACATAAAAAAGCCAGGCTGGAGTTTGCCAAAACTAACCTGAGAAAGCCTAAAACATTTTGGAAGAATGTTCTCTGGTCAGATGAGACAAAAGTAGAGCTTTTTGGGAAAAAGCATCAACATAGAGTGTACAGGAAAAAAAAAAGGCATTCAAAGAAAAGAACACAGTCCCTACAGTCAAACATGGCGGAGGTTCCCTGATGTTTGGGGGTTGCTCCGCTGCCTCTGGCACTGGACTGCTTGACCGTGTGCAAGGCATTATGAAGTCTGAAGACTACCAACAAATTTTGCAGCATAATGTAGGGCCCAGTGTTAGAAAGCCGGGTCTCCCTCAGAGGTCATGGGTCTTCCAGCAGGACAATGACCCAAAGCACACTTCCAAAAGCTCTCCAAAATGGTTTGAGAGAAAGCACTGGAGACTTCTAAGGTGGCCAGCAATGAGTCCAGACCTGAATCCCCATAGAACACCTGTGGAGAGATCTCAAAATGGCAGTTTGGAGAAGGCATCCCTCAAATATCAGGGACCTGGAGCAGTTTGCCAAAGAAGAATGGTCTACAATTCCAGCAGAGCATTGTAAGAAACTCATTGATGGTTACCGGAAGCGGTTGTTCGCAGTTATTTTGGCTAAAGGTTGTGCAACCAAGTATTAGGCTGAGGGTGCCAATACTTTTGTCCGGCCCTTTTTTGGAGTTTTGTGTGAAATTATCAATGATTTGATTTTTGCTTCATTCTATTTTGTGTTTTTTCCTTGCAAGCAAATTAAATGAAGAGAATAATAACAAAGAATTTGTGATTGCAATCATTTTCAGGAAGAAACTGAGTATTATCTGACAGAATTGGAGGGGTGCCAATACTTTTGGCCAGCACTGTAGATTGGTATGTTCAGCACTGAACGATGCTCTTAAAGGTGAGCATAAAAGCTATGGGGAAAACAATCCTTAGGATTCATTAGCAGTGAATTGCACAATGTGTTATTTTAAGCACATTCATAGTTTGCTAAGCATCTAGTCCTTATAATGATCTATCAGTCTGGTAAAGGGGTTGTCCATTTAAAAATAAATCTTTAACCAGTTCAAGAGCAGGCTATTTACCGGTTTCTGACCAGGCACACTTTCGGGTGTTTTTATACATGCAGTTTAAAGTTAACCTGTCATGTTCTAGCTACTATCTACACTGCCTCCATAGCGTTGTTAGTGATGCAATGTGCATCACTAACGAGCTTTTTTCATTAAAATTGGTGGTAATATACAGATTTTATAACCTTTGATATACTTTGTCTTACCTGCTGGTATTCAGTCATAGGGGTGTGATTCTCACATTCAGTCAGGGGCAGGCGCCGCATGCGCTATGACCCTCTTCCCCGCGCATGCGCAGTGAAGCTGCGAACTACACAGCTTCACTTTGCACGTGCGGGAACATAGTGTGCAGTGAAGCTGGTAGTCACAGAGCCTTACTGCGCAGGCACGGGACCAGCGGCCGGGCATGTACAAATGCGCATGCGCCCTACAATAATAGCGCTTGCTGGGAGCTATATTCAAATACATGGGCGGCGCCAGCAGTGACTGAATGCTGCGCCCGCCCATGACTGAATGTGAGAATCATACCCCTATGACTGAAAACAAGCAGGTAGGATATAAGTAATAAAATCATTATATTACCACCAATTTTAATGTAAAAACCTTGTTAGTGATGCACATTGCATCACTATCAACGCTATTGGGGCAGTGTAGATAGTAGCTAGGACGTGACAGGTTCCCTTTAAAGAGCTTATTTGAATATTCAAGTAATTTTTGCGTCTTTTCTCATTATATAGGGGGTGTAATTTCTATGTATTTTTCTTTCTTGCTGATATTGGTGGAAAAAGGGAAATAAGTGTCTTTTTATCCTATTTTTTATGACCACATAGGACCACTAAAATACATTAAAAAATGTGTTCGTCATTCTGTAACAAATATTTTTATATATTGGACAGGTTTTTTTTTTTTCTTACATGGTGGTGTTATGGATTGACAGTGCCATTTTTATTTCTTTATTATTTACATGTTTTTTTATTTAATTGCACATTGTGTTCCCCATAAGGTCATTTCAAACCTTTGGGCATTTAAATATTAAAAGATTTTTATTTTCATCGTATTTCACCTCCTGGCTGGATAGGAGAGCTGTCTGTGTCTTACAACCCAGCATCTCTTGCTCCCTCCTTATACACAGTGATCACATGACCGCTGTGTATGGAGGAGGAAGCGCTGTCAACTCTTCCTATTACTGCGTGCTCAGCGCTTGAGAAGGCACAGATGGTAATACACCATGGCTCAGTGGTTAGCACTGTTGCTTTGCAGCACTGGGGTCCTGGGTTCAAATCTCACCAAGGACATCTGCAAGTTTATGTTCTCCCCATGTTTGCGTAAGTTTCCTCCTAGGTTCCAAACACATAATGATTGGGAATTTAAATTGTGAGCCTCAATGGGGACAGTGATGATTATGTCTGTAAAGCGTTGTAGGATATGATGGCGATATATAAGTAAGCATTCTAAATAAAGAAATAATACCATGTGTGCCTTCTCTGTTGGCACTCTGGCGGCCAGATCCCCACTTCTGCAGCTGCACGGTGGCTTGTAGCTGCGCTCCTATGCAGTGACGCTTTGGAAGACTGCAGAGTAGAAACGCGTCTGCTTAGGCTTTTGTCTAAGGGCGAACTGGATGCAGTTAAACGTGTTTGTGATTATAATTATTCGGTTCCAAATATATCCTGATCTTTATTCATCAGCACAGCTCTGGGTTTTGGCATCGCCACTTCTATCTCTGTGCTTTACCCAGGATAAACATTTACCTTTGCTCGTCATTGGTGCCTATAGGGGGCTGGCTAACTGCTCGTATTTATAGATAAGGGGGCTGACCTAGCAATAGCAGCTAATACATAAGCAGAGGATGGGCTGACTTAACTATTGAAATTAGCAGTAAGCCAGCCTCTCATGATGAGATTCCAACACAAGAAATTCTCTTATGTGTTGAGAATTGTGCCGGAAATGGTTATGGAGCACTTAAAGAGATTAAAAATAATTTAATAAGTTCATCTTATTTATTTTATTGTCTTTAATCTTTTTTTTCCTACATGGTCTCTAAACGTACATAATATATTGTCAAAACTGTATAGAATAAGAAACTAAACTTTTTTAAACATATTTGAAGGTAAAGTGGACTGTCCACATCCATCCAAAACATGAAGTCTAATAGGGTGCTTTATGAGTTGCGCACATTATAATACCTATCTTCTTTCATTCTTTCTAGGTTGTAAAACTGTCAGAAATTGTATCACTGGCGAAACAAGCTCAAGTTGACGTGAAGTTTCAGTTACCAATCTAGTGCTGCACCAGCGTTTTGTTGGCTTGGAAGTTTGTGTTTATTTTCTCCTTCTTGTCTAGGTTTTTAATTATATGCTTTAAAAAATGGTTGGTGTTTAACCGAGATGCTGCTTTGGAAAATCAACATCCCTTCACGTATACGTTGCCTATGTTGCCTTTATCTTTCCAATAACCACCTATCTGCTGTAAAGAATTACTAAACCCATAGCTGACATACAAGTTGTTAGAACCAACAATGTACTGTATATGGAATGTGATGCACCATAGGATTGTGTGAGAGGTCATCTTCCAGGGCATCTAGTGACCATCTTCTCCTTTTATTTTTCTGTTTTGTAAGATATAATTGAACACCTTGTGTTTCAGCTACAGTTTTGCTTTAAGCCATTACTATCCAAAGTGTTAAATGTACATACCTGATACTTCATTACTTCTACGTCAATGCATTATAGCATGCTAGGAAGGACAGCCAGTTCCCACCATAGTTAAATAGAATTTCTATTTAAAGAGTACCCATCACCAGTCTAGGACTGCCCTTTTTATTTAAGAAAATAGTGGGCAGCTTCGTTCTGGTGAATGTTGAGAAATCCCTTTTTTAATAGATGCTACTTAAGTGTCCCCCTTCACCCAAAGTGGGATCCCACAACCCTGCACAGCTCCTCTTGCATTGAACGAGAAGGAGGAGCACTAACTCAGCGCTGTTGCGTAACTTCCTAAGCTGTTACCAAATAGTAACATCATTGGACCAATTACCATTTGGTAACAGGTTAGTAAGGTGCACAGCAACTCTGGTTTGGTGCAGTGAGTGAGATCTTGCTCTTTCACCGCGAGGAGGACCCAAGAAGGATGTGAGATCCTGCTCTGCTTGCCGGGAGCCCTAACCCCGAAAGTTTGGACCACTTTTTTACTAGAAAGTTGGTTTCTTAAAGGGAGTATTAGGGAGACTTGTGACCTCTTTTTTTTTAAATGGCGTTATTTAGAACTTCACTATTCTGAGGTTGCCCGTCGTTCTGTTAGACAATAAGGGCTGCCTCAGACTGGTGATAGGTACTCTTTAACGTTGTGTGATTGCTGCCATTTTCTGATCTTCATAAGACCTTCATTACTTTTGTAGTGTAAAATTATCTAATTGACATATCGTCTGACAGATTTCCTATGTAGTTCATGACCTAAAACACAATGTCCCTGACAAGTCTAAAGAAAACCACCATTATTTATGTTTAGATTCAACCAAGGTAAAAAGCCATAAAATTAATCATTTTACTTGATGTCCAGTAGTAACCGAATGCAAGAGGCTAATGTTTGACTTTATTGTAGGTCACTATAGACTTTTTTTTTTTTTTTGGTGACCACAGCTTAATAGATATTTAGGGCCTGTTTGACCACTTCTTAATAAGTCACATTGTTTGACTTTAGTTATTCACCTTAGTTCTAATTCCTGCTATTCCTGGGGAAAAAAGTGGTGACAGGCATCCTTATATGTTTCTATATATTCTGAACATACGCTCTGAATACAAATGGGGTAAGGTAACACTGAGCATATTTGATATTCTGCTAATCTCCAAACCACTGAACATTAGGATGCATCGTGCACCGTATGCCGCTGTCTTTTATAAGATCTTTATTGCTATGTTCTTCAGTGCATTTCTCCAGTCACCTTGTGTATATACGACACATGTATAAAATGATTTTGAAATCAATCTTGAGGCCTATTTAACATGGGTGAAAGATGTTACATTTGACAGAATTGAATATCAACCAATAAAAATGTAAATGTCAAAGGTTATGAGGTAGTGTTTGTTATGTCTTGTGTATTGTGGCATTAGTTATTAATGTTATTAGTTAATTATAAAGTGCTAAAGCTTCCTTCATTGTGTGGTGTGGAAGCAAGATGCACCAATCCATGGTAGAAAATACATAGCAGGCACTATACATAGATACAACATGGAGGGCATGCTGTGTTATAAAAAAAAAAAAACAGTGTACTCTGAAAGGGGATTTTGATTGCATTGTGTGAATAGGATTTACAAAAATCTACAAACACAAAGACCTTGCAGTGTGAAAATACTAGCAAACAGTAACGTGACTAGAGTTGAGCCACCCCCGTAGTGTTCGGTTAGTCGAACACCGGTATATTCGTCGAACTGTTCGTCGAACACCGTTAAAATCAATGGCAGGCAAACAAAAACACATAGAAACACATAGAAAACACCTTCAAAGGTGTCCAAAAGCTGACAAACTGTTCAGAAGACACAACTAACACATGGAAAAGTGACAAGTACACATAGTCATGCGAAAAGAAAAGAGGTGGAGGAGTAAAAAGAGGGGGAGACACAGATATAGGCATGTCATGCCCTTCTAAAACCTAGAAAGGCTGGAGTAAAAATCTAAAATCAGCCTACCAACACCCAGACGTCGTGACAAGAAAATTAAAAAAAGAAATATCTTTAGGTAGAATGGCGGTTCCATTCAGAACACTTTCCTTACAAGACGTAGTGGTATCCCCGTTGGGAGTCATGCCAAAAACGGAACCCAATACATTCGGACTAATCCACCATTTGTCATATCCAAGGGGCAGGTCAGTAAACGACAACATCGACGCGGAACCAAGTACAGAAGTATATACTGTACATCCTTTGACAAGGCAATCAGGTGGGTCAAGAAGTTGGGAAGGGGCACCCTAATGGCCAAAACAGACATTGAGGGGGCGCCTATTGGGCTGCTTCTGGGAAGGAGCATACTATATAGATTGCTGTTTGCCCATGGGGTGCTCCAGATCCTGCTCACTATTTGAGGCGTTTAGTTGCTTCCTTGAATGGGTTGTCATGGATGTTTCTAAGGGGGCACATATTATCCATTACCTCGACAACTTCTTATGCCTGGGCCCAAAAGATTCGCCACAGTGTGAATACACGCGGTAGTCCACCCGTGAGAAGGAGAGAGCTGGAGGGAGAGCGGACACCACAGAGCCGAGGGGTTAGATGGAGAACGGAAGAAGGAAAGAGGGCGAGGGAGGTAAGGGAGTACGGTGGAAGACCGACCTGAGCTCCCCCACGTTCCTGCTGGACGGGCAACATCCCTTGGAAGAAAAGCCGCTTGCGCATCCCTTTGAGGTTATGGGCGCGAGCGGGCAGAGGGACTGCGCTGGAGTGCGAAGCCGACACGGCCAGTCCGTTCCTGTCCGTGCGACCTCCGTGTCGCCGGGTTTGTGCCAGAGCCGAGGTGGACCCTGACGGCCAGCCCCCCTCTCCCAAAACTGGTGCCTGTCCGCTGGTGGGTCGAGACCCCCCGCGGTGGAGGCAGGTCTAATCTCTGTAATTTAAATTGGCTCTGTAATTTGAATGAGTACACTTTAAATCCTTTTATAAGGATCTATTGGCGGGCAAGTCTGATGCCAGCAGCCGCGGTAATTCCAGCTCCAGTAGCGTCCACTAAAGCTGCTGCAGTTAAAAAGCTTTTATAAGGATCGAGCTTGGCGGAACACCGCAAGGCGTGCTACCGCCAGTCCAAGCCCCTTTGCCTTGGGGCGCCTCCCCGATGCGCTTCACGGAGTGTCCCGGGGGCCCGAAGCGTTTCCTTTGAAAAAATTGTGTCCAAGCCACAGGTGGTGTAGCTTGCTTAACAGCTGGGCTACACCGCTGACTAGCAGACACTACTACTAGGCCCAAAGTATTGCCTGGGCTAGATGCAGTTAAAAATTTGTAATTAGATCTACAGGTGATGGGTACTCCGCTGACTAGCAGACACTGAAGCTTTGGAGCAGACCTCTGATTCCCAGGCTATAATATGAGTAAACAGCTCTTCAGACTCAACCATCTGTGTTACCCCAAGCCATAGTGTATGTAGTTTCAGCAGCAGAAGGGAAGGAAGGGAGACACAGATCCATTACTAGTGGTAGGCGGAGCCCCACAGGGATAGTTCACGTCAGATTAGAAAAAGTGACGACCGGCCCCTCCAGCTTAGGCTCCTCCTACTCCCATGTTCCTCAGTCTAAAATTTGAGGTCGCAGAGGATAGTCGCTGCCTTTGCAGCTCCTCAGAAGAATTTTTTATTTTTACCAGGAGACCTGGACCTCCCGTGGTCTAGAGGTCTCAGGGGGTCTCAGCGCTGCTGGGACCCCTGGCCCTCCCCTGGCGGATCTGCGTACCCCCTAAGGAGGTCCCCGCAGAACCCTGCTGGCCCCGGGGATACAGGGCGCTCCCTGGCGGAGACGCACACCGCTCATGTGGGGCCCCTGCGCGCTCCGCCGTGGGGGGGGTGCGAAGGGCCATGGCGCCACACATCCCTGGGGGTCCCTGTGGCGCTCAGCTGGGTAAGTGCCCTCTGTGTGTGTGGAGTGCTTCAGCGGCAGCCGCTGTTACTAACAGAATGGTGACTGCCTTTTTGTCCTTGCAGGCAGAGGGTTATGGCACCCCGGTGTAAGGCCCTGACTGCTGAGGAGACGGGTGCTTCCTTCCTGCCGCACCCCAAGCCGGAATCACAAGACCCTCAGAGACCCACATGCTGGCAGATTCCATGACTGGCTGAGCACAGAGAACAGTAGCTGGTGATGCACAGCCCTCTCCTCTTCCCCGGGTGGCAGGGGAGCAGGGACAGAGGAACGCGGGCTCCGTTAGTGTCGGGGGGCGTGGCTTCGCGCTCTTGGCTGCCTGCCATCATAGCCTCAAGCAGGAAGCCCCGAAAAGCGCGCACTGAAGCTGTCCCCGCCCCCCCCTTCTCCTTCTTCACAGGCCCTCTGCATTACTTCCTGCTCCCCCCTCACACACACAGGCTCCAGGAACAACGCGGCCAGCTGGTGAGTCACTTCTGTCTCTTAAGGCAGAAGATTCCTTCGTTTTTTCTCACCATTGCAGCGCAGAGCGCTGCTGCTTCTCTGCTGAACGCACACCTCTGACCTTTTAAGGCAAAGGTGCTTAGCGTGGTCAGCAGCATTAACCCCTTCTGGGGGTCTGGCCTTATCAGAACAGTTAACCCTTTCTGTAATAGGTTAACCTTTGTTCTGCAGAGCTGGGGTAGTTTTTTCTCCCTCTAAGGAGAAGCTTTAACCCTTCAGTGCTTGGTGAATTTTTTTGTGGGGGAACAGGCTGTGATAACGGAATCACATATTCCCGGTTACTGTACCCATTGTAAAGGGTTATTACCGCCTTATCCGCGACGCTCGCAGCTGCGTGGGGGGCATGTCGGATCAGGGTCCAGGGGGCGCAGACCTCTCTCCCGGCCCGCTTCAGGATCGGTCACGTGTATCTGATGCGCCGGGGTCTTCGACGGCGTCAGGTTCGACACTTGTCGGGGGTCTCAGTGATGTTAAAGTGGAGGCGCTCACTCGCTCCCTAGACAGTCTGTCTAACCTCCTGGGTCATTGGGTATCAGCTAAGTCCCATCCGGCGTCACGAGGCAGGAAGCGCCACAGGCCTGTGGTGGCGCTGTCCCCTCCGCGCAGCGCATCGGAGGCTTCGGAATCACCGACAAGCTCTGCTGGTGAGATCTCCGATTCTGATGAAGAGGATCGGCAGGGTCGCTCTGCTTCGCTTTCGGGCCGCGTGGATGCTCTTATTGGAGCCATGCGGGAAGCGTTACAGCTGTCTGAAGAGGTGACGAGGCCTGGCAAGTCGGCCCGTCTGTATCAGGAGTCGCGTCGGGCTCGTTCGACACTGCCGGCGCATGATGAACTTAACAAGGTGGTGGAGAAAGAACGCCTGTGTCTGGATAAACGCTTCCAGGGGTTGCGGTTCTTTGATGCCCTGTATCCCTGCTCCACAGAGACTATCGCTAATTGGGTCTCCTCTCCTGTAGCGGACGTGCCATTGTCTCAGCTGAGCAAATCCTCCTTGCTTCCTGTTAAAGGGAAGGCGAGTCTACAGGAACCGCTAGACAGAAGGACGGAGTTAGCGGCGAGTTCCGTCTACGAGGCCGCGGGTCATGGACTCCGAGCGGCCTTGGGGGCCATGTGGGCTGGTGAGGCTTCTCTGCGGTGGTTGGATCCGCCGCCTGAAGTGGAAAGACTCTTCCAGCTTTTGGAAGAGGCGGCCCGATATGGCAGGGACACAGTGCTGGATACTACTTCGGTTCTGTCCAGGGCTCAATCCTCGGCCGTCACAGTCAGGAGAGCACTGTGGCTTAAACAGTGGACTGGAGACGCAGTAGCCAAACAAGGTTTGCTGAGTCTGGCGTACAAGGGCGGTCAGCTTTTTGGTTCAGACCTCACGGAGCGGATTGCCAAGGCAAAGGCCAAGCATTCGGCTTCGCCGCAGCGGAAGGTAGCGGCTTCTACGTCTGGCAAGTCAATTGCAGGTAGTGGTCGCCGGTCCTTTCAGCCCAGGGGACGGTTCAGTCAGCCCTCTTGGAGATTGGGTCGTCCCTCATCTTCCGGGAAAAAGACCACCCAGAAATCCCGTACTCCCTGGAAACAACACTTCCGTCAGGACAAACGGGAGGTTGACAAAAAGCCCGATAAGGCGGACTGACGCCAGGAACCCACCCGAGGGTTCTTGGGTGGGAGGTGGTCTGCTACAATTCGGGTCGTTTTGGGCGTCCCACGTATCGGACGCCTGGGTGACGCGGGTTATGTCGGCAGGCTATTTCATAGTTTCATTCTCGACTCCCGGACAGGTTTCGCCAGTCACGCATCTTGTCCGAGCCCAAGCTGGCTGCCGCACTGCTGCGGGAGATCGACACTCTTCTGCAGCAGGGTGTGGTGGTTCCGGTTCCGCCGGAGGACTGGGAAAGGGGGTTTTACTCCAACCTTTTTGTGGTCCCCAAAAAGGAGGAAAAGTTTCGCCCCATTCTGGACCTCAAGGATTTGAATTTTTATGTCCGGACCCGGAAATTCCGTAGGGAGTCTCTTCGCTCTGTCGTGGCGGCCCTGTCGCAGTACGATGTCTTGGTGTCGATCGACATCCGCGATGCCTATTTGCATGTCCCTATCGGCAGGGCTCACCTGCGTTTCGCCATAGGTCAGGCCCATTACCAGTTTGTGGCCCTACCATTCGGGTTGGCCTCGGCACCCAGGGTTTTTACAAAGATTCTGGCGCCGCTCTTGGCACTCCTTCGAAGGCAAGGAGTTGCAATTCTCCTCTACCTGGTCGACCTGTTAATTGTGTCGCCCACAGCGGAGGAGGCGGTGACAGCCCGCGATCTCTCCCTTCAGCACCTGGAGGACTTCGGGTGGCTGGTCAATTGGAAGAAGTCGTCTTTGGAGCCTTCACAGTCAATCCTGTTCTTGGGGATGCATTTCGACACGGTACGGGCAGCGGTGTCCCTACCTCCGGACAAACAAGCGAACCTTCGTCACCATGTCCAGGCTATGAGGTCGGCGATGACGATGTCCCTTCGGGAGGGTATGCGCCTTATGGGTCTGATGGTGGCGGCAATGGAAGCAGTACCGTTTGCACAATTTCATTCCCGGGGTCTCCAAGATCTTATTCTGACCCGCTGGGATCGATCGCCAGCTTCGCTGGATCGCTGTGTCGTTATCTCCCGCAGGGTGCGAGAGTCTCTCGGATGGTGGTTACGTCCGGAGGCCTTATCCCTGGGGAAATCCTTCCTCCTCCCACGGTGGCTGGTGTTTACCACCGATGCCAGCCTGTCTGGCTGGGGGGGGGGGGTTCAGAACGATATCTGGGTTCAGGGGGTCTGGTCGTCAGAGGAGTCGTCTCTGCCGATCAACATCCTGGAGTTGAGAGCATTTTTTCTCTGTCTCCGACATTGGACGGTCCCTTTGAGCGGTCTGCCGGTCCAGATTCAGACGGACAATGCGACAGCTGTTGCGTATATCAACCATCAGGGCGGGACGAGGAGTTCCAGACTCATGATGGAGGTCTCTCGAATCCTGGTTTGGGCCAAGTCCAAGGTTCCAGCCATATCCGCGATTCACATCCCAGGAGCGCTGAATATCACGGCGGACTTCCTCAGTCGCGAGCAGGTGGATTCCGGAGAATGGAGCCTTCATCCTTAAGTTTTTGCACTGCTGTGCTCCCGTTGGGGGACTCCCCAAGTGGACTTTATGGCATCCAGGTTGAACGCCAGGATCCCGACCTTCATGTCCAGGTACAGGGACCCGGAAGCTGTGGCGGTAGATGCTCTAGTGGCCCCGTGGGACCAGTTCGAGCTGATCTACGTGTTTCCGCCGGTATGCTTACTCCCTCTAGTGCTCCGGCGGATCAAACTCGAACAGATCTCGGCGATTTTGGTGGCGCCGGATTGGCCGAGGAGAGCGTGGTATTCATCGCTGGTGTCTCTTCTGGCGGCGCCTCAGTTTCCACTGCCTCTTCGTCCGGACCTGTTAACCCAGGGGCCCTTTCGCCATCCGGACTTGAAGTCTCTTCGTTTGGCTCTTGAGACCGAGATCTTGACCCGTCGTGGGTTTTCAGCCGATGTCATTTCCACCTTGCTGGCGGCCAGAGGTCCAGCTACGGCTAGGATTTATCACAGAACTGGGGAGGCCTTCAATTCATGGTGTTCTGGTTCATCAAGAAACCCGAGGGTTTTTTCCATTCCCAACTTCTTAAGCCTTTCTGCAATGTGGTTTGGTCAAGGGTCTGGCAGTTAGTACCTTGCGGGGTCAGGTATCTGCACTGTCTGTGCTTTTTCGGAAGGCTATTGCCTCGCGCAGAGATGTGCGTTCATTTTTTCACAGGATTGCACGTCAGTTTCCGCCTCGGAGGGCGTTTGTGGCTCCTTGGTGGCTCAATCTAGTCTTGGAGGCTCTTCAACATGGGCCGTTTGAGCCTTTGGATTCAGCTACACTTTACTTGCTTTCTTGGAAGGTGGCCTTCCTGGTGGCGGTCACCTCCTTGAGAAGGGTTTCTGAGTTGGCGGCACTGTCTTGCTCGCCCCCTTTCCTGGAATTCCACTCGGATCGTGTGGTGCTTCGTACCCGTGGCGATTTTTTGCCTAAGTTGGTATCAAGGTTCCACGTCAATCAGGATATCGTGTTGCCCTCCCTCTGTCCGAAACCGAAGAGTCCAAAGGAGCGGGCCTTGCACTCGTTGGATTTGGTGCGAGCATTGAAGTTCTATCTTTCAATCACGCAAGGGTTTCGGAAGTCGGACTCTCTTTTTGTGATTCCTGCTGGTCGTCGGCGTGGTCAGCGGGCTTCCAAGGACACTATAGCTCGGTGGTTACGTTCGTCTATCCTGGAGGCGTACCGGGTCAAGGGCGAGCCTTGTCCGGTAAGGGTTCGAGCTCATTCCACGAGAGCTGTTGGTTCGTCGTGGGCTTTTCGTCAGGGGGCCTCGGCAGCGCAGCTCTGCCGGGCGGCTGCCTGGCGCTCCGTCCACACTTTTACTAAATTTTATAAAGTGGACGTGAGTGCTTCCGCCGATGCGGCCTTGGGACGCAGGGTCCTGCAGGCGGCGGTGGTTTAGGTTATCTCTTTATCTAGTTTTGGCGCTTGTTGCTCGCTTGACTAAGTTGTTGGGGTGTTGGCGATTCTGCCACTGTTTCCCACCCTTGAGTTCTGGACTGCTTTGGGATGTCCCACTAGTAATGGATCTGTGTCTCCCTTCCTTCCCTTCTGCTGCTGAAAGACGGATTTTGGTAAGACCTTACCTGTAAAATCCTTTTCAGCGAAGGAAGGAAGGGAGACACAGCACCCTCCCAGGCAGAAGTGCATTATTGTTTTCCAGATGCGGCGCGACTCCTCTCTGATGGCAGTCATCGGGACTGGGGTCAGCGCGCTAGGGCTCTGTTCCAGCATTGCCAGCTCATCGCAGTTGTCAGGTCCAGTGAGTAGTGCCTGGGACTGTGTGTTCTTTCTGTTTATATGCATAACCTGTTCTCTCGTATTTCTGATTTTTCAGAAGGGGTTGTGTTGTGCTGCTGGTGTTATCTGCTCTTCTTTAGGACTGAGGAACATGGGAGTAGGAGGAGCCTAAGCTGGAGGGGCCGGTCGTCACTTTTTCTAATCTGAGGTGAACTATCCCTGTGGGGCTCCGCCTACCACTAGTAATGTGTCTCCCTTCCTTCGCTGAAAAGGATTTTACAGGTAAGGTCTTACCTAAATCCGTCTTTCTTACGGTTGAAAGGGGGGGGGGAGGGAGAGACCCGACCCACCTCGAATTGATGATGCCAATGTCATGTAAAACACAGCAAGGGGACTCCAAAAAGAGTCTCCATTTTTTCCAAAAATTGTGGCACAGACACCACTTAAGTGGCATCAATTGTCCCAGAGTTGCTTAAAATGGTTGGTGAGGTGATTTTCCAAAATCCTCAAACTTTTAGTCTCCCCAGGATGACCTGGGTGGGGCAGATGGTGGTTGTTCTGGCCCGCTAGGCCACATTGTAGCACAGTGAGCTTCGCACTGCAACTTATGCTTCATATCCATGTTACGGTTCAAGCATAAAGTACTCAAACTATTGTTTTTTGGGCCTCTACTTAGCTTTTGGTGACAAATGTTACAGATAACATGAGTTGGGTCATCCTTAGCGATCTGAAAAAATGCCCAGGCTATGCCAGGTTTAGAGCCCATGCGACTCTGCTACTAGCAATACTAGCAAATGGTTGGCTGGGTTAGATGCAGTAAAAAATAGTTATTAGATACACAGGCGGTGCAGCTTGCTTCACAGCTGGGCTACTACGCCCAAAGTATTGATAGACTCTATACTAAATAAGGAAGGAGTCACTGACTGTGGTGGCCCCTCCGCGGGCCGTAGCTATTGGTCATCCCCTTTCGCTGCCCTTACTCAACGAATTCACAAACATCTCCCGTCGGTTTGGAGTCCCATTATGCCCAACAAAAACCATAGGCCCCACAGCAAAGCTACCGTTCTTAGGCATCGAAATCGACACCACAGCAAGGTTGTTCCGCCTCCCATTGGAAAAAATACCAAAACATTACACCTGATCGAGGGTTTTTGCGCAGTATGGAAAGTAACACTACAGCAGATGCAAGTATTACTAGGTCTCCTCGTGTTTGCGAGCCGGGTGATGCCAGTCGGAAGGGTTTTTTCTCGTCATTTATCGCCCGCAACAAAAGGGGCATCAAAACCGAGTCATAGAATCAGAATCAGCAGGCAGCTACGGGCGGACTTAGAGGTGTGGAAAACCTTCTTATCATTCATCGGTCACACGTTATTTATGTCAGCAGAACAGTCCAACATTGAACTAAGATTATTCACCGGGGTGGTAGAATCAGGCGGATATGCAGCGATACTAAATAACCAATGGTGCACAAGCTTATGGCCTCGGTATTGGGCAGAACAAGTGCTGACAAAAAAACAGACACTCCTGGAACTCTTCCCAATAGTGGTAGCAATAGAAATATGGGGCGCGCGCCTGGCTAACAAAAATATACGCTTCATAACAAAAAACACCAGCCTAGCGCACTGCATTAATAAGATGGCATCATCGTCTCTCCCAGTGCTAAGCCTACTACGCCGTCTAGCATTCCTGTGCCAAAAACACAATATATGGGTCCGCGCTAGCCTGGATGGTGAGGGGTCTAACGCTTTATCACAATTCAATTGGCAGATTTTCACAGCGCTCCTCCCCAACGCCCACCCATCGGGCAACAGTTGCCCACCCTACTTATGGGATCTAGTGGCGAATAGTTGATGCCATTAATCAGAGCGTCAGTTGCCCCGTCGACGTGGCAAGCATACGGTAAGGCATGGGAACTGTGGACACGACTAGTAGCAGGCAGACGGGTTGACCAATGTGAACAAGCCAGATTACAAGTCACCATAGAATTTCTCCACCAGCTAATGATGAGGGGCATATCAGGGGCATCAGCGCAGCGGTGGCTGACCGGAGTAGCATTTCACTTCCAACTACTGAATTGGGGAGATGTGACAAAGAGATTCATCATCAGACAATACATAAAAGGGTGGAAAACTGGACACACTTACTCTGCATAGGCGCGGCCACGGAAGCAGCAAGAGCAGGACTGTCAGAAACGGAAGTTCAGAGGATAGGGAGATGGCGATCCACGTGTTTGGCGAGATACATAAGACCGGACTTGTTATCCTAACGTGGTTTGTTTCTGTTACAGGTTATGCTAAGCCAACAGTGTGGGTGATAGGCCACTCATATATATATTGGGCAGAAAAGAGGGCGAAAGTCCGCCCAGGCGGGAGGAAATTAGAGTTTTATAACACATATTTCAACTGGAGAGGTATTAGAGGCCTGCAATGGCCACAGGTACTAATGGAGGTAATCAAGGTAGGGAGAGAGGCAAGAGGTCCAGTCATCTTAGTTATACAGGCCGGGGGAAACGACCTAGGTCATCACAAGAGCGCATAACTAATGGCAATAATGAAACTAGACACTGAGCGCTTCAGAGAATTTTTCACAAAACTAACTATAGTATGGTCAGAGATTGTGCCGATCGCGGTATGGCAAGGTGCGCGAGACATCACGGCCATCGAACGGACAAGGCGGGTAATAAATATTCGGATGGCAAAATGTATAAGAGACAGAGGCGGTGTAGTGATACGACACCGACAACTGGAAGGAGATAAAGCAGGCCTCATACGGCCCGACGGTGTTCACTTAATGGATATTGGACTGGACATATTCCTGTCAGGACTCCAGGATGGAGTGGAAGAAGCGTTAAGAGTGATGGATGGGGGTCAGAGTCCTGCATACGAGTACGCAGGATCCTCCGTGGCCTGGAAATAGAAAGGACATGTTGGAGAGTTACACTTGTTGGCCAACTTGCCGGTGTGGAGACACAGGGCATGCTGCAACAAGCTGAATTATTTTAGAAATAAAATGCCTTTCTAATGGAATGAGTATAAAGAGTTAATAAAGCTGTGACCGATCCTCACCCATCCAGTTGTAAGAGTTACATTATTGTATTGTCAAGGAAAGGGGGGCGGTAGGGGGGCTGAGCGTCTGGGTTTGGTTGGGGGTCCCCACAGTCTGCCTAGGCTAGATGCAGTTAAAAATTCTTATTAGATACACAGGTGGTGCAGCTTGCTTCACAGCTGGGCTACTACGCTCAAAGTATTGCCTGGGCTAAATGCAGTTAAAAATTCTTATTAGATACACAGGCGGTGCAGCTTGCTTGGCAGCTGGGCTACTATGCTTACTAGCAGACACTGAAGCTTTGGAGCAGACCTCTGAGTAAACAGCTCTTGAGACTCAACCATCTGTGTTACCCCAAGCCATAGTGTATGTATTTTCTTACGGTTAAAAGGGGGGGGAGCGACCCAACCCACATGGAATTGACGATGCCAACGTCGCGTAAAACACAGCAAGGGGACTCCAAAAAGAGTCTCCATTTTTTCTAAAAACTGTGGCACAAACAACACTTAAGAGGCATCAATTGCCCCAGAGTTGCTTAAAACGGTTGGTGAGGTGATTTTACCAAATCCTCAAGCTTTTAGTCTCCCCAGGATGACACTGGGTCGAAAAGTCCTTGCGGATCCATGATTTGTTCATCTTTATGAACGTGAGTCTACATTCTCAGTGGACAGCCGCGTGCGCTTATCTGTCAGCACACCACCAGCAGCGCTGAACACACGTTAAGAGAGAACGCTGGCTGCGCGGCATGACAAGATCTCCAAGGCGTGAGAGGCGAGCTCAGGCCATTTTTCCAGATTGGAAGCCCAAAATTAGTAAGGGTCCAGTGACAGAGTCATGGCTTCGATGTTCACTTGGAGATACTCCTGTACCATCCTCACTAGGCGTTGACTATGTGTCAGACTTCTTGTCTCCTGTGGCCTTGCAAAGGATGGTCTAAAAAAGTGGTGAAATGATTCCAAAAAATTGCTGTTACCAGCAGATACTGTGTTACTGTTACCCAGGTTTGCAACATTGTCGCACACGGCCTTCCAGTGGAGACAACCATTCATGTAACTGGGTCTCCAGAGCTGACCACAACTCCTCAGCTGTGTGACTCACATTTCCCAGACATTTCTAAGTAAAAACCGCCTGATGCCGTTGAGCCCTGCTGCAAGTATAGTAAGGAGGTGTGCAGGATTCCTTCTGCGCAGTTAGAAAGCGGGTGGCATTACCAGACAGGCTTTGGGTGCAGGTGGAGGACCGAGAGGAGGTTGAGGAGGCAGAAGCAGTGGAGGAACTTTGAGATAAAGAGGATTGACGCACAACTCGTGGGGACGGCAAGACTTGGACAGCAGCCCCTTGCCCTGCTGTCACCATAGTTACCCAGTGCCCAGTCAGCGACATGTAACGCCCCTGTCCATGCCTACTTGTCCACGTGTCTGTGGTGAAATGCACCCTGTCACACACAGAGTTTCTCAAAGAAGCGGTGATGTTGTGTGCGACATGCTGGTGTAGCGCAGGCACACCTTTCTTTGAGAAGTAGTGCCGACTGGGCATCTGGTACTGGGGCACTTTAACGGACATAAGGTCTCGAAAATCCTCTGTGTCCACCAGGCGGAAAGGCAGCATTTCTGTAGCCAACAGCTTGCAGATGGTGAAATTCAACCTCTTAGCTTTGTCATGGCTAGGCGGAAATGGTCTTTTACTTGTCCACATCTGAGGGACCGAGGGCTGGCTGTTGTGCTTAGACGGGGTTGAGTAGGGTGTCCCCGGCAAACTGCCGGTCTGTGAGGAAGATGCAGGCGGACATGTTAGGTTGCTTTGATCCTAAGGTGGTGATCTCGATGTCGGAGAGCGCTCAACACCAGCTGGTGTTTCCACTTCCAAATGAAATGATGATCTGCCAATCACACAATCTGCGTCCAAAAACAAGTGTGACTGCTGTCCCCCCAGTCCCAGAGGATGAAGAGGCCGCGGATGCACAAGATGGGGCAGACGGTGGTTGGCCCGGCCCGCTAGGCCGCATTGTAGCACAGTGAGCTTCCCACTACAACTCATGCTTCATATCCATGTGACGGTTCATGCATGAAGTACTCAAACTATGTATTTTTTGGCCTCTGCTTAGTTTTTGGTGACAAATTTTACAGATAGCATGAGTTGGGTCATCCTTATCGATCTGAAAAAAATGCCCAGGCTATGCAAGGCTTTGAGCCTATGCGACCTGAAGAGCCACCACGACTTGTGGTGAGAGGCAGAGTTGTGGTTGAGGATGCAGTTGTTGACGTGTTTTCAATACTCCGTCTATGTCCAGGAAGGCGTAACCTAACCTCGTCATCAATAGCATCCTCCTCCACCTCCTCTGCTGACCTCATCGACTGGCTGACTGTGGGTTGACAGTAAGTGGGATCTCCAACCTCGTCATCATCACCCTGTGTGTTCTCACACCCGTCGTCCTCAGAGCCAACCTCTTCCTGCCTGACCGAAAAGTCAAGTTGTCGCTCCAATCAGGTATTTGAGTCTCACCATCGTCTTCATCTTTGTCTCCACCAACAGGAGTTACCGTTTGGGAACGAGGGTCTACATTATGCTCAGAACCGTCTTCATCTGGTCCTGGATCCGACTCATAAAGATTCTGGGCATCAGTGCAGATCATTTCCTCGTCTGGATTCACAGAAGCTCTGGAGCAGACCTCCAATTCCCAGGCTATAGTATGAGTAAACAGCTCTGCAGATTGAACCATCTGTGTTACCCCATACTCAGACGGGCAGCTGGAGTCTTGGGAGCTGTGAGGAAGCAAGTGCGATTGGGGTGACACCTCTGAGGACTGGAGTATTTGTGATGTTGAAGTTGAAGTGGAGGAGAGCCCACTTGAAGGAGCACTTGATATCCGTTGAAGCACCTGCTGTTTTTGTGCCTCATCTGGAATTTGTAGCAATGGGCATGTTCGTAAGAAAGGGATCGTATCACATTGTCCACGAAAAGAAGTAGACATCTTAGTTTGGTTGGAAGATGGTCTTCTTCTGCAGATGTTACTGTTGCTTTTACACCTACCCCACGGACACAACCTTTTTTTCCCTTTCCAACACGCCTATTTCACTTTCCACCAGCAGCAGGCCTTTTGACACTCATTTTGGTGGTTAACTAATTGACAACTCTGTAGTTGTTTGCACCAAAAACGATGGATGGAAACCGAGCAGAGCTGAGTGACCAAACTGTGGTACTAGCCCAAAAGGATTGGCTGGGTTAGATGCAGTAAACAATTTTATTGGATACACTGTGGTACTAGCCCAAAATTATTTACTGGGCTAGATGCAGTAAAAAATTATTAAATTCAAAGGTGGTGTAACTTGGTACAGATGGGCTACTACAATGAGTAACAGACACTGTTACAGGCCCAAAATTATTTACTGGGCTAGATGCAGTAAAAAATTATTAAATTCAAAGGTGGTGGAGCTTGGTACAGATTGGCTACTACAATGAGTAACAGACACTGCTACAGGCCCAAAATTATTTACTGGGCTAGATGCAGTAAAAAATTATTAAATTCAAAGGTGGTGGAGCTTGGTACAGATTGGCTACTACAATGAGTAACAGACACTGCTACTATGCCCAAAAGGTTTTACTTGGCTAGGTGCAGTAAAAAAATGGTATTAGATACACAGGTGGTGTAGCTTGCAACACAGATAGGCTACTCCACTGACTATCACACACTGCTAGAGGCCCAAAAGGATTGGCTTAGTTAGATTTAGCCAAATGCTGTGAAAAACACTTGCACCGCACTGGCACAGACCTGCCTGGCAAAAAGTGCTAGGAACTGCTGTAACCTAGCCCTTAAAAGGGCTGCAATTACACACTAGTCCCTACTCCCTAAACCTATCTGTCTATTTAAGAGAAAATTCACTTGCAATTCACAGTTACACAATATA